>NW_024426552.1:26827927-27230687 GCF_017311325.1 Ursus maritimus
GCTCAGAAATCAGTTGCATTTCTGTACATGAATAACGAGAACGAAGAAAGAGAAATTAGGGAATCCATCCCATTTACAATAGCACCAAAAACCATACGTTACCTTGGAATTAACTTAACCAGAGACGTAAAGGACCTTTATTCTAGAAACTATAAATCACTCTTAAAAGACATTGAGGAAGACATAAAAAGATGGAAAGATATTCCATGCTCATGGATCGGAAGAATTAACATAGTTAAAATGTCCATGCTACCCAGAGCAATCTACACTTTCAATGCTATCCCGATCAAAATACTGAGAACGTTTTTCAAAGAACTGGAACAAATAGTCCTTAAATTTGTATGGAACCAGAAAAGACCCCGAATCTCCAAGGAACTGTTGAAAAGGAAAAACAAAGCTGGGGGCATCACAATGCCGGATTTCGAGCTGTACTACAAAGCTGTGATCATCAAGACAGCATGGTACTGGCACAAAAACAGACACATAGACCAATGGAACAGAATAGAGAGCCCAGAAATGGACCCTCAGCTCTTTGGGCAACTAATATTTGATAAAGCAGGAAAAAACATCCGAAGGTATTATTAATCAGAAAGAGATAATCCTCTTTACAAAATGAAACTCCTTAAAGAGAAAATGCTCACAATCGACATAATCTTCTCATCTGAGATATCAAAAATCCAAAGCAGCTATACCCTTCATAATATATAAAAGGAAAGGAGGCTTCTAACGGACCCCTTGGTCCACATCTGTGTCCCTATCTGCAAAGCAGGATGTAGAGAATCTTTCCTCTATTTAAACTCTCCTTCACAATTCATGAACGTAAAATGTAGAACTAGGTTCGATGTAAATATTATAGGGTAAACCAGATCAGTCTTTTATTCCTAATCTTCGCCTAAACATGTATTAACAAATGCTCTTCATTTAAAAAAATATTTTTAGAATCAATTTACATACTAAATATCCAGGCCTGACCATGAAGTGTCAAGCAGACATTCTAAAGGCAATCCTGGGCACCCTTTCTTCATCACTTGATAATGGATATACTACATTGGGGTTCCACATTCACTCCAGCAGGAAAGGCTGCACTTTAAACCCCAATTTTCATGACTGGATCCGCCCACTGAGCAGATGTCACAACTTTCCATCAGTTTTTGGGTCTCCAGGAGCTAAGCTATAACAGCTGGCAATTAACCTGCTAGTCACTGAGTCCAAAATGCTTAGTCCTCCACTTTAAGGGAAATTTGCATATATCAAAAACTTGCTAAAACATCACTAGTCATTCCAGCCATGGGCTTTGATGAATTTCCTACAGAGGCAACCCATAATACCTCCCCTCAGACCTGGGATAGGGGTCCCTGGATCCTATTCTAGAGCTCCTGACACAAAGAGAAGCTAGTGACAAGAATTTCAGGGCACATGGGACAGTTCCTGGCCATTGGGAGACAGAAGCCAATGGGTTAATATTCCCTTTTTTTCCCCTTTGAGCAGGTGATGCCCCAAGACATGTGTCATGTGGATTCTCAGGCCATTCCGTAGTATTGAGCCACTCATCAGCCACAGCAGTGGCTACCTGGCTAACTGAAGCTAACTCATCCTGGGTCATTTTTCCTTCCATATATTTCTCTGCTGGTCCCTTGTTCCTGCCCCCATGGATTCAGACTCTCGAATATGCTATTTAAACATAAGTATTTGGTGGGCGGAACTAGAAGTTTTTATGCTAAGCAAAACAAGTCAATCAGAGAAAGATAATTTTCATAGGCTCTCACTCATATGTGGAATTTAAGAAACAAAGCATAGGGGAAGAGAGGAAAAAAATAAAACAAGATGAAATCAGAGAGGGAGACAAATCATGAAAGACTCTTAACTATAGGGAACAAACTGAGGGTTGCTGGAGGGGAGGAGGGCGGGGGGATGGGAACTGGGTGACGGACATTCAGGAGGGCACGTGATGTAATGAGCACTGGGTATTATATAAGACTGATGAATCACTGGCCTCTACCTCTGAAACCAATAGTACATTATATGTTAACTAATTGAATTTAAATTTAAAAAATAAAATAGACATAATTATTTGATGTTTTCAGGGGAACCCGGGCTGAGGGGGCCCTTCTCTGTAAGAAGTGCTGTAGCAGGACATGAGCTACCATGAGTCCGGCTGCACCGGGAGGCACCACGTGCTTCTCTGTGGATTGGGGAGAGGAGATGTACACCACTCCTTGTCGATCTTCGGCTTGTAAGTTTCCCAAGTAAACCCATTCTGTATGTGGTTGTATCATTTGCCTTTACCCTCCTCACATCCTTACCACATGGACGGTTACAGAAAAACTCCAAGTAATTATTCTTGTGTTTTCCAAGGTTTTTAACAGAAGTCATATAGTTCTCCAGAAAGGTATGCAGATAAAAACAGACAAGAGTGCATATGTGACTGTGTCTGTAGACTTGTCTTGGGGTTGGTTGGTATGAAAATGACTTTTAATTTCAACAATTAGTAAGTCGAACTGGTAAAGTGACTTGAAAGGGCACGTTCATCATGAAACCTTGAAACGTCTAGAAGCCATGCATTACTACCTTTTGCATCTTCAGTACATCACACGTTTGTCATTTACCGACCAAATGAGATAATAGAGACAGTCCATAGCACTATGTGAAACCCATGATAAGCCTTCATTAAATTTTGGTTTCCCTCCCCCACTACCACAGTAATTTACGTTTCCTTTCTCCAGCTCTGTGGAAATGAACTAAAAAATAGAACTTCCCAAAAATGACACATGTTCAAGAGTTTCACACTTTTGGCAGTGCTATTAATGTCAGTGAGCTCCTCCAGAAACCTGTATTGATGTCATTTTAGTATTTGAAATGGTTCATTGGCAAACATAAACAACACCAATAGGTTGATTCTGTGTTTTGTTACCTGGATAATGGATGGAGAACTAGGTCCTAACTGATTTTCTTTGTTCTTTTGCTCTAGGGTCTTAAAATTCAGGGAGCACATCAGAAACCATGAATCTTGTAAGGTCCCTATGATAGTCTTATCATCTTTAAGGACCAGGAATGCCTTAGGCTGAAAATTCCTTAGAAACTGCCTGTCACTTCTTTCCTCCAACTTCTCACTCGACACTCAGAACTCTTTCCCTGCCAAAACCTGCCAAGAGCTGGAGATGAACCTGGGCTCTGAAGGTTTAAAACTTGATGGTGCATGGATTTATTTCCTCTTCGGCCTTTCCCTTCCTGGAACCTTTGTTTGCTCACACGTAGATGACCTTTTACCATTGTCATATGCGTGTGGCTCTGTGTGGTATTTCATTTTTGCTTGTAATAACGTTGATTCTCCCCTATGCCCTGTGGAATATACTGGACTATGGAGAAGTCTTCTTGTAATCTCTACTTAGACCATCATTTCAAATCTAAGATAATATCGACTAGTTAACATCCTGCATTTCTTTATGATCAACTTAATACATTTCAAGCTTGATCAAAGGTCTTTAGGAAGCTCATTGGTCCTCCACTCTTACCCATGGAAAGAATATGACTTATCTCCTTCACTGTGCAAATTATTCTTTTATAATGACACCTGCTCTAGTTCCTTGATGGAAATAATGGGATTATTTAAAACGATGTTATTACAGGGTGCCTGGGTGGCTCAGTTGGTTAAGTGTCTGCCTTCAGTTCAGGTCATGATCCCAGGGTCTTGGGATCAAGACCCGCATTGGACTCCCTGCTCAGTGGGGAGTCTGCTTCTCCCTCTGTCCCTCCCCCTTGCTCATGCTCTCTCTCTCAAATAAATAAATAAAATCTATAAAATAAAATAAAATAAAATAAAATAAAATAAAATAAAATGATATTATTCAGAATATGTTCAGTTCTGAAACTAAAATATTCACAGGGAGCAGATGGTAACCACAATTACCATGATGAGCATTTTATAATATATACAATTGTCAAATCACTATGTTGTACACCTGAAACTAATACGACATTACATGCCTACTATACTTCAAGTGAAAAAAAAATATTCACAGTGAGGTTTGGTTTCTGTTCCATAATAATGAACATTATTGCAACACAATACATAGCCAGAATGAAACCTCAGCATTGTGAGTACTCCCTAAAGCCATATTCTTTAGAAAGTCTTTGAAATACAACAGAATATTACTTTCAATAAATCAGCCTATTCTTACCAGTGTATATTAATATTAGCTGCTTGTTATATTTATATTTATTTTTCTGATGATATGTTTCACTATCTGTATTTCCCTGTGAATTATGTTATCTAGGGGAAGGAAATACACCTTACACATTTAAATATTTATAGCTTTGAGTGTATACCACAGCCTTTTAAATGAATTATTGATTTGATGAATTTGGTTTGGTCTCAGTGACACAACTTGGAATGTTAATTCAAAATGGAACAGTTTCCCAAACGGAATTTTTGGAAGATCACGTATATCTCAAAAGTTGGATATAATCAACTTCGTTAATTGTCAGATTACTATCCTTATTAATCAGTAGTTCATATATAAAATAACACCATATACAAAAAGCACAGATTCTTCAATCTCAATGTGTATTTCTCAAAATATAGCCTAGGAAGAGAATCATTTAAGAGTGATTGTTAAAAATCAGTGAAGATTTCTTGGCTCCATTTCAGACATTGTGATCAGAATCCCTAGGGCTGGAAGCCAGGAATTTTCATTTTTAATAAGCTCCCTGGTTGGTTCTTCAAGATACTAAAGTATGAGATCCACTCATCTAAAAGCTTACATAAAATAAGTTTAAAACTCTGCTTTGACGGTAGCAAGCTGTCACTTTGTTTTCCACACTGAATCTGTTACACTGAGGTATTTACAAGATGAGAATCAGCACTTTTTTTTGCAGAGTAAGACTCCCCCTATTTGCTAAAGTAAATAATAGCAAAATTAAGAACGAGCTATAAATTGTACTAAATGCTGATATCTTGAAATCTCCAAAATGGAATAAATTACTGACTATTGCACTTTAAATGGACATTAAGAGTGTTCCAAATTACCAAATGTTTTGCCATTTTGATAAATTGGTTTTAATTTTTTATCAGACTATATTTAAGTAGCAAGCTCTAGACAGTCCCATTAGGCATCCTCAATGGCATTTATTTTCCTTAATGTATAGATTGTATAAACTCAAGATAGTTTAGAAAGCCTGATGCCCTACTCCAATGCACTCCTAGGCATAGTGCCCCCTGGGTTTGGGGCTATGTTCACACTATGAACCCTAGGAAAAAAATACAAAAGTGCAAGGTAAGCATAAGTTAGAACATCATTATTCTTTGATTTGATTTTGCAAACATTCCGCATGAATACAAAGAAAAAAATAAAAATTGCACCTGGTTAAAACAAAACTATTTGATAAGGTAGGCAAAGACATTTCTTCCACTTTATGCGAAAGGAAAGGGCAGGGAACGTATAATAAAGGCAGTCACGTCCTGAGAATCTAAAGAGAAGCATAATTAACTCCCTGGCACCATGAGATAGACTCTCCCTGCGTGTGGTTCATTGCCAGTAAAGGACATGCCTGGAACCTCTGGCCAAGAAAAATTACAGGCATTTGCTGTTACTTTAAAATATTCATGTTTCAGCTACAACACCACACATTTTCAATTGACAGCTATGGAAAAAAAAAAAACACAACTTCTTTTCCTCCCTTTCCTGGCATAAGAACCCTACATAATTAACTCTTTCATTTAACAACGATAGTTTCCATTACAAATATGGATTTAGAGCACTCAGTATCTTGAAATCAACGCATTACATGAGTTTATCATCTTTTTTAGCCCACATGTGAAGATTTATTTATCTATTTGAGAGAGAGAGAGTGAGTGAGCTGGGGGAAGGGGAGAGGAAGAGGGAGAAATCTCAAGCAGACTCAGCACCCATAAGGGGCTCAATTTCAAGACCCTGAGATCATGACCTGAGCCAAAATCAGGAGTCAGAGGCTTAACCGACTGAGCCACCCAGGTGCCTCATTTTATCTACATTTGGGGAGTGAATTTACCCATTTAGATCTGATTGATGCAAATTAATGCATTTTGATTGAAAACTGAACTCTGATGTGGCACTGGTGGAAGGAACAGCCCATCCAGGCTCACTCCCTGCGAAGCTGAAAATCAAAAATGCACAAAAGCCAGTGGTCAGAACTCTGAAAGCTTAAGAGACTTGAAGAACAAACCTGCTGACCATGAGATCCTGAACACAAAGATGTCATCCGGTGCCAAATAAAGATGATAATATAGAATTTATACACACCTAAGCAAAAACCGTGCTTGAATTTGTTCTTCTTTCATTTTTCTTCCTATTGAGAGGAATTTCCTTCCTCTTTTGCATAAAAACTGGAATAGTTTTAATTTCACAAGAGCCAGATTTAATGCACCTCTAAGACTCAGCCGTAAGGAAGAAAAGGAAAAAGTCATGTGATGTGTGTTTTCTGTTAGGGAACTAGTTCATCACTATTGATACCAGGTGCTTTGGGTATCAAGACTCAAAAAGCAAAAATCACCGTTTGCTGCATGAACTATATATTTGCAGAGAGGGCCTCTAACTCGCAACATTGTCTCTGAAGTAGGCATATAAGGATACTATTCCCTTATTTTTTTTAGTAGAGCTCTCCATCTCGTTCTCCAAATTTATTCCCTTTATCCCCAGCTTCAGGTCAATCACCTGGGACCTTTTAGCTACCGTCCCTCCCCACTACCACCCAATCTCACCATATAAAACCACCAACAGCCAGATATACAACCATTTTTTTTAAATATCTCAGAAGCCAGTACAGCACCTTCTGTATGGCAGGTGCTTGCCATTAGCAGGTTAAATTGGGTATTAAGGAGGGCATGTATTGCATGGAGGGCTGGGTGTTATACTCAAACAATGAATCATGGAACACTACATCAAAAGCTAATGATGTACTGTATGGTGACTAACATAACATGATAATAAAAAAATTGAAATTATGTATCTCCTTTCTACAGAAATCTGCCACATTTAAATGATTGGAATTTGACAATCCACTCTACCCATTGAACAGATCCTTTGTCAGCCTAGTTTGTAATGTTCTATTAGACCCTTAACAAAACTTGTATTTATTATGGATGTTTTTGTCACTCAATGATACTTAATGCGGTGCTCCCTTGTCAAAAACACGAAGTATGGCCATTCAGGAAATGTTGCATTTGTTTTCTGAATTTACATGGTTATTACTTCCTTTCAATAAAGTACACATGATTTAAATTCAAAACGTGGAGTTCGTCACTTAGAGTAAACAACTCAATAATAATAATCAACTTAGCATTGGGATGGAACTGGAAAGTTTTCAAGGCTTCATGTGGATTACCTTCTCTCATGCTCCTAATGGCCACTTATAATATATACAACACCAGCATCATCTCCGTTTAAAGAGGAAATCAAATATTCTAGTGGACTATACCTTAACTGTCCACTAATTTATCTGTGCAAAGAAAGGGAAATTAACACTTTAAAAATTATTATCTGAATTTACCTCTATTTTTTTTTTATGTGACACTCCATTCTTCACAAGAACTGTATGTTTTGTTTTGTTTTGTTTTGTTTTGTTTTGTTTTGTTTTGTTTTGTTTTGTTTAAGAGAGGAGGTCTCTACCTCAAACATTCAGAAATGGTGGGGTTAGTCTATGTGTGTAGTTTTTTTCTTCATTACTTGCAAATAATTGGGCTATATTAATTTTTGAATGCAGGCAGAGTAATATGAAACTCTTACTGAAAGATTTCTGGTTGTGGGTAGCCCATGCTTTCTCCTATGGAAGATCACAAACACTGGGAATCGAGGACAAATTTTCTAAGGGAGGAGGGGGACAGGTAATGAGTTCTGTGATGTTTTTATTTTACTTTTTTCCAAGTTTTTATTTAAATTTCAGTTAGTTAACATACAGTATGATATTAGTTTCAGGTGTAGAATTTAGTGATTCATCACTTACGTACAACACCCGATGTTCATCCCAAGCGCCTTTCTTAATCCCCATCACCCATTTAACCCATCCCCCTGCCCACCCCCTCTCCAGCAACCCCCAGTTTGTTCTCTATAGTTGAGAGTGTCTCTTGGTTTGCTTCTCTTTTTCCCTCATGTTCATTTGTTCTGTTTCTTAGATTCCACATATGAGTGAGATCATATGGTATTTGTCTCTCTGATGGACTTACTTTGCTTAGTGTGATATTATCTAGCTCCATCCACATAGTTGCAAATGGCAAGATTTCATTTTTTTATGGCTGAGTAATATCACACTTTACATCTATCTATACCATATACACCACATCTTCTTTATGCATTCATCAGTTGATGGACATTTGAGCTCTTTTCACTCTGGAAAACAGTATGGAGTTTCCTCAAAAAGTTGAAAATAGGACTACCCTACAATCCAGCAATTTACCCAAGGACACAAAAACACTGACTTGAAGGGATACACGCACCCTGGTGTTTATAGCAACATTATCAACAATAGCCAAATTATGAAGTTTTTAATTTCAGATTTTCATTTCAAAGGTTTTTTACAGATTTAATCTATTTAAAAGAGAGAGACAGCACGAACAGTGGGGAGGGACAAAGGGAGAGGTAGAAGCAGACTCCCTGCTGAGCAGGGAACCCGACATGGGGCTTCACCCCAGGACCCAGAGATCATGACCCGAAGCTGAAGGCGGACACTTAACCGACTGAGCCACCCAGGTGCCCCTCAACGATTATCTTTCAAAATCATTTTATGGGTTATAAACACATGTAACTCCTTCTTTGAAGGAAGAATTTACAATTTAAAGCTTCTGTTTTAATCAGATCAGCTGCCATAACAAAATACCGTAAACCTGGTGTCTTAAACAGCAGAAACTAATTTTCTCACAGTTCTGGAAGCTAGAGGTCCCAGAGTAAGATGCCGGCCTATTGGATTTCTTCACTTGCACATGACCACGTTCTCCCCATCTTCCCTTGGCTTTCTCCCAGTGCATATACGCAGAACGAAGAGAGCTCTCTGGTATTTCTTCTTATAAGGATCCTAATCCTATCAGAGGAGGGCCCACCCTTATGACCACATTTAGCCTTATTTATTTCCTTGAAGGCCCCATCTCCAAGCACACTGGGGGTGGGAGCTTCAATATATGAATTTGGTGGAGGACATAAACATTCGGTCCATATCTGCTTCTCTCAGAGAATGTGACTTTAGGTTTGAAAGTCATTGTTTTTCAAAATGAGGAGTTTCACACAATTTTTTCCTCAAATAAGCTTTTGTATATTATTTAAATGTGATAAAAATTGGATTATTACACTGATGCTCTCAAGCTATGAAGTCTATATGGTAGCTAAGAGTATAGGTACTGAGAGTCTGCCTATCTGATTTTAAATCCTAACTCCATCCTTTCCCAAGTGTTGTGGGCAATTTACCGAATTATTTCATCTCAGTTTTCTCATCTATAAAATAAAAATAATAGAAATAATCTATGTTAAGGTCAGTGTAAGAATTAAATGAAATCATCCTCAAAAGGATTTAGCAAAGTAACTTGGTATATCATAAGCACATAATGCTTATTAATCATTATCAAAATGATGCTAACATTTACTCTAAAAGCACAGCACCAGGTTTGCAGGACACATGGATGGTCACCTGATTGGCCAAAATTTCATTTTTACTTTCCCTAACTCACAAGTTCACTCTCCATCGATTTGCCATTAGAAACTATTCTCCATCAATTCCATTTATAGGCTGGTTCTATTAAATAATGACTCCTCTTGGTAGATGAACTTATTCCTTATCTATATAATACATTATGTCCTAAATATTCTGTCCTTTTGATGGCTGACTTTTCAAATATATCCACATCAAGGATGATTGGACATATTCCCAAGAACTTAGGGAATGACTTGAAAATTTCCCAGTCTATGACTAAGTAGCAAAAGTAGGCTGTGACACATGAAAACCCCCTGGCTTTGGCATCATGTGAAGTAGCATTACTATTCAGGGGTCTTAGAGCAGCATTGTAGGCATTCAGTAAGAACATTCAAGCACTAGCTACTTTAAGAGATCACTCAGCTGGGGCACCTGGGTGGCTTAGTTGGTTAAGTATCTGACTCTTGATCTCAGCTCAGGTCTTGATTTCAGCTCAGGTCATGATCTCAGGGGCTTGAGTTCAAGCCTTGTATTGGGCTCCATGCTGGGTGTGGGGCCTACTGAAAGAAAGAAAGAAAGAAAGAAAGAAAGAAAGAAAGAAAGAAAGAAAGAAAGAAAGAAAGAAAGAAAGGGAGAGAGAAAGAGAAAAACAATGGTGAGAGTGGACATCCTTGTCTCATTCCTGACCATAGAGGAAAAGCTCTGTTTTTCCTCATTGAGGATGATATTATCTGTGGGTCTTTCTTATATGACCTTTATGATGTTGAGGTAAAGAAAGAAAGAAAGAAAGAAAGATTTCTGAGCATGTTCTCCAAATTAAAGGTTGAGAACGATTTTGTAGAGTAACGATACTTTAGTATAAATGTTTTAATCAGTGCTTTGTTTAGCCTGTGGATATTAAGAATATTCTTAGCATATGATATTCTTAGCAAATCAAGGGCATCTGTAATACAATTTTTTGACTTTTGAGTCCCCTTTCCCTAAACATAGAAATACCCATCTACTATCTATCAACTCGTCTAAGAGTTTCCTTCTTCTGTCCCCTATCTACCTCCATTTGAAGAAGACAAATGGATCAGATCTGATAGAATAGCTTTGACGTAGTTGTATAAAAGAGTCCAGTGGATGTCTGGGATCTATTATGCAATTGTTTAGCCGGTGTTGAATTTTATCTTTTCTCCAAGATGCTGTTATCGCCTAGGAGATGGATTGGTGATTTCTCCTTTATGGACTACATACCTAACATTCATAATCATTTTTTTTTCTAACACTGTCTCCAATTTCCATGTCAAAATCTTATAGGAAATGCTTTCAAATAATTTCTCCTCTGGCAAAGCTTCCCATACATGCTTGGTTCATTGCAGCCTAGCATGCAAGTGTACACTGAGGTTTGCACCCCGAGTCTCTATTGGGTGAAAGAACATGACCTGGAGACCATGGAGCATGGAGGGACCAAGGACATCCATCATTAACCTTCTCTTGCATTTCTCTTCATGAATCTTCCCCTGCTGTCCTTGTCTATTGACCCCTCTCCCTTGTTTCTTAAGATCTCCCCAGTCTTTCTAGTATTCTGCTTTGTAGACATTGCTGAATGCCAGAGACCTGAGTTCCAGTTTCCTCTACAGCCTTTATTGGCATATGATCCTAGGTAAATTATTCAACATCATTAGAGCTTAGCTGTCTCATCCATGAAAGGAGAATACTTTATTTGCCTAAAAAATAGCATCAAATAATTTGTTGGTTTCTCTTTGATCTAACATATTTCAGTTATCTGTTTCCACATAAGGATTCTCTACCTTCGGGTATCTTTGCTATCATGGGTTTAGGTCTTTATTTGCAACATGTTCACGAGTCTCCAAATCATCTACTGATCTCATCTTCAACAAAATCTCATTGAAAACCTATATACCAAGATTAGGTATTCAAAAATATATTAGAAATCATTTCTTCCTCCAGAGGAGAATGCACTCTACTTGAAGGTAAACGAAAACATTTTAAAATAGTATAAATATCAGTATAAAGTGACATCTGATTTGTCCCAATTAGTGATATAACATTTAATGCCTTAAGACTTCAGAGGGCTAGGCTGGTAATAAAAGACTTCCAGAGGCGGTGGGATATGAGCTAGACATACAAGATGTGCAATGACCTAGAGAAATGGACAGACTATAAATGCATGCCCGGCAGCTGGGCAAACAGTCACAACAAAGGTCAGAAGCAGAAAGGTAGTTCTTTGCTAGTTTGACTAGAATGTCATGGTTATAAGGAAAGTGTTACAGATACAGATTTAACAGGTTAGACCTGAGCTGTCCACTCTAGTAGCTCCTAGCCCCATATAGCTATGTAAATTTAAATTTTTAATTAATTTAATTTAATCTAAAATTTACTTCTTTGATCACACTAGCCACATTAAATTGCTCAATACTATATGTGACAAGTGGCTACCATATTGGACAGTGCAGATAAAGAATGTTTATTTTCCCACAGAAAGTTCTGTTGGACAGTGCCATATCAGACTTTTAAAATACCTGAGCTTTTATTTGTACACAGACAACTTTTCTTCCCAATGAGGGAGAACTCCCTCATTATATCTGTAAGACTAAGGAATTTTCAAATTGCTTTTAAAGACCCTAAATCCATATTTGTAAGATTTCTTTTTGGGGATGTCTATCTTACACATACCCTCCCTTTGGAATTCTCTTTCTCCTTGTTCTCCAAAAGAGTGGGTCAAGGATATGCTTGCTTTACAGGACCTTTTGCATTTGTTTTATTGTTTTGGGGAATAGGAACAGATACCGGGCCCCTGGCCAATCAGACCGACTATTCTAGGGATTTGGCCTGGGGACACTTAGTCATGTGACAGTTGTTGGGGCTCTCAATGTGGGATTTTGCAAACCTTAAATTAAGGTAGTCCATCGCTTCCCAATTTGTACAGAGATAAAAAAAGGAGGACAGTAAATAGCAGTACTTTTTAAACTCAGCCCAGGTATCCCTGATCCAGGGATAGAATTCAGAGAGCTCATGAACGTGGAAAGGAAAAAAAAATTACATTGGTTTTCACAGCTTCTAACTATATTATGAATTTAGGCAAATTATTAAATAAGTACATAAATATTAAAATCTACTCCTGTTTTGGAATTATGGTAATTACTGATATACTGCCACATCTTATTGACTGTATTTTAAAGAAGCACATATATTAATAAATTACAAAAACTTACATTAAAACAATCAAATCAAACTTAATATTTTGTAATTGTGTTTTAATAGATTTGGTCTCCTTTCTAATTCTATATAATGAATTTTATAAATTGAAAGCATTTTCTGAGAAGGATCCCATAGGTTTCCTCAAAGGGCCAAGGGCATCCATAGCACAAAAATGGCTAGTAATCCTTGGTTCACATAGAGAAGAAAGATGAGATAGATATAAAGAAGCAGAAACGAGAGACTCTATACCTCAGGAAAAAGGCCTGGTGAATTTCCACTTTCCATTTTCAATATGGTCCTCATTTTGCTTTCACTAGGCTGAATCCAACTGTAAGATGCCTTTAGTCCCCCGTGTCAGATGACATCATAATTAGCCCAGTCATTTCATTGTTGTCCAGTGAACACGTTTATCAAGCAAAAGAGATGAATTCATTCAGATAAAGCCAGGTACAGATTAGACTTCCAAGCCATTACAGCCCTTCCAGGACTAAATAGTAAATCATCACTTCTTAAGTAACCCCAACTCTTTTTAGACCAGTTCCTTGGGCTATAAAAACAACTCCCTAGAGAAAAATAAATGCAATGGAGTAGGCTGAAGGCCAATATCTATTATGTTTGCTGAAATGCAGAGCTACTCCAAGCTTCTGTGTGTGTGTGCGTGTGTGCGTGTGTGTTTGTATCAAATAAGCCTATAGAAGTTGATTGACTTTTACAGACTCCCTTTTTTGTTTTATATACATCATTATCCTCGGCCTTCTAATACTATAACCATTGGCTTTTCTCTTTAGACTAGTACAGACAAAATCTCACCTCTCTTTCTACAAACAAAAATTGTTTGTGTTTTTCTATTCACTCATAAGTATTCACTTAAATTTTTATTTTTCATCGAACACGACCCGAGTCATCAGTTGCCTGATACCTAGGCTACAGTCCAAAAGGCATTTGAATTTTCAAATGAATCAGAGTTGACTACCTATACCTCCAGACAAAAATGACCCTTGGAAAATTAGGAGAGAAGAAATGACAAAGGGGTAGAGGCAATTCACTTTTTTATTTTGACGTATTTAAATAGTGGATTCCACTTTCCTCTATTAGCGCATACTTCCCAGTAAGATGTGTGCTGGCCTAAATTAATCTGTCACGTCCCTTCTGTTTCAGCTGCCACAGCAAGGTAGGCCTTGAACTGACTGTACCTCCCATAATAAGCCCTTCTCTCTTTTCTCTCTTCTTCCAGAAAACTGAAAACAGTACCAGAGTCTCTCCTTATTCAGGATTCAAGTTAATTTCTATTGAGCCTGGAAAAGAGGAACTTGATCCCTGACAGCTTAGGCAAAGTGTGGAGATGCACACTTGATCATACCAGCTGCAGTATAATTTGGGCTCCCAAGCTTGCCTTTTAAGCAAGAAAATCTGTCTCATTCCTACCATGGTGTTAATACATTTAACTGGTTAAGTTCAAGACTCTAAAGACTTTGTGTCGGTGTTGAAAAGATCAGGAAGATTTTGTGGGGAAGGAGGAATGTGGAGGAGGAAGAGTGTGAAAGACAGAGGAGGAAAAAGAAGACTCAGCAACAGAGCAAAGGCACTGACTAGCTGGGGGTGTGAGATAAGGCACAAGATAGCAATGAGAAGGGAATGTGGATAGGCAAACTTTGTTTAGTTTGTGAGTTTACCAAGAGCTTTTTTGGCAGAGCATGTATACTGTTGCAAAAGAAATGAGTTACAAATTTGGAGTATTGCCATCCTGTGATGAGATAGTACTGTTCTTCCTCTGAAAGAGGGAGGGGAAGCAGTATAAATCCAGGATCCAAGTCTGCGTTAATCACCACTAAATCCACAGCATGGGGCACAGGTCTTGGCATGTTATGGGTGCTCTGATATTGACTAAAGGAGAACCACATGTCAGTTTTCCTTCCTCCTCTTTGTTACTTTGACCCTAGAACGCGGTATAAAGAGGAAGATGGTCTGTGTCGGAGGTCATCACCAAAACTATGGTCTCCTGGCCAAATCTAGCTGCCATCTGTTTTTGTAAATAAAGTTTTATTGAAACACAGCTGTGCTCATTTGTTTACATATTGTCTGTGGCTGCTTTCACACTACAACGTGCACCTTGTGTAGTTGCAACAGAGACCAACTGGCCAGCAGAGGTGAAAACAGTTACCATCTAACCCTTTATTGAAAAAGGTTGCTGAATCCTGGCCTATATTAAGGGGTTGGGAGTCTTCTCTGAGGTTAAAATAACTGGGGAATCACAGGGCGCTTGGGTGACTCAGTTGGTTAAGCGGCTGCCTTTGGCTCAGGTCATAATCTTAGGGTCCTGGGATTGAGTCCCACGTCGGGCTCCCTGCTCAGCGGAGAGTCTGCTTCTCCCTCTATTCTTCCCCCTGCTCGTTCTCTCTCTCTCTCTTTCAAGTAAATCAAATCTTTAAAAAAATAATTGGGGAATCATTAGAACTCTGGAATGCTTCAGAGCAGTGTTTTGAACAGAATGAAGGCTCTAGTTCTCAGTAGGGGGTCTAGGAAATGGAAACCTTAGGAAGGGTGGGAGGAGACACAGAAATTCAGAAGTCAGGTTCTCAAAGTTACCTTTCTCTTAGATCTTAGAAAATCTTACCTTGATCTTAGGAACAACTCTGGTTGTCCTGGTCTCAACAGACTCTGGCCATCCTCACTCAGGATTAAGAGAAAAACGCTGCTGAATTACTTGAGAGAAAGAATCCTGGTTAGTGATAGGTGCAGCGAACTGCTCTCTAATGAAATCAACCTGCTCTAAAACCAAAGTGGCTTTGATTTGAGCCCATGCTCTGTCTCATATTGCAAGGCATAGACTTTATTTTCAATGGGTTCTGATAGGAAGGTGGAAAAATGAAATTTTGTAGCCTTCAGTTTTCCAAATTCAGAGAGAGCGAGACAGATCCAGAAAGAAATCTTAGCAGCTCTTTACTCTGCTCTCTTCTTCCTTCCTCCTAGCTGCCAAAAATACTAAGTATGGCTATGTTTAAAAGTCATGTTAATTTCAGTCATTTATGTGCACTGCTTGTCTGGTATGCCATTATCATGTAGCACAATCATAATTAGTAATACTATTAAAGATGTATCCATTAAACTGCCAATGATTTTATTTTCCATTTTTTGGAAAAGCTTAGGCAATATGCAGAGTAGTAAATGCTTCAAAGTAACGTAGTAAGTCAAGGACCTCTATTAAAGTCATGGTTCTTTCATTTAATCATGTGTGATCTTCATAAATTAACTCCTTTTAGGTCTAGTTTCTTCAACTGTAAAATGAGGGTGATAATAACTTACCAAATTCACAGGGTTGCTGTGGTTATTGGAGGAGATGATACAAGAGGTAATAAATATGAGGTTACTGATATTTTGCTCTTGGAGCCTGGTGGGCTATTCCTCCCCAAACAAAAACATATATATATATATATATATATATATTTCTTGTGAAACTGGTGGATACTAGTTGGAAATATTCTACTGCCTTCTTCTCCCTCCCACTCACCATCATCTCTTCCACTCACCTTCCCCTGAAACCACTCCCAAAATGGAGGAGGGCTATGTGGTGGAGACACTCTAATCCCTCCTTACCAAATGCCTCTCACCAGCACAGGAGATCCTGACTTCAATCTAAAACCAGTTGAATATGTGAAAGACTATATTTTACAAATGATTGTCAGCCAATCCTTAGACAATTAATCAATGTCAACACGTATACGCTGATCTAAAGGGAAAGAGCTCCAGAGGGGAAGCAACAGCTGACTTTGAAATGAGAATATCCTAAAAATAAGGCTTCTTCAAGGTCTTAATGCTACCTTTGATTTATTCTGCAGGAGTCTGTGGGTTTCAGGTGTTGTTGTTGTTTTAATGGAAGAACTACAATGGTACTGAATAATACTTTTATAAAAATAGGACTTGTATAAATAACTTCTAATAACAAATCCAAGTCATTCTGTTTCTTGTATTAATTAACTTGCAGTTTTCGAGAGGAGAATTTTAAAACTTGCTGTCTTAAGAGTGATGCAAGTTTTAAATTCAAACTAGTAAAAATATTTCTGCATATTTCTGGAAGTAGTCAACCCTGTTAACTTCCACTTAAAGCCCAATTATTCAAGAATGTTATAGATGACTATGGGTCTTTGGGGAAAAATCAGCAAGACTTTAAGTGCCCATTAGCTAAAGCTAAATGATAGTGAAACACCTAGAAAAGTACATGTGGTCTGTGTCCATGTGAGCACTAAATTAATTCACATACTAGCTCGGCTAAGACAAAATATTAACCAAACATTTCCTATGGCATGAAAAAAAGATTGAAAGTTGAAATCTAAAAGCTCTTAGGCTATACTATTTGTCAAAGGAAGATACATTTAAAAATATTTACTGAATGTCAGCAAAATACCAAAGGATTACTTAAAACATTGACGTTATTGAGAAGTGTCCATCGGAGGATGGGTAACTGTTATATTATGGAAGGCTTTAAAGGTAGTGCTCTTAACGAACCACCAGAAAATCTTAACACAAAGAATAACAGGTAATTAAATACCAATAAATCCACTCAAATATATATATATATATTTAGCCCCTCTCAAGTCTAAGAACTGTTCTTAACGCTCCAAGCAGATTTGACAAAATGCAGGACTCTTTCTTCCCATCAGGATTCATACAATCTGGTTGGGAGGGGGGAAATACATACATGAGAGAGCAGGAGAAACCTTACAGTATAAAGATGTAAAAATAACTGCTAGAGTTTCTTAGGTCCTCACTACATCCAGGCACTAAGCCAAGTGCAAGGAACCCTCTTATCTTGCCTTGATAGGAATCTACGAGGGAAGGTCTACAATCATTCCCATTTTACAGATAAGCAAACTCATGATTACAGAGACCAAATCTCCACCCCCCCCCAGTCACTGGGAACCACAGAACCGGATTCAAGTCTAACTCTGTCAATACCACCCTTTCAGTCTTTTACAAATTCAGTAGCGTTGTGAAGACTGTGGGCTTAGTGCCAGGTTTTGAATTGTAAGCTTTTCCCATTCCCTGCTTGGTGACCTGGGGCGAATGTTTTAACCTCTAATAATAGTAATAGGTTTCAGATGGTCAGAGGTGAGTTTGGCGAGCCGAAGCATGGCCACAGAAGTGGAGACAGGAGGAATGTGTGTCCCAGGGATTTTGGCTGGCGCGAAGACTAGATGCTTCAGAGCCATGGGAACTAAGCCTGGAATTAGGCAGAAAGCAGACTGTGCTGGGTCTTAAAAGGAAAGGCATGGGATTCTCATTTCAGGCTGCTAGCAACAGGGAAGCACTCATTGAAAATAACAGCTTGAACTCATATGTTCTGTATTACTTTTCTAGGATCAGGCCTAAACGAAAACACTACCCTCAAACTTCCTGGGTCTCTATCTTAAGAGATTTATTGTAAATACTTCGACACGACACAAGGTCGGTATTGATGTGTTTATTGTATAGTTCTATACAGTATTAATTCAAGCGGTGTTAAATACCGAGCAAATAAAGTAGTTCATATTTCAAAGGCACTAAAGGGTACACAAGCTTTTTTCACACACTATGCCTCCCTTAACCCCCAGCACATGATGGGAGGAAACAATCGAATGATGTGAATTGACAGTATAATCTTACTGAGTTACTTGTTATTGTAAACTACTGGTTATTTTTTAAGCTAACTAATTTGATTAATAGTCAGTAGACAAAGGAAGACAATCTTTGGCAGGCACCTCAGTATCCCAAGAAATATATTTTCCATGTTATCCCATATATAGCAGTTAAGTAAATACATTTTTACCTCTCCCATGGGACCAGCCTTTGAAAAGTAACTCAAAGTATTTAGGTTGTGAGAAAATAAACTCTATATTCTCATGGTTTTCACATCATTCATCCCTCAGATGTCTTCCCTTTTTTTCAGCTATTGCAAAATGTTGATTGTCTCTCTCAGTTCCATACACAACCTAATGTAGAAAATTAAGCCTTTAAGCTCCATCTAAGATTTGAAGAAAACATGAATATGACCACAATTTGGTCTTTTAAATGGGCCCAGTATTATATGCTGTTTGCTAAAATACTTTCTGAAAAATAATCTCGTTTTAAGGTGTTTGGATTGTTTTCGTTTTATTTTCTAACACTTCAGTAAAGTTTAATGATGACTACAATATCCCCAAAACAGTAAATTAAGGAAAATATTACACATCTTACAGATTGCCATGCAAGAACTGAAGATGTTTCTAATTTTTACTGTAGGCAACAATAGAACGGCAAGACTTTCACCTCTCTTCCCTTTTGCTCTATCTTCTTTCTTCTGAAATCCTACTAAAATATTTTAGGGTAAAAAAAAGAAAAACCCTAATGATAAATTAAGAGGAAGTTTCTCACATTATGTTTGTATTTGGTATTACGGTGGGGCTGGGGGTGGAGGAGAGTTGGTGTTCTATGATCAAGTAAGTTTGAGAAAGATTTCTTCCCAGTAAAACAAAGCTTTTAATTTGTTCATTACATTTGGGAATCTAAATGGTGAGGTTGTGGTGGTAGCATTTTTTACCTTATTTTACCACAGGATCCCCCTTTCACAGACCACCTGGCAGAACCAGTGTTCCAAGAAATACGCTTTGAAAAGTGCTGATGTGGGGCCGTAGAGGGCACGCCCATGTTCTGTCAGGGATATAGCGGAGGCCAGCTTGAGGGAGAACTGGTTTCCTGAATTCATATTCTCTCTTAACGTGACCCATGGTAACCCAAGGAACAACCTGTCAAAGAACAGCATCTCCCCCTGCCAGTTTTTCAAAACAAATGCTAAGCTCACTCTATACACGTCAGGCCTTGCTCCAACAGACCTCCCCACTAGACTGCGTTCTCAACCCACTTCAGAAACGGGACTCCCAGCATCTGTTGCGATTCCAGTCATTGCTCGAGGAAGGGACAGAGCAGTTAGCTAATCCTGTTCATAAGGGGAAGGTTCCTCCCGGCATTGACCCAGAACCTGTCTCCTTGGTGATTCTGTGGGCCTTTCAGCTGAGGAAAGGCCACTGAACTCCCCCGCTGGCTTCTCGGTCAGCATTTTACTTGGGATTTAGTTCCAGAAGAAAAGGAGCCAAGACATCTTACAAACTGTTTCTTGAGAGGGAGGAAAAACGGACATCTCAGGTACTTAGGAATGAAAAAGGCAGTGAGTCATAAACACTTCCATGTTGCTGCATTTTGCTAACTAGGTTATTTCACCAATTTGGCTTTAATTTCCCAAATATTAAAAAGAAAAAAAAATACCATTTACTTCCTTCAGCTCATGCTGTGAGGATTTAATGAGGTAATCATATGTGTTACAATTTAAGCTTCTCCTTCCTACAAGTCTATGTCTCCAGGCAAGTCACTTAACCTCTCTGAGCCGCAGTTTCCTGCAAAATGGTAACAATAATGCTTTTCCAAGTTACTTTTTAGGGTGATAGTAAGGAGCTAAGGAAGATGAATGTCTTTCAAAAATTATATGTATTTGTACATCTTTGAGAAATGTTTTAAACATCGGAATACATTTTTTAAAAAAAGCAAAAGAAAATCTCCTTTATAGTATTTATGGTCATAATTTGAGACATTCTAGCTGACCTTTCATAGAGTTTGACTCCATGTGACCATCAAATGGAAAATAAAGTTTGCGTGAAATTTTTAGTAGTATTTTTGGGTATAACGTGAGCTTCCACAAACTCTTCAAGCAAAATATATATAAACATTAAAACAGTTGTTTCTTTAAGTTCTCATTTCTTGATTCTTTTTATTTTCTGTTGATTTATCTAAAGATGTAACAGTGAAGGACAGGATCGCCGCACCTTCACACCTGGGTCACTGTGTTCCACAAGGTGTGGAACCCAACAAAAATACACATGGCTCCGTCAGGCTGGAATGTTCTTGGCTATCCCTGCTTTGGGCCCCACCCAAGTCCCTCCATTCCTGCACAGAGCTGGTTAATGTTCTTTTCTGGTGTCACTGCTCCTTCTGACACTTTGCTGGTGGTGTGCCACAGACTCGATCACCACAGGCCCTCTGTTCCTCTCATGTTTCCCTGCGATGTGACTTGCATTTGACTTGTGGCTCTGGGAAAGGTTTGACCCTGAGACAATATCCCAGCATTAGCCCACGGAATCAAAGACCCTGAACAGGCTCGATGGGGGGGTGGGGCGGTGGGTGGTGGAAGGGGTGACTTCCTTGGTCATGGGTGTCAAGGGAAGAGACACGTATTCATTTCCTACAGCTGCTATAAGAAATTACGACAAACATGGTGGCTTCTAACATACTTATTATCTTACAGTTTGGAGATAAGAAGTCCTGAATGGGTCTTCTGGGCTAAAATCAAGGGGACTCAATACACGAGAAATGTGGAGGATGTGGAGAAAGGGGATCCCTCTTACATTTTTGGTGGGAATGCAAGTTGGTACAGCCACTTTGGAAAACAGTGTGGAGGTCCCTTAGAAAGTTAAAAATTGAGCTACCCTATGATCCAGCAATTGCACTACTGGGTAGTTACCCCAAAGATACAGACGTAGTGAAGAGAAGGGCATATGCACCCCAATGTTCATAGCAGCATTGTCCACAATAGCTAAATCGTGGAAGGAGCTGAGATGCCCTTCAACAGATGACTGGATTAAGAAGATGTGGTCCATATATACAATGGAATATTACTCAGCCATCAAAAAGAACGATTTCTCAACATTTGCTGCAACATGGATGGGACTGGAGGAGATAATGCTAAGCGAAATAAGTCAAGCAGAGAAAGACAATTATCATGTGGTTTCACTCATTTATGGAACATAAGAAGTAGGAAGATCAGTAGGAGAAGAAAGGGAAGAAAGGGGGGTAAACAGAAGGGGGAATGAACCATGAGAGACTATGGACTCTGGGAAACAAACTGAGGGCTTCAGAGGGAGGGGGTGGGGGAATGGGATAGGCTGGTGATGGGTATTAAGGAGGGCACGTATTGCATGGTGCACTGGGTGTTATAAGCAAGCAATGAATCATGGAAATTTCCATCAAAAACTAGGGATGTGCTATATGGTGACTAACATAATATAATAAAAAATTATTATTTTTAAAAAAATAAAAGGAAAAAATCAAGGTGTTGGCAGAACTGCATTCCTTCTGGAAATTCTAGGGGAGACTTTTGCAGCTTCTAAAGTCTGCCCACGCTTCTTGGATCATGGCTGTGTCAGGTTTCAGTTTCTGTGAACAGATCTCTGATCTCCTACCTCCCTCTTTCGCTTAGAAGGACACTTGTAATTCCATTGGGCTCACCTGGAGAATCCAGGATAATCTCTCCATCTGAAGATCCTCGACTTAAATCACATCAGCGACATCCCTTTTGCCCTGTAAGGTCACATATTCACAAGTTCTAGGGATTAAGATGTGGACATCTTGGGGGAGAGGGTGCATTACTCTGCCTGATACAAAAGAGAAAGAACTAAAAGTGGGGAAAGAGAAATCAAGACCTCAAGACCCAACCAGCTACAGAAGACAGAGCAGAACTGATACCTTCTGACTGTGTTCTCCCTCCTGGGGGCCTGACTGTGCCTTTCCTGGCTCTGCCTAGCCTTGTACCCTGTGATCTCATCCTTTTTTTTCCATTGAACAGAAATTGTTCTGAAGTTCATCTCAAAGATAATGAGCTAATCTAGGCTAATGCGCTCTTCAGGCAGGGCTGCATTATCACCAAGACTTTCTCTAGAAGAGGATGCCCCACTTTTACTGACCTCACCACTTAGTGAGTTGACTGTTGAGAATTTGTGGCCAGAGAGACAGGGAAGGAGACCCCACTGGGAAGATGTTTTGCTGAGAAATCCTCTCAAGTCCCTCCAGGCAAGAAGTTGCCTTAATAGGCTTCCTCTTATGGAGGCCTGGCTCTGGACACAAAATTGTTCTTCCCACTGAGCAGGAAGATACTCCCAGGCTTTTTCTGAGTCCAGCTTCCTCCTATATTCATGAGGAAAATCATTCCCCTTGGTGTCAACTAGTGACCTCAGGATCACCAAAAACTTTAGCCACAGCATTGGAATCAGAACATAGAAAATGAGACTGTTCTTAGCAATGTTACACATTCACTAAATGATCCAGACATGGAAAATTTATCTGCGTTTCCCTTTAAGCTGGGTTCTTTCACATGGTTTCCAGCAATGCTATTCCCTCTAACTGCAACGCTTTTTCACCTGCCTGCCTTTTATTTTAATTAATTAATTAATTAATTAATTTACTTATTTATTTTTTAATTCATAGTCATCACTGTCTCAGGGCAAGTTTCCTTGACTTCCTGTTTTGGAGCTTGGATTCAATCCAACGCTTGTTTGTGTCCTGACATATGTCACGTTATTATTTGCAGATAAGACTTTCCCTAGACTATAAAGTCCCAAAAGCAAGTCATGGGCTTCAGTTATCTTGGGATCCTCATAGGTGTCCGTAATGGTTTGATGAACAGATAGATGAAGGAGCCCTCCCAGAGCAGGTGAGCTGCAGCTGTAGAAAGCAAGGACATGGGGCAACCCACACAATAGCACTGGGAATCTGAGAAGAGCACCAAAGAGAGTAGGGAGAATTCTGAAAGTGATAGGAGAGGCGCAGACCTGGGAAATAAGCATCATTCATTTACTCTCGCTTTGAAATATTTTCATGAGATACTACGTGTGTTACACTCCCCATTCAAGGTCCCGCCAAATGCGTGGCATACAGTAGGACTTAATACATAGTCAGTGATGGGTTCCCTATTTCTGGCTCAACACGACCCAAGAGGCAAAGCCTAAGTCAAGAATTATACAAAACGAAATCTAAAAATTGCATTATTCTAAGGCCATATAATTGGAATGACATATAGATAATGAACATTTATTGGCTTCCTGCAGTGAGGAGGAAGCTGTTGTAGCTCGTGAACATCAATAATAAAAGTATAAAATAGATTAAATCTGCCCTCAAGCTTTGCATTGTTAACAGAGGAAACAGGAAAAATACATACAGTAAAAATGATGCAACAATATACATTAGAAGTTATTCTGACCTTGAGGATACTGGGAAATATGCCCAACTGGCCTCCTGGAGTCTAGATCAGACCATGGCAAAACTGGGTCATGGGAAGAAGAGATACAGTTTCCTTCCCCAAGTTCTTTCAAATTTCCTTCATTAAGACTCACGAAATACAGCTCATGCAGATGCTCCAGGGATGGACTCATCCCTGCTATTAGAGGGTGGCCCGACGAAAGCAAAGCTTAGAAATGTTGTTCAGTGGGTATGACAAGGCAGCATATAACTCCTATTATTATTGATAGCTGTCTTGCAACTATGGAAAAACCTAAAGATGAAGCACACAGAGGGGACAGAACCACGAAAATCACAGAGAAATGGAACAAGAACTCCAGCTGAACTATATTTGAAGAGCCTTCCCTATTTCAGTAATTTTTTTAAATGCATTCCTTTTATCCAGTTTGAGTTGGGTTTCTGTTGCTTGCTGCAAGTTTTGGAAAGAGTATCTATGTCCATCCCCTACGTCCTCTAGTTGATCTAGTATACAGAAATGTGTGGGGGGACATTTGAAGTCACCTTGCAGTAGAAAGTATTAAAATCATTAAGTGTCCATAAGAAAAAAATACAACATATGAAAGAGACAGTAATATTGGCTTAGAATACCAGACATGAATGTTGCTGAAATGCGAGAAACTGTAACAATCAAATTCAGATAAAATCCATAAGGCAAAATCCACTCTTCTTTAATAGTCTGAGGGTTGAAAGTGATCCCTGTCTGGTGGTTCCTAAAGAACTCCAAATGCAATCACATCACTGGAGAGGACAGGAGCATTTAAGAGTCAGAGAAGGTTGAATTGTTTCTCTGTATCACTCCATCAGTGATCATCACTGACAGAATAAATGTAGAATTTTTACTAAAGAATACTTTTCATTGAAAACAAAGATGATTCACTAGCATAAATATAAAAAAAGAAACAACAGGTGGTGAATACAACTCAAGACATTAAATTTCCATGAGTCACTGAAGCCAGATGGCATGCATTTGAGAATTCTGAAGAAATTTAAGATCAAAGTATTTTGGATACTAACAATATGGGCAATTTATCATATAAAACAACTATCAGACTCAGGGAGATTGCCAACTGTATTATATGACACTATTAAGAGAAGCACAAATTGGTCATTCTATTCAATTAAATGCAATGAAACCTAACGAGCTTATTGGACACCACCAAGTGCAAAGCACTGTCCTAGGCACTGGGCGCTCAACGGTGTTTAAGACAAGGTCATGTCCATTGCATTCTCACAATGCATCCATTGTCAATAGCCATCAGCTATCCATAATGTCAAACATACTTAATGACTTTATAAGAACAGCATTTAAAGAAGTCTCTTATAAAGTATTTTTCCATTTGAAAGGTGAATTAGAGATCAGATGAAGATAACTGGAGCCATTCCAGGTGGGTTAAAAAGAGATCTTGGTGTTTTAAGATTTGTGGAAAGACTGGAGGCATGGGCCCTAAATTGACTTCCAGAACAAGACTCTAGATACGTCCCTGGGAGACAATGCCTCTGTGATGGTCGGGAGACTGGAGAAGCAGGAGGCTGCTAGCCTCAGAGCCACCATGCTACCACAACCTCTGCCAGCAAACTGAATGTCCCCACACTGCCTTTCAACGCTATTGAGCTAAAGACTAGACCTTGGCACCTCTCCTATAGTGGCCACAGAAGTAACAAACACTAAAGGGCACGCTTGCCAGTAGAAACAGCTGAAGTCACAGGAGCACGGTATCCGCCTCAGGATGTCCACCTCCACCTTCCAAACCTCAGGGGTGTAGTTTGATGGATCCCTGCAAGGAAGTCTGGGAAATGCAGATTTTTAACACTCTTGCATTACAGGATATAGGACAGCTAGGCACACTGCAAAGGGGTGGAGTCGAAGACAAGTGAGCGCATCCAATCCATACTCTACCACCAAAGACTAGATTATCTCCCTCCCTATTTACAACCGAGTACTTCTCTGTGTACTCCCACCTAGGATTCTTCCCAAACCATCTCCTTGCCTTGCCTGTCTTATTTATTATCTTCACCATCCACCCAAATGATTGAGACAGAAGTCTTGGAGTTGGCCTCAGCTGCTCCCTCATTCACTGGACTATCAGTCATGTGGTCAGTACATCCTGTTAGTGCTAGCTCAAATACCACTGCCTTCGTTCAAGCCCTCTTCACCTTTTAAACAGAGTATTAAGTTTCTTTACTAGTAATCTAGCAGGTTATTCCCTTCCATGTGTCCTAACTTTCAGAATTGTCTTTATAAAATCCAAATCCCATCCTGTCACTCCTTGTGCAAAGCCCTCCAAAGACTCCCAATTTCCTGCCCAATGGTGTTTAAGCTTCTTGATAGGGCAATCGGAATGCTTCCAATTAGACACTAGCCTACCTCTTCAACCTCTCCTTTTCCAGTTCTATAGCCCTTTTACCCTGTCTGGTAATTCTATACTTCTTGCCACTCCCCAAGTACACCAGACCCATCTATGACTCTGTTCCCCTAAATATATTGTTTATGGCATCCCCGATTTTACTTTTCCACAGTTAACGAACTTCTATTCATGCTTCAAAACCCAGCATAAATGTTACTTTTGCAAAACGTTTCCAAGCAGCATTCATTTTCTCTCCTTTTCAGTGTTATCACATATTTCTCCCACTGCTATTTGAGTGTGTTTCCTGATATATATCTTTCCCTCATTTTGCAAGCCCTCCACCAAACTGAGAGTGCCTTCAAGGCCAGGGCAGAATCTCATCCAGATTCACCTATTGTTCCCCATCCCGCACTGACCTCAGGTGCTGGTACATCTGAGTATTTATTGAATGACCATGTGAAGAAAATATAAAAGCATTTATAAATAACTTTTTAAAATAAAAGAAAATTCAAAGACTTAAAAATATACCAACACTATTGTGATAAAATAATATTCATCTTCTCTTACCTGATTCCGAGAGAAAATTGAAAAGATGTTAGGGGAATAGGTATAGTGTTCTTTTTTAAGATCTGCTCCATCTCTAAAAGATGTAAACTTGGCAGCCTGACTTGAAAGAGTCAAGATGAGTACGCGGTAGTTTCTTACAGGCCACACTGGCTCTCTACCCAGAATGAGCCAGCAAAATCCCAGAAGCCTATATACGGTTTTTCTTGGACGATATATATGTTTAGACTACAGTAGCTGGATGGCTCCAGGGAAAGTTCTTGATTTGCACAGGAAACTCAAAAGAAAGAATATCTGCTCAAATCCAGAGAGAACTTAAGTCAAAGAACAACTAAGCTCATTTTGTAATAATTCCAATAATGGTGAGGAAATCACAACCTGTAAGTGGGACCCGGAGGGCCCTAGACTGACACCTGGCCCCCGAAAGAAAAACAGCAATGAAGTTCTATTGAACGTTATTCTCATAAGCACTCGTTTTAAAGCATAGTTTCCCAAAGTGTCTGCTAGGGAACACTAGCTAGGGAGTTTGTGGTTCAGAGTTTGGGGAACGAGCAGACTATATTATCTTCTGGGAACGTCACAAAGACGGACTGGAATAGCAAGTCTCTGAGAAGTCCTATTATTACTTTAGATCCAATGTTTCTCAAACATGTGCAGTTACTCTTGTTTTCATTTCATAACTTCACAACATCCAGCAGAACCAATACTCCATACTGATGCAGGGAAGGCGGAGGGTAATAACCGAAAGGTCAAGGTGACAGTCTTGTGATGGCAACTCCATAATTGGAGCGGAGTAGCCCTCTGACTCTAGAGGCACAGGAGGAACAAGACAAACTCTAGAGTGCTTAGAATAAGGATGTCTCCCTGCAGTGACCCCCAGGAAGATAGGCCCTCATCCTATTCCCTGGCACCTGTAATACTATCATATATGGCAAAAGACAGGATTAAGAATCTCAGAGGCAGAGCTTATCCCGGATCATAAATATAATCTCATGTATCTTTATAAGACAGACACACAGAGGAGGATGTGTTGTGAAGACAGAAGCAGAGATGGTAATACCAAGGCGAGCAGCAGAAGCTGAAAGAGGGGTGAATTCTTCCCTGGAGCCCCTGGCAGGAGCAGGCCCTGCCAATACTTTGATTTCAGACTTCTGGCCTCCAGAAGTGTGAGAGAATAAATTTCTGTTGTTTTAAGCCACCAAGTTTGGGGTCATTTGTTACAGCAGCCACAGGAAACACATACACCCCAGTTAAGCACCTCTGTGATGGAGGCACTGAGCAAAGTTCCGCCAATTTCCACTGTGTTCCCAAAGGTAAGGTGTGAGCCTACCACTTGCACCCCTGGCATCCCAATTTTGTTTAATAACCTGCTGTAGTGCTTCTTGAACCTATTTATATATAATAGCCTATAGAATACCTGGAGGCAATGAGCTTCATAAATTTACTACCCGCTGTGAATAGCATCTTGGTGCACGGACTTTTTATGGCACAATGCATTTTCATGATGAATCCATTTGTCCCTTTTCTCAACTTTTGCTTAATGCTTCTATCATTAGCTTAAATAAATGTGGAAGACAATTGAACTCCACTAAATAGGACAAAGGTCAGAGAGGAGAGCTTGGAACAGTTAGACCGTATTCATGAGACACGTAAAAGGCAGCTCCTTCTGCAGTCGAAGGCCTCTGTGGAAAACGCTGAGCCTTTTTGGAGGGCTGAGGTGCATGCTGGTGGTGTTATCAGAGGAGGGCCTCGAGGCAAATGTTCATCTTGGGAACATTTCAACAGGACGTGGCCCAGAGACAAAATCATGCAGAGACACAGAAAATTAAGCTCAACACCGGGACCCACCTCTCGTGAGCTACAGGAAACATTTCCTTTCCGTCTTTAATAGGAAAATCACCACCTCATTAGACCAGTGTCACACAATCCCTGATGAGATTGGTGGAACAGTCTTAAGGACTGAGCCCATAAATATGTCTTACTGCTTGCTTGCACACTTGCATTCCACCTGCCACCAAAAGAGTCTGATTTATAAGAAGAAAAAATCAATTTACTCCAAAGAATTGGAATTTGGAGTTGATACGTTAAGCGCCAAATAGATATTATAAAACAGAGCATGTAAAAATTTGGTTACTCAGAGTGAGTTCAACTGACGATTCTAGGACATTTAGTCTCCAACCTTATTGTGCATGAGCATCTCCAGGTCGTAAAGTTCAAAGTGCATGTTCCTGGGTACTCCCAGTTTTTCCTGATTCAGTAGCTGAAGGGAAAGGATGGGTGATGAACAGAGTGTCACGTGTTGAGAAATGTTATTTTAGAATGTGTATGTGTGTGTGTATTAAATTTTAATATCGTAGTGGTCAGCCCCTTCTCTGTCTATACGTGGTTCCATTTGCCTTGGAGGTAAGACAAGGGAGCAGAAGAACATATATATTCTTAGAAAAAATTCAAACACCTGATACCAACGCACAGCCACTAAAAAATTAAATATATACATCTGTTCAAACTATCAACTTAATCATCTTGGAAACAATTGCATTAGACACTCAAATGACACCTCTTTTATAAATCTTTATACTGTCGCAAGAGAGGTATAGACTCAAACAGAATAAAAGCAATTGCTAACAGTTAGTGAGGACCTCCCGCATGTTAACACTGTTCCAACTGCATTATGCACAGATGTATTTAATTCTCGCAGGAACTCTGGGAAGGAAGTGTCATGTTTACCCCTCTCTTACAGATGAAGAACCAGAAGCCAGAGTTTTTACCCTGTTCCCAGGGTCTCACTACTAGTGAGCAGTAGAATTGGTATCTGAACTCGAGCAACATACAAGCATCTTTGAAACATTTGCTTTCCATGATTTCACTTATTGAATCTCAAACCTTTGTATATCACTTTGTCGTTGAAGGAATATTACAGAGCTATTTTATTTTTCTGTTATTTTTAGCCACACTGATTTCCCTCTTTTTAGACCTCCCAGGTTTTACTTGGGAATAATACTCTATGTATTACTACATAGAACAGTTTTGAGACTCCAGAGTAAGAGAGGACAAAATGCCACATTTCCTACATCAAGCCTGCCAGGAACTTGAACGTCAAAGATGCCTTCATCCCATGTGAGGTGGGTGGTCAGGGTGCATTCTGGAATGCTACAGTTCCATCTTTTCCGGGGTCTTTTAACACACAGCACTACGAAATCTCTTCTCACAGTTAAAACAGCATGGGTCCCAAACCGCGTGGTTATAAGTCCTTAAGACCGCACATCCCTTTCATCAGCAAGAAGGGATCATGTCTCTATCACAGATTAAAAACACACCCGAGGTAAGCTTCCCTTCACAGACTACTGGTCCAACTTCTGGATTTTTTTGATTTTCCTCTCACTTTTCAACTTACATTCCCTCCTTCCTGAAGCTTTTTTTTTCACACTGACCTAGTGCAGAGGAGTGAATTTTTTTTTTTTTTGAGGAGTGGTCTTATTTTAATGGTAATTAAAATAGCACCCCTCACAGAAGCAAAGCTGATGAATGTTGATTATGACGCCTTTCCCTCCCTCCACCACTTCCTGCTCAATTTCTTCCTGTTATCTTTCTGTTCATCCCCTCCAGTTTCATTCTCTCTCTTAAAGACCCCGTTGGGGCTCTCTCTCTTTCTGTTTTAAATCACAGATTTAAAAGATTCCATAAGCATCACATGGTTGAATGACACTCACTTAACTTTTGGAATAGGGACGCTCCACGTTCAGGAACCATCTAACACCTCCCAGAAGAAAAGTACCCAGTGCTGCTTCATGGTACCAGGTTTACACTAAGCAAAAACAGCGAGGAATCCAAGGTCTCCACTGGCCAGATGGAGCCCTTTCTGCCTGAAGGATCATCCAGGTGGGAACACAAACAATTGAGATGATAATGACCCTGTCCTCGCAGCCTTCACAATTTAATCAGTAGAGAAAATCATGCAGAAAGTACATGTTACAAAGGCAACCAGATGTCAGAGGATAAAGTCCAACCCCCTCAGACTTTACACAAGCCCTTTTGGATATAAACCTCTCTGCCTCGGAAGCGTCCTCTGTGACTAATCCTGACCCAGGTGCCTGTGTTCTCAAGGGCATCAAGACCCTTCTTCCTTCTACACCTTTGCATCTGCACCTCCTTCCACACTGCGAGAGCCACCCCCTTCCCTCATTGGCCTGACAAGCTCCTTCTTCCCATCTTAGATTCTGATCTGTCAATTCCTTTGAGTCTTCCTTACTTACTTCCATGGTTCCACACATTTTACCATCAACCTCTTTGTGCCCACTTATACCCATGGGGGCAGGTGGGAACTGTGTTCTTACTGTCTCCAGCATTCAGCTGTGGAGTCTGGTCCCTGCTAGATGCTTAATAAGGGTTAGGTGCTTATGTAGCCAGAAGCACCACAGAGTAATTGTTTATGTTCTGCTTTTAGATAAATCTGAGTTTACAGCCAACCCCATACTTACTACACAGGTGAACTCATGGAATTTTTCCTTAAGCTTCAGTTTTCTCCTCTATAAAATAAGTGCATCTGTATCAGAGAGCTGTCACTATGGTAAAAAGTGACATGAAGAAATGCAGTACAACTTGGAAAATGGCAGTTAATATTGCCATTATTATTAAGGAACAGCTTAAATATAATAAAGTAAAATTTCATACACCTATGAATGAAGTAAAATGCCATATATTTATGTTAAAGATGTAATGAATAGGAAAGGGATGGGTCAGGGCTATGTAAACCGCAGCAGACTTTCTGGAGGAAGGGGATATTAAAATGTAAAGGTGTAATGTAAACGGAAGTCATAAAATGCAGGGGGAAAAATACTGGAGGCAAAAATAATGTTGCCAGGAGCAGGTTAGTAATGCTGAAAAATATTGAAGGAGGTGACAAGAGAATAATGCTGAGAAATACTGGTGAGAAATGATGAAGAGCAGGCGGTCACCAAGGTGGGACATGGACCCCAGGGCCAGCTCTCCAGTCAGTGACAGTCGGGTATAGGATCTAGTGAAGCAGGAAGAGATTTGAAGGCAAAGAGAACAAATAGAAGACTGTCATATCCCGGAACTCTGTGTGAGTATGAGGGGGCTGTCCCTTACAAATGCTAGTAAACTAACGCCAAAGGAGTTCATGTTGGCAGTTTTGGGGGGAGTGTTATTAACACTCACAGACGAAAAGCCACTCCTTGACTACAGCTGAAGAACCAGAAAAACAGTTCTACTTGAGAATACCTAGGAGTGAGTTAAGGGCCAATCCCAATGGGGAGGAGAGTAAGCACCTTTCAAGCATTTGCTGATCAAGATTTGCATATCTGAGAGTCTGCACATCAAAGGAGACTTCCCGCTGCATGGGCTTACCCCTTTAACTCAGTCCTTGAATTTAAGGACAGAAGTTCCAGTAAATTGAGAATTTCAAATAGTCAGAAATTGCGTTCAGAACAATATAGCTGATCCCCCTATCAGACGGTAGCACAGCTGGTGTTATTAATCAAGCAAAAACACTGTCCACCTAGAGCCCAGTGCCCTTCACCCTGTGGTTGTAAAAGTGGCAGGTATCAGATTTCAAATGTGAAGTGCCTCCCAGCTCTCCTGAAAGACTAGGATCCAAAGGTCAGAGGTTCCTTGTCCAAGAGGTCAGGCCACTAAGGTCAGGATGTCCAGGACTATGTCACAAAGGTCGGAATGCTCTGCCAGCAAGACTTCAGCCAGAGTGTGGAATTGGAAGAACCCAGTGGGTGAGGGTGTAGCAAGAGAAAGATCAATAGGCTTATTTGCCAGGGTTAAGGAAATTTGGGCCACAGAATCTGGCAAACCCAGATGTGTTGGGAAACATGCTTTTCCACTGAAGTTGAGCGGAGAAGAATTTGCCATACATCAGAGCAAATGTGCTTGTCTCCATCTAAGGACCAAGGTGTCAATTCTATTGTTTGTTTCGCATAGTCATGACCACTAGTGCCGTTTTCTCTGTGTTGTGCTTAGAAACGATTATACTCTTTAGAAGTTGGATCTGAAAAGTGATGACATTGAGACTCGAGCGCCAACAGTTTCCTAGCATCGTGTTCCATGTGTCTACAGAGACCAAAATGAGGCATTAATTACCTTAAGGTAGTATCTCCAAATGTGAATAAAGTATATTTTAACCCGTTTTTATCTGAATTTTTAATTGTGTCTACCTTTCTTTCAAAATTATTTTGAGGGGAAAAATAAAGAATCTTAATTTTAGGTCTATTTTATTTCATTTCATATTCTGAAAGTTACAGTACCAATATATTCGATAAAGACAATAATTTGAATCAGTCATTAACAAGATAGCCACAGGAAGATAATAAAATAAATATAAAAAGTATTTATACAATAAAAAGTATTAGGTGTATACCACATTTTTCTTTTAAAACGCACTAGCCAAAGCTGTTATTATGGAAACCTTTTATTTTAGGATCCTTTTTAATGCACAGGACATTTTAATATATATTATTCCTTTTGATACTCACTAGACACAATATACAATATAAATAATCAAGTTAATTGTGAAATATTTTGGGTATTAAATGGCAGTTGGACAAGTTAAAAACAATGAACTACAGTTCCATTTTTGGCATGTGATTTCAATTAGCTCTAATAAGATTATGTATTTCATCCAATGTGCATTGTGTCAAAAATAAATTCATATGACCTAATGCCATTAAAATGTTATCATCTTTGGCTCTTCTCTCTTCTGTAATGTACTAGGCACCATGCAGAATATTGCAAGTGTGCATAATAGAGAATGGCAATGTGAATGTTGAAATGTAATTCTGTTGTCTTTTCAAGATATACTGCAGCGGGACTAATGACTATATATCTCAGCTCTAGCAAGATCCAATTTTCTCCTCTAAACTAAAAAGCCACTCCCAAGATTTAGACTTTCATTTTATAAAATTATTCCCTTAAAAAATACACAAGAAATGCCAAGATTGGAAAATAACAAAAATGTGTGGCTGTAGACAGTGGCTGCCTTATAATGCACTGGTGTTTCATTAATCACTGTTTCAAACTGTACATTCTGATTTGTACGTGACTTCCAGAGGAATGGTAGTGAAAATTGCGTGTGATGACCAATTTAATATTTTAGGACAAGGGGAAAGGTTTATATTTCTAAGGGCAAATTAATATCTAATCAGATAGTTCTTAAGATAATGTCCTTATCTTAACAGTCCCTTCTTCAAGTGACTTGGAAGAGCCCTAAAACCTGGGCTATTATCCTAAGAAACATGTTTAAAATACTTTCCTTTAGCCAGATTCTGAGGTTTCTTTGGAGTAGAACCAAACATTTGATAAGTACCTTTGTTTTGTTTCAAAAGCTCTTTTGGGGTCAGATGTCTCCACTCATAATGCTTAATTCACTTGGGATAATGTGCCACCAAAGCATTTATCATGATTATGCTGTTTAACCCAAATTAGTGAGTAAAAAGATTTAAAATGTTATCATTTGCTAGAAATTTATGGAATTTTTCTTAAAGAAAGGAGTCTAACTCAGCCAATCAAATACATTCAATGTTCCCCTAAACTCATATTTAATCTTGTATACATTTAAATGATTTCATCTTCCTAAAATAAGTTCTTAACTCCAACTAAGGAAATCTTACCAAATGGTGAAATCCCAGTTCAGCGCCCATTTCTCTTGGGAAGTCTTACCTAACTACTCACTTCTATTTAAAATATAGCTTGTATTACCTGTAAGAATCCTATTTCACTAGCTCATGTCCATGTCACATATGTCAGTCATGCTTCCCCAGCTAGGTTTTAAATTCACCAAGGGGAACAGGGAAGAGAACCAACATTAATTGGCCTGCTATAAACGATAGAATGGGTTATGTACTTTATATATGCCTTCCCAGTTTACAAGATCAAAGTTTTACACTTGTTAAGTTCCAAAATACAGGGCACAACTGGTATTCAAAAAACGCTTTTCATTTAAAAAATAGTGTTTAAAGTGATTTCTTCCCAAAGATGTTATTATTGCTAAATCGTTCTATTAGCCATTAGTAAAGGTCTTTCTAAGATTGGCTAATCTTCATATTCAGAAGAATTTTAGTCTCATTTTTTTTTTTTTTACCTTATTTAGAGAGAGAGAATGAATGAGGGTAGGGACAGAGGGACAATCAGACTCCCCACTGAATGAGGAGCCCTACTTGAGGCTCGATCCTACCCTGAGATCATGACCTGAGCCAAAGTCAGATGCTTCACCGACTGAGTCATCTAGGTGCCCCTAGTCTCATTTTTATAAAAGCTAACAATTCAGAAGAAGTATCATGAAGTAAGACAATAACTTTAATGTGTTTTATGGCCTTTTTCTCTTCCCCTCATCCCATTGCAAGGACTTAATATGGAAGAAGAAGTTTACAACACTTTCTCAACACAATTGTTTAAATTACAAAGACTGTAAATGCCTGGGTTCAAATTCTAACCCCACAGACTTGAGCAAATTATTCAAACATTTTACAGCCAGTTCCTTTATCTATAAAGTAGAGATAACAGTATATTGTCAAAGGTCTCCATGAGGATTAAACAGGATAATGTGTACAAAATGGCTGGCCCTTAATAAGCACTCAACAAACATTAACTATTTTTTTATTATTTACTTATAAATTGTCTTTCTCCATTTCCCCATCTAAGGACTTAAGGAAAATAAGATCACACCCTATCCAAATAAGTGAGAGAAAATGTAATAGATACCTCAGAAACTTCACTCTCATCAATCCAGTATGAAAAATGGCGTGAGGTAAAGTTTATTAGACCGAAGACTAAACTTATATACGCCAACTTATCCCATACCTCACCTTGACCCTCTTCTCTGGAATGACCCTTTCTCATATTTTGTTCACTCTGATTCACTTTACTAATACAGATAAATTGCTCATACATGAATGGATTCAGGAGTAATGCTGTGGACTCATGCTCTCTTTGTGGTGTTCTAGAAACAGAAATAAAGATATTTGAGTACTTTGAAATGCCTTTTCAGTTTCTGAGTTTGTCTTTAACTACGGTACATTCTGAGACTGGACCACATGGTTCATGGCTTTATAACCATTACCCAAGTTAAGTATATGACTACATTGGGGCGCCTAGGTGGCACAGCGGTTAAGCGTCTGCCTTCGGCTCAGGGCGTGATCCTGGCGTTATGGGATCGAGCCCCACATCAGGCTCCTCCGCTATGAGCCTGCTTCTTCCTCTCCCACTCCCCCTGCTTGTGTTCCCTCTCTCGCTGGCTGTCTCTATCTCTGTTGAATAAATAAATAAAATCTTAAAAAAAAAAGAGTATATGACTACATTTTATCATAAAGTGCAGGAAGAAAAAGTTGAGGACACAAATTGTTGCCGTAGTGTAATAAGACAATTCCTATTACTCAAGTTGACTAACTAGCTTTCAGCCCTGAGTTCCACCAAGCAACAATCAATAAATCCATTCAACCATCCTTAAACAGCTGCATCTCTGAGTCATTTTAGCCATTTGCATTTTTAATTTTTCCTACAAATTAAAAAAAACACTTAATATTTCTCTTCCTTTGTATTACAGCTCACATATTTCTGCTTCTCTATATTTAAGATGATCTTTAATTCCATAAGCAGTTGGGAAAGGTGGTATTTTTCCACAGCAATCATTATCAGCCTTTTGAGTCTTGAGACTAAATGGTCCCTAAGAAACAAACACAGAAATAGATGCATTATTATCTTAAGAGAATTCTTAACTGGACTTCTCCCCCTTTTCCTTCTGGTGCTTTCTCCACAAATCCTGCCCTTCACTATCCTAAAAATGAATTTGACTGCTAGAGGGTAGCAGAATATGCCACCACAAAATATGCCACTCGGCATAAAGATTATTCTGAGCTGAGGACAACTGAGAAAAAGCAGATACAAGAAAAGCTCTCTGCCTTCCCCCTATTTATCTAAAAGCAGGACATAAATTGTAAAATATGCCTCCCCTCTCCTCTCCACCAGGAAGGACAGAAGTTAATCACTAGAGACAACTCTAGATCCTTATCAGCCCAGAGATGGCACCAGACCAACCTATATAACAAATGTTACCATCTAGCCTGTATCTTCCGGTCATTCCCCATGTATTTATCTTCCACAATTCACCCCCGTGGAAACTCCGTTATCTTCCCTTTGTCTTGTCGTTTCTTCAAAAATATGTTGTTCATCTGTTAAAATGCCATATAATCCCATGCTCTAATCACCCCTTTGAGTTACTCACCACTGGGTACTTCCATGTGTATGCACACATTACTAAATTTCTGTTTGTTTTTCTCTTGTTATTCTGTCTTTTGTTAGTCCAATCTACAAGGCCTCAGCCAATGAAACTAAGCCGGGTAGAGGGAAAAGTTTTCCTCCCCCACATTGCTACACTCAGCTTAAAAACCTCTGTTGGCTTTTTATACCTATGGAATAAAATTTCATCTCCGTATGTGGCCTTTCCCAATGAGCCCCAACCTGTCTCTTCGACCACTCCTCTCCAACACTTTCGGCATCGGGTCACATAAAGCCCTTCCCTACTGTCTGAAGACACTTCACTTGGAAACTGGGGAGGAGCTGCGCTTATACATACTGTTTCTTCTTTCTAAAATATTCTTCCCTGGGAAAATTTAGACTGCTAACCAAACATGACTCACTAAATACTTGACTCAGTTCAAGTGTTGCCTCTCAGTTGTGGCTTTTCCTCAACTTCTCCAGGTAGCATTCATACCTCTGGAGCACGAATTTCTTATTCTCTCCTTTCACCATGACAAAAACCAAGGAGAAAATTCTTTTTTTTTTTTTAAAGATTTTATTTATTTATTTGACAGCGACAGAGAGAGAGAGAGAGAGAGAGAGAGAGAGAGAGAGAGGAAGGGAACACCAGCAGGGGGAGTGGGAGGAGAAGCAGGCTNCCTGCTGAGCAGGGAGCCCAACAAGGGGCTTGATCCAGGACCCTGGGATTAGGACCTGAGCTGAAGACAGATGCCTAATGACTGAGCCACGCAAGTGCCCCACAAAGAGAAAGTTCTTATTAGCCTCATTTTACAAATACTAAATTGGGGACTATAGAATTTAAAGGACTCTTTTCGAGGGCAGAACTGGCAAATCTGCCACCAGTGCCCTCACAGCCAAGCAGCTATTCGTCCTCTGTGCTCCTGTAAATTTCTATTCATCCTTCTATTGCAGCCCTTAGCAGGAAGTATTGAAAACATCTGTCTCAAAATGTGTCTCCTCTGTGGTTCTCACTAGATTCCCTGGTGTTGAGATTTCCATAGTCCCAGGACTTGGTATAGTCTTTGGTGTTCAAATGTTTCCTGAGTAAATGAAGCACTCAATCAATGAAACCCTTTGTAATTTAAGAATGAAAGGGAACATGCCCTAGCTTTTAATGAGAATCTATGCCATTTACCAGACATAGTGCTGATTCTACAAAGCTCGTTCAGAATTAGTGAGTTTTATCAAAAGTCCCTGTCTTTATCAAAACTTATTTACATTACATAAAATATAACACAAATCTATAACACTTTAACTAAGTGAAGTAAATCTTCTAAACTTTCAGGAATTAGGTGCTTGCTGAGGACTTATTACACAAATTGTTGAAGATGCAGTTCTTACGTATTAATAAAGAAAAAATCAGTGGAAGCCAACTAAGAATCAGAGCAGAAAAGTGCAGCCAATTTGTTCTCTTTACACAGATGTGAACCCAGCAGTCTGCATTTCTTTATTTGTGTACTGGCAGTAAACAGGCAACCCATTCTGCTGTGTGCTCTGTTGTATTTTAGGCTCTTTCGGTGGTAAATAGCAGACCAGTTCAACCCAACTTAAGCAGAAAGATTTAATTATCAGATGCAAGAGAGTCCCAGGGCGCCTGGGTGGCACAATCCCTCAAGTACTGGTCCTGACCTCAGGGTCCTGAGATTGAGCCCCGCATGGGGCTCCCACATTCAGAGCAGAGTCTGCTTGAGATTCTCTCTCCCTCTTTTTTTGCCCCTCTGACTTGGGCTCTCTTCTTCTCTCTCTTTCTAAAAATAAATAAATCTTAAAAAAAAAAAAAGAATTCAAGAGCGTCTTACAAACATTATACCTCTAAAGGAATTGGAGTCAGAAATAAAAGCTGTTAGGTAGTAACTCTCTCTCTCTCTCTCTCTCTCTCTCTCCATGTTCTCTTGTCTCCTCCATTTTCTTTGCCTGCTTCCATCACTGCTTTTTGTCATTTCTCTGTTTCTCTCTCCATATGGTGGAAGACGTTTAGCTCATCCAGGGACGTTTTACGTGTTGTGTGTCTCTAGCCATGCTTAGAGACTAACTAGATCACTATGACATCAGTTTCTTAGAGAGAAATCTCGTTCAGCAGGGTCAGATATCCACTCTGGGCCAATCACTAGTCAAAGTGGCAAAGGTCTTATACACATGCCAAAAAGAGAATAGCTAGAAACATCTAGCTAGGGTGTGCATTTCTCAGCAAAAAGGAGTCAGGGTTAACTGAAGAGATGCCCCTATGATTGTCCATTCCATACATGTTCTCATCCAATATTTTCTTGCACAGAAACCAGTTACAGTGACTGTATGTTTCAATTTTGCCAGATATTCCAAATATACAATATTGAGGACTCAATTTCTTAATCGGTTTGTAGTATATTCAGTCCTAAAAATTTAGACCACAATTTTCTAGCCACTATAAAATCATTAGGGATGATTGAATCCATACCATAGCTGGTTGTTATGTAATTTTCTCCACTTTCCCAAATAGATTGATGTTTTCAGTCCAACGTAACTAGAACTAAAGAAAATGTGCAGAGGAAATGTCTTTTCTTATTACATTATAATCATGTTTGTGTCATCACAGAGTGGCTAAATGAAAGGGTCATACTCAAATCACTGAAGGACCAAATTAGCAAATTGAATAGTTTTGGTGTGTTCACAGAATAACTGATTAAACCATGTAACCTCGAGAGAGGCAGTTTCCAACACACAGAAACATCAAATAGGAGGAGCCTCTGATCTGAGGATGTAATTGGACATAGATGAAGGGGTAAGTCAGAAAATGCTCACCTAAATTCTTCCCTAATGTTGCCTAGTTCAAAGTAATTAGCCTCTAGCCTTTAAATACAGAAATAAGTATTATTGAGTCTTGTTGTTTCTAACATAAGTAAATTGGTAAAAAATAAAATCACTCTCAAAATTGCCAAGTTTCCAGTTTTTTTTTTAAGACAAGTAACCCTTCAAAATTAACTGACAAAAACCTCCTATGACCAGGCAATAAGCTGAGAGTACACAGTCATCTTTTTTCCCCCAAAATGCCATTGAAATGACAGTAAAAAAGAATAAGTTAGTAATGATATCATAAAAGGGGTTAACAGAGAGTAGAAGAGGTAGTCTAATTAGACCATGAAAGCAGATGGGGGTCACATGGAAGTGTACCCTCAGGGTGAAGGAAGCCATACACTCAACAGGATGAAGAATGCTGTAATTCAGGGAGGACCTTCTTCTTAGGTGAAGATCTGGAGAAACTCTAAGCTAAGAATCAGCAGATTCAAGAGAAGGAATGGGCTGCGGAATGATATCAGTCAAGGTCTAACCAGAAAAACAAAAACCTTTAAAAAAAGAAAGGGAAGGGAAAGGAGGGGTAGGGAGAAACCTTTATAGGTATTCTAAACTAAGAGAAATCAACTGCTACAGAGAAGAGGTTATTCTGATAATGGGAAGACCCGGGAATGCCCAAGAGCCTGAGCTGGTGATGCAACTCAGAGACTGGCAATTGCAGTAAACCTCTACCATGGCTCAGGGCTAAAGGGACCAAAGGCCAAGCTAGTGTTACCAGAGTCCAAAGCTACAGCCATCTACAGAAGCTGACCCAGTGGCAAGCCTGCCCGGTAAACTCTGAGACCACAGAAGAGAGGATGGCTTGGCTGGAAAGAGATGGAGAGGACACAGGCAGTTCCTCAAATGCTGCCTGAGAGGCTACAGCTGCGGGAGACACAGAGACAGTGAGAACTACCCTGGCTCCTCTCTGTCTTCTTCCCACGTCCCAGTCTTTTACCCACGCTTCTTGCTGGCTGAACCCAGCCAATTGACAAGGAAACCTAAAAAATAAGGCTCCGTTTCCATGCAGTGGGGCATGAGGAGGTTGAGAAATACCTCTGAGATCAGATAGCCATACGGCAACCTGGAGACATTTTTCAAGTAAATGCTTCTAAAGGAACCACCTTCCTGACAAGACAGAATTAGGGGCTCCAGTGGGGGTTAATACCCTTGAGCGAAGCCTCATTCTCCTTTTTTTTTTCTTTTTTTTTCCAGGAGTGGGGAGGAGAAGGTCTGCCTGCCTACCCATCTCCTCTACATGGTAAAATGCTTCTGCTGTTTTTTACACACACAATCCCTGGCAGAGAAAACCCAGCCCTAATACTATATTCATTAATTAAATCTATTATTCACAACATTAAGTGGACAAACCAAAGAATACCACTCAATTGAGGAAAATGTATGACTGGCAAGTTTTTTAAAATACCATAATATAAGTCAAAATAATTGTAATTTGAATCCCAGAGCCAAAGCCCCAACGATTACAAATATATGTTAAAAGGTAAACGGAAGCACTTTAAAATTTATACTTTATTTGAGCAAACATCCATTCTAATTAGGCAGCACCAAACTGAAAGTTAGGAGGCTCTTCTGACAAGCAGGGAAAGGCTTTTATAGAGAAGATGGGAGGAGAAGCAAAGAAATTATTTGATTGGCTACCACTTAAGCTGTTGCCTTATTTGGGAAAGCCCAGTTGGATGTTTGTGATTAGGTATTCTTAAGTTTCATTTTCTCAGATTCGAGTGCATTGACTCTGGCTTAGGTTTCAATTTGTTCCATAGACCACCAAGGCCTTAGAGCTACCTCAGTCTAATGGCTCCCCTGTACATATGTGATTAATATATATGTAGATTTATCTACAAATGTATACATATATAATATATTTAAATATAAAAATACATATTAATTTATAATATATAACTTTAGCATAATATACTCTGTATTATATAGAATATATATTCCATATATACCTTGTTGTTACATATATTATATATATTTGCATTATATAATATATATATACTTTGTATTATATATATGTCAAAGAAAAATGAACAGACGTGGAGACTCAATCAAGAGGTTCAATATCCCTATCGAAAAGAAATTCCCGACAAAGAGAATAGAACAAAATGGAAGCGGGAGACATTAAGCAGAAGAAAATGAAGAAGGCAGAGGAGAAGAAGGAGCAAATTTGCAAGAGTTCAAGAAATACCCAATGCCAGCTGGGTCCAGGATGAAGCATGCATATCTAGGAACCAACAGGAACTAGAAACAAAGATATTTTCAAACACACAAAGAGTTTTCTTCACTTACCTCTTAAAAAAAAAAAAGGTAACTGTGGATTCTTTTCAGAACAACAAAAAAGGAATTGAAGGAAGAGAAGCTATAGGATCCCAGAAATAGGACACCCGACACAAAAGTACAGCGAGAAGAAATTTCTTCAGAGCAGGCTCCGCGACATATGAGAAGAAACTTGGGAAATGAATATAGAAGTTTCTAACCACGATGTTTTCAAGAAAAAAAAAGGATTAGCTTTGACATACAGTATAGCTAAGAGGTAGGATCATTGTGGGGCTGAAATAAAGGAGCACGCTTTCTCTTTCAATAAAGAAAAGTAAAAGAAAATTAGAAGTTCATGGAAGAACAAAGCACTGTATAATAAAGCCTTGGACCAAATATGAAGAAAGGTGCAATGTGGAATACTTTTGAGCTACTCATGGAGTGAAAGGAAAGAGATCCTCTTGACCTTGACTCTTAGGGCATCATTTGTCAAGTGGGCCAGGTTTAGTGAAAAAAGATTACATCGTTCTACCAAGTTCCATGGTGATTAATAATTACTGCAATTAAAATACTGAAAACATTTCTTCTGAATTCTAGACTGTAAAGTATAGATAAAGGGTAAATAATTAATTATAATGGTAATACAGAATTTAATAATATGAATTTGGTCAACATAAAAATAATGGCACCGTTAACAGAACTAAGTATAGAGGAAAAGGGGGAAAATGGTATGAAGAAGCCTTAATGTTTTTATCTTAATAACAGGAGCTAAGGAGTCATGGATATCAACTTTGAAGAAAACATGAAGTTAAGCAATAACACGATAAATAAAAATTTAAGGGGGCAGAAATCAACTGGAAGTAAAGAGAGTGTAAGGGAGCAAATTTATCAGCTTCTATATGAAAAAACACAGAGATAATTTAAATTGTAATTGGAGAGTTTATAATTGTTAAATAATTGTAAGCTGCTAATGTGAAATAGAGGTCTGAATGTGCAGTGTCGCACAGGAGGTCCAAGTTGGTGGCCCACAAGTTAATTCTGCTCAAGAGACCTTTTTTGTTTGTTTTTTTATGTCCCGTATAATGTTTGTAAGACTAAGAAACTTAACCGACACATTCGGATTTCTAGTTCTTCTTTAAAAAAAAAAAAAAAAAAAGAGTATAAGGAAGATCTAGCAACACAGAGATTGCATTCCTGCATGGGAGCAGCTGGCCAGAGCTGGCAAACAGCCTTCCCTTAGATGGAGCCACACTCTGCAGTCCTCCAGCTATGTTACTCATGCCCTGCTTTATCTGTTTACATCACCTGCCTAGCTTCTGTGAGACTGGAATCTTTGCCTCTTCACTGACAGTTATGGAGTTAAATAACAGAAGAACTATACCTGGTTCATGGTTGGTACTTCTGGGGAAATGAGATCAAGGGCAGGAAGAATGTAGTTTGGGAGATTATCATCTTTCCTTTCAGGACAGTTTTAGCCAGCTTCTTTATTTCCATGTCTGTTTGTCTGTGTTTCTAGGTCTATGACTATGTCTTACCTGGCCCTAGCCTGACCACAGACTGATTCGGAGATAAAGTTTCAGAAAAAAATGAAGAGAACTTATGCTTGTTGAAGGGTCAAATACACGTAGAAAGATGGCTTTCAAGGCCATGGTTCAGTACCCAGGGCTTCACGGATGCTCTAAAAAAAATAATAAAAAATTAAAACAACCTATCTGCATTGGGGAAGTAATATAATATTTCTCTGATTTTGCTTGTGGCTGATTGTTAACTCTCACAAATAGCCATGTGCTCCTCTACCTTTCCCAGCCTTCCTTGTAGGATGTTGCAATTATGTGACTAGACTCTGGCAGACAGGATGTGGGCAGATGTGATGCAGCCGCTCCCAAGCCTGCCCCATAAACTCTTCCCAAGCAATCTTCTAGATCTCTTTCCCTTCCTCAGCAATTTGGAAGCCAGGTGTTCAAGATGTCTTAGCTACAAGACAGACGGAGTCTATCTGACCCATATTGGACTGTGATGTGAGCAAGAAATAAACCTCTGTTGTGTTAAGCAATTGAGATTTGGGGATTGTCTGTTCCAGCAGTTATTGTTAATTACCTAAACCAGTGACTCTCAAACTTTGCATGTTTCAAAATCACCAGGAGGGCTGGTTACAACACAGGTTGCTCACAGGTGACTTAATATGAAGTCTTCTACATCCCAGTGCTGAAGCAATGCTTACCATAACTCGATTGCATGGATGTGAAGATGTCGGAAGAATGGGTGATGCCAGATTTCCAAGATGCAACATAATGGTGCCCTTATCTCCCTGAGATGACTCTCGGCAGTCGGGAAAGTGATGACTTCAGGTTACCGTGAAGCGCGATTTCAATTGCAGCATCATTACGATCTGGGAAACCAGAAGGCAGATGGATCAGCCTCCTCTGAGGTCATCTCTGTTGGGCAAAAGCCCGGGTGAGGCTGCAGGTAAAAGTAGAGGAGAGAAAACATAAGCAGACACTGCGAACAGTGGTTCTGTGATGTCCCGGGGAAGTCACATCCCGGAGTCAAGACCAGGCCACAGTCTCATACCTATATGTTGGTCTCTAGCAGTTCTAAACAAAAGCTCTTCATTTCTGAATAGGAACAATCATAAAAAGTGTACTGCCAGAGGAGGACAAATGCCCAACGGGAATCCCATGATTTTATGTCAAGAACATTGCCAGAAAACAAACGCAATTCTAATGACCTAGGAGTGACAGACTCAACCTTCGAGGTTAAAAGCAACAATTGGACAAAATTCAATTTTCTTCCTTTCTTTTTTTCAGATATGAAAAATGTGCACCTCTGTGGTAGGTATTTCTACAGTCCTTTTCACAAGAGTGATTTGACCGTATTGCCAAATTCGTCACTGTTCCTTTTTAAAAAGGTAGTTTTGCATCAACGTCTTCGATAGCTTCGCATTCTTCTTGGATCCCCTACACAAACCACACGGTCCAGTCTCTCTTATAAAGAGAGATAATAAAACTCATTTTTCTGTTAGTATTGGACTTACTAATATTTAATTTGTTAATTATCTCACCATAATATGATAATAAAATACCCATGTTTTCCGAAAACTTCTTTTTCTGTTTCATTTCTTTCTCTTGATTTCTTGCGTAGATCTGATCACAGAAATTCCTGCTTGGACATTGCTGTTAATATTCCTGAGGAGAACCTGGTTACTGCAGGTTATTAATGGAGAGTCAAATGAGAATGGTGTGATTACACTATTTGATTTTTTCCCATTCTGTTTGCAATCCAATGGGATAGTCGCTCTTGATGTTATTAACTCTTCACATTTAAATTTTAATCCTCATTTATAAGCCATCTGTTGTCCTTAACTCTACAGGTCAAAAAATGAAATTAGATTTTCTCTGTCCTCTTGAGAAATGTGAATACAGGAAATGATGAACTAAAATGAATCTTACTGCAGTTTTGACATTCAGAAATTTTAAATATTTCAAACTAGTCAGAAAAAAAGGTTGCCTTTAATTCAATGTTCATGTTATCTTCACAATACGTATTATTAACCATCGGCTATCTACAAAGCTTGTGCTAAGCATTGAGGAAGATTCAAACATCAACAAGACAGAATCTCTATCCTCTTAGAACTTAAAAGTAACAGATATTCATAAGTAGTGATGGTCTTGGGAGTAAATGTTAAAGTCTGTAAGAAAAGTAGAACTGGATAGCTATATATGTGAAGATGTGATTTGGAAAAGGCATCAGTGACAGTTTTGTGGACATCTGACCTAGTGCTTGAAGAACTGTGGGATAGTGATTGTAGAAGAGGCCAGTCTAGATGGAAGGAGGCAGTTCTATATGGAGCATATTTGGGAATGGAATAACATTGGAGGATGGCTATCAAAACCGCAGAGGGCATTACTAGTAACAAGGCTGACAAGAGGCAAATCGGTACCAGCTTAGAGATGTTTGTAACATTCAGGGATTTGGAATTCACCCTTATGGTCGTGAAGGGTGTGACAGAGATGGGAGGGGACTATAGCTTTGCTTTAAGAAGATTGATCTGGTGACAGGTGTGTATAAAATAAATTAAGGGAAGTCTGAAAATCAGATTCAAGAGTTATTGATGGGAGATAAGTTGTGCGGGTCAAGCGGAGAAGGAAATCAAAGAAATCTCCTAAGCTGAGAGCCTGATGGACTGGGCGGGTGGTGACTAAGCACAGCGAAAAGGAAGTCAGAAGCAGAGGCTTGTCTGGGGAAAGGTGTTCCTAGAAAATTGTCCAGTTTAAAATGCCAGTGGGAAATGCAGAGAGGCCAATGCACTGATGGAGCTGCGCTCAACAGAGAGCTGGCTGGGTGTAAAGATTTGGAAAATGGTCAAAGGCACGGGTGGGGAGAGGTGGTGATTGAAATCACCCAGTGAAAGAATGTGGTGACAGAAAGGTAGGGAGCTAACAACTATTTGGGACTAACATTACCCGATTTACGTCATTCACTCACACTAAATTCAAACACTAAGACTGCCGGGGCTCCCAGAACCTCCATACTAGAGAGACGGGCCAGCATTGTCAAATGGGGCGGTGAAAGCTGGATCTGCAGATTTCTGTTTGCGCTTGTGATTAAAGTCATGAGTCAGAGAATCTACATAAGCAGGTCTTTTCTTTTCCTCGAGTCAAGTGTAGATTTGGCAGTTAGGTAGGTCATTTGACATAGTCCGAAATCTAATTGGATGACTCCTAACTGGCCAAATCCACCTGGAGTCTGAATCATTCATCCGGGTTTTCTAGAACTGAGCACATTGTTTTGTCACACTGTGTCTTCTAACTAAAGTCTAAGCTCCTTAAAGGTAGGGCTTTGGTCTTGCAGGTGCTTGGTTCTTAAAGGAAGCTTGATACTTTTTTTGTTAAATATAGTAGTAGAATAAAAATTGGCCTCAACTCTGTGTAATCCTCAGCCATTTGCAGGATTCAGCATAATGTGGTGCCAGGGCCAGCCGACTGCTAAAAGATGCTCCAGGGACCTGTGGATTTCACAGAGAGTCAGCCTTCCTCCAGCTACCAGAGAGAGATTCTTCACGGAGTTATTAACTATTATTCTCAACTTACAAATGGGTTTATCGAGGCAGACAGGTTAAGTCACTTCTAGAAGATCATGATGTGTCAGCAGGAGATCCAAGCCTGAAAGGACTTGTTTACCACTGAGGCCTCTGGGCTGTAACCTAATAGAGATGTTCCAAACTTCCCTAAAACTTCGCTTCTCAGATCATGAGTCGTTAAGGTTTTCCCTGAGGTCAGTTTCACATGAACGACTCAGGGGAGACCCGCGCTTTTAAGTGACAAAGAATTACAAACGCTATTATCTTTTTAGAAATCATACCGGGGTCTTCTTTATTAAAGCTAAAGTGGGAATTCTTGATGGGAAGATAAAACCTCCTCCCCACTACCATCCTCCCCCCAAAAAAACATTTACCGCATAAAGCACAAATGTGGGATGGATATATTTACTCATGTTTTATCTAGCACTTGAAAAATATCAAGGCGACTGTTGCTTCCCCTGTAAGAGGTGTATTCGATACCGGTTTAAAAGGTCCGTTTCTTGAATAACAACCAGGAATTCGCTGAGGCCAAGTTACCACAGAGCTTCCTGTCTGTTTTAGCCTCACTACAATCTTGAGAGAGGGCAGGGAAGAGTTAACCCAAGGCCCAGACAGTCCCCTGCTGATCAGTAATGAGTGAGAGCTGCAGCTGGATGTCAATAGCTCTTTGTGAACTTGGGTAACCCAGCTGAGCCCTCTGCTTGCCAGAGCTGGAGGAGGTAATCAGCTTGACCCCTGTGACCTTCCTGAGGCTGTGCTCTGTCCTGCCTCGAGAAGCTTCTTTGCATATGACTCCTACATGCTACTCGGTTGAGCCTCTTTTAGGAGAACTGAACCTGACTCAGCCTTAAGAAGAAATATAATATAAATTAGTCAATGCTGGTTGCAGGTTGCACAATATAGTAGATGCTTAAAAAAAAATTAATAGGAATACATCCTGGAAACCTCAAAAAGATTTCCAGGAACAGCTATGACATCTGCCCTTCCAGTGTTATTAAAATAAATTGAAGGTTATATAACAGTTCTATCAGCACTTCCAATTTCTTGTGGGGTTGTGTTTCAGCAAATGCTGTCACCTTTCTGGGTTTGGTAAATTGATTTACTTTTGTTTTATTGTTTATTTGTCGCTATTTTCATTGCATGCTCCTCGTACGCATGCCATACACACAACGCTTACCTTATAGATGGCAAGTATATTTCATAAGAATTTCCCTGAATTTCTAACAGCATGCCATCCTTATTCTGTTCAATGAAAGAAACTTGGACAATAAGTAAACTTCTATCTGTGTCTAAAGATGCTGTTATTAAAAGAATATTATTCACTGAGAGAGTGAATGTAATTCTGCCGTTAAACTGCATAACTTACATAACCATGTAGAAAATAGCACAGTACTTACCCATAAAAGTAAGAGTGACTTGAATCCTAAGGATTAACCTCTCAGAGACTATACAAATCCACACAGAAGGCCCGTAACAAATACAGAGTTTATATTCCCAAGAAAATAGGGCTTAAATGTAACAAAAACACTCCGTGAACTCAGGCTCACAGGGTTGGCCAAGCCCTCCAAACCAAGGGTCGTCAATCCTCCGGGAGCTAGAGGCCTCTTTCCTACCCTAAAGCAAGCTTACTGCTAGGTATATTTCGTACGTACGGTCAGTGTTTAGAACTGGGGAATCCTTCATCATGACTAATGAATTTTGCCTGGAAAAAAAAAATCTCTATACTGTAGCTTTCCTTGGTTTTTAGAGTAATCATTTTTAAAATCCTCATTAGATGATTGCTCCAGAAAAGGCAAATTCTTTACCAAATGCTCTCAGCCACCATCATTACTCCATAGGTTAGAGGCACAGGGAAGCTACAGGGACAGGGTGGAAGGAAAGCAGAGAAGTTGGAAGTCCCAATCTGTGAGCAAATACTATAAAATACTTTGTAGTCTTCTTTGGACAAACACACATGGTTAGACGGTGGGGAGAAAAAAGCCTGCGAACGGTTCTATATTAAGCTTAACATTATACTCTCAACTCGGCCCTAAGAGAAACAACACAATTATGAACCCTAAGATGAGCGGAGGCACCAGATGGTAAAGATTACTTGAGGGAGCTGACACCTATATATTTGACCAAAACTGTCAAACACACACACAGAAAAACTACATAACAACTGCACTTTACCCAGACTTGCCCGTTTCTGGCTCAAGCATCTTGTAACTGACAGCTTGAACATCTCGGAATAAATATCTTAAGAGTACAATTCCCAAAGGAGGCTGATTTTTTCAAAACACATGCCACGTGCCCGAGGAAATCATGTATCGAGATTGGGCTCTGACAGCCAACTTAAACTAATAAAATATATCCCCCTTGCTGATTTGTTAAAGCTTGTGAAGATTGGTGGACGTGATAACAAGTTAATTTAGCGAAGTCTACACTTGTATACAGAGTTCGCCTCTAGAAAGTATCACGCGTTAGTTTTGCCCCTAGAACATTTCTTATTACAAAGATTTGTGGAATTCATCTCTGTGAAAGTAAATATAAAAAGCAGATCTTCTTTATCAAATCAGATCACATCAGAACTGCACAGAGAGCTTCACTGCTTTATTTGGATTGCCTTTTTTTTTTTGCTCCTCTGTCCCATCTCACCAGCACCACCACCCACACTTCCCTGAAGGGAGAAGAGCTTTGTCAAAAGATTTTCTGGTAAATCAAAAGCACTTTGTGGCTAGTAATAGTGTGCATTGCACCAGAATGAGACCTAGTTATGCAGTACTCTCCAAAACGAGTTTCTGTTGGCTCTGTTCGATCAAATGCCTAATACCTGAAATGAAAGAGGAGGTCTCAGAAACTGCTCTAGGAACGAGGTTGAGCTAAACAAATGCACTTCAGTTTTGGAGAGTTCCATAGTTCTATAGTCAGATATAATTTGCACAGATTTGCTGCTAAAATATACTTTTCACGCGATCTTTATTGAGCTCACAAAAATGACCGCTGCGCTATGTACTAAGTAACATGAAGACTGATAACGCTACCATCCCCAGACATTTTGAAGGGCCTTATTTGATGGAGACTGTCAGACTCTGTGATGATTAAGGGGGAAGAAAGACAACTAAGCTACGGTGCCCAATCTACAGGAGTTTCCCCTCAAGCAGGAGGAAAAGACAAGTAACAATTACAAGAAAATTGTACAAATACCATAATAGAATTAGAAGCCGAATTCTGAGTCCCCACTGATGGGAGAAACCATCAGTTCTGTCTGAGCCACTAAGCAAAGGGTTCCCTGCAGAGATGGCAGGAGGCCTTCAAGGGTGGCCTCGAATAGGAACCGGAGATACTCCATGTTCCTTGAGGATGCACGTGTCAGTGGGGAGCCCTTGCTGGAAGTGCTGGGGCTTATCCTGGGTAAAAGGGAGAACACAAAACGCTTGAAGTTTGAGCAACCAATTTTTAAGATGTTTTTATTCTGAAAGATTCTTAACATTCACAAAAAGAGAGAATAATAAAATGATCTATCATATAAACGCCTATCACGTACATTTAAAGATTATCAAAACTATGGCACATTTGTTTTCTCTACCTTGTTTTCTTTTTTTTTTAATCCTATTTTTTAAAAAAGATTTTATTTATTCATTTGACAAAGAGAGCAAGAGAGCACAAGAAGGGGGAGCAGTAGAGGGAGAAGGAGAAGCAGGCTCCCCATTGAGCAGGGAGCCTGATGCGGGGCTTGATCCCAGGACCCTAGGATCATGACCTGAGCTGAAGGCAGATGCTTAATCATCTAAGCCACTCAGGCTCCCCTCTCCACCTTGTTTTCTTCTCTTCCCGACTTTTTCCAGAAGGAGATCCCAGACACATATCAGTTCATCTCTTCTGACTTCAATATGTGTCTCTAGAAAGATGGGCTCTGTCTTATATAATTGCAATGCTGTTATCACAAAAAAAATTAATGATCATTCTCAAGTATCATCTACTAGTAGGCCATATTAAATTTACCTGTCTTTCTCAAAATTGTCTATTTATATGGTTAGTTTATGAAATTGGTGACAGGTTTTTTGTTTGTTTGTTTGTTTGTTTTTTTAAAGCTCAAATGCCATCCCATGGAGTCTGGTAGTGTCTCACAGGCAGTGGGAGTTCCTGAGGGGCCTGGACTATATCTAAATCCTTATTGAACTGCCCTGTGCCGAGCACGGTACCCAGCCCAGAATTCACCCTACAGAAATGTTTGCCGAATTGCATTGACTTGAACTGAATAAAGCTTTTAGGTAGAGTGGTATCTCATCGGTACTCAGTTTTAACGTAAGTCTAGCGGTGCTAGGATGAGCATCGGAAGGCCTCTCCTAACAAAAACTCTGTGTGTTCGAGGAGGTTGTAATATATAAGGTCAACATTGCAGGTGTCAAAGGGCCACAAACCATACTGGAACTTTATAGAAACAGAAATTCCCAATTTATAGATTTACTGAAATGATAAGTCTTTGAGCCTTCTGGAGAGGGGCCATACTTTACTTCTGAATATCTGAATAGACCAATATCCAAATAAACTAATATCAAAGATAGATGTTTCTCAACCAAAGTGTTTCCTCTGATGATTAAAAATTACTTTAAAAAAATTTATTTCAACAATATCCTGGGTAAGTTATCCTTGCACAAGCCTGTGTATTCTTAGTACCCAAGCAAGGAAACCACTAGAAGGAAGAGAACTCAATCCAGGAAGGATGTATTGTACTCATCAACCCAGCAAAGTTTCATTGCCTTATACTTTGAGATGCACTTACACATTTTTTATCCCATTGTTTCCCTTTTTATTCACAATTAGTGGAATATATAAATATCATGACTCTACATTTAGCAAGTAAGTAAACTGAGGTCCAGAGTATGTGAATGCTGTACTCAAGGTCTTGAAGCTACTTATTGGTAGAGGCGAGATTTGAGGTCAAGTCTCTGGATACCAAGAACGGGTGCTTTTATGCTTCACCAATTTTCTTGATTTTAATTTTCCATTCTTAGCATTGTCTGGGTTCCAATTGTTCTATGGCACCAAATCTCCTAGGGCAGAAGCTGGAAGGCAGAGAAGGCTCCCTGTGTTTGTGGGTGGGACAAGTAAATAACCTTCAAGTAATTTGAATTATCCTTGACAGCTGACAATGTCCTTTTCATATAATTTTTATGGATTCTTCAAGCTCCATTATTATGTCTGAAGCTTTCTTCCAAGAAATAAACAGAATCATAATTCCCAATAGAGTAGGCCTCTACTAGTAATCGGTGATGTGTTTAATTTGTTCATAGTACCCATAATATATATATTATATGAATAGATAATCAGATATTAATACTGCATTGAATTGACATTAAATCTTAGTATGAAAATTTTTATAATATCAGGTTATAGTATTAAAATGAAATGCATCGAGCAACAATTAGTTCTGGTTCAATTTTTCCATAGCAAATTATCTTCAATTATTATGAATAAATGTATACGGTTCTTGCATTAATACATGACCTGCGAGTTCTGCATTCAGCTCTCTATTGTAGTTCCTTGTCTGACATCCATTTTGTTCAGCTTTTTGTCTTATTTCCAGTGCTACCTGAGTTTCTGATTTTTTTTTAATTTTCCCTTAAGCTATTTTATATTAAAAGGTTTTCCTATTTTTTGAAAATGGAATTGTTTTGTACAAGTACTTTTAGAAAAGACTGTATAATAGTCAAGTGCTGTGATTTCTAAAACCTAACGAGATCATTGCAAGATATGAATAAAGATTATTTTGGATTTTCTATTATCTAAAAGCCCTAGAAATTTAATTGTAAGATCAATTGTTTCCATTTCTGAGCCAAGGCTGCTTCTGGGGGCTATATTTGGTTCCAACATCTCATTGCAGAAGCAAAATCAAAGAAGCAAAGATCACACTCTATATTTTCACACAGTGATTTCTCAGGACACTCCACTGAGCTAGGTGCTAATTTCTGTCCTTCTTTATTTCCTACAAGTGAAATTAGAGTGAGAATGTTCAACCAGCTTTTTTTTTCTTTTAAATTAACTTTTAGCACTTTGAACATTCTTGGAAATGAAGGAAATTCATCTACCTCGATCAGGGAGTTGGGCCGATTTATAAGGCTGAAGTTTTGGTCTTCATTTTGCTACAGGTTTTGTCAATGATTAGTATGAGGGGAGATGTCCATGGACAACGAAAATATCCTTTAAGGAAGAGGAAGAATAGTTGCTACTAAACTTATGGGAGTGGTTGCATTTTGAAGCGAAAGAAAGGAATTTGTAGCATAATGGGATTTCGTTGTACACAGAATGGATATTATACACAGTGCACGGGGGCTCCCCGGTGAGGTTCAGGCAGTAGCAAGCTTACCTTACAGAGGGATGGTATTTGGAAGAGATGCTGAGAACCTTGCAGTGACTATGTCTTACCTATTTATGTCTTCACCACAGCACTGAACCAGAGGCCTTGCATAAAGTAGGTGCTCAATAAAGGCTTGCTGCATGAATAAATGCATGGGCCCAGGTTTATTCTGAAAGAAAATTTACAGTCATATGACATGGTATCTCCTGGAAGCTCTTCATTTCAACCCCCATCTCCTCTAGCCTGCTAGAAGATGCCAGGGAGATCTTTCTAAAAATGCAAATCTGGTCCTCTCATTCTTTTAGCTAATCACCTTCAGGGGCTCCCATTTGCCTACAGGAATCAATCCAAAGGTCACAGCATGACATGGAAAGCCCTTGCCTGACACTCCAGCTTCATCTCCTACTCCCACTTCCCCATCCAGATAAATCAGAGGCACCGACTTGCATTCTCTTTCTGTGTTTTCAGGTATGCTGTTCCAGCTTTCCTGCTCTTAAAGTACCTGGTTGGTCACTACCTGTGTTTTAGGATCAGTTCAAAACTCACCTCTTCTGAGAAGCTCTCCCTGAAAACTTACTTCCTACAGCCTGTTTGTCCCTGTGTCTTGCTAGGGTTTTCAGTATCTAGTGGGGTTTCCTGTCCTTTGTCTCCCCAAACTACTACCTGAATAACCTGGGTCTTTTTCACCTTTAAATTCAATGCATTCAGCATCATAATACCAGGTACACAGTAGGAGCTCAAACACTTTGGAGGAAAAAGGAAGCCTGGGAAAGGGAAAAGAAAGAATGGTGGGAAGGAAGAAAGGGAAGGGAGAGGAAAAAAAGCTCCTATTGGTTCAAACCATTTTTCTAGGCTCTCCAAACCAGAAATGAGCTCTCAATAGAAAAACAGTGTTCAACATTTTTTTTAAAGAAACCTACTAAACAGAAAATATACATTTTAAAGAATTAGTTTTTATATTTTGTAACTTGTTCTAAGGCTTAAATAGCAATAATTTTGATACAGTTCCTCTTGAGTGGTTACTTGCTTTAAAAAACAAAAGCAATACTTTTCTTAAGAAAGCCTGCACTTGGAAGTGAAAGAAAGCAGAGTCATTCTCAAGTTTATTTGATGCCAATGTTAAGAGATGAAAACACAATTCAGAAATAACGGAGTTCTCACTCTAAAATATTTGGTTTAAATACCAAGTAAAAAGTCAATTATTTTGCAGTTTTTGATGTGTTTTGGGGTCATGAGATCAGTCTATTTTACTTCCTCTTTAACACGGGCTGGAGGCTCTTAACTATTTATGGATTTCACTGATCAGCAGGCTCAGCTAAACTGAGCGGCTCCAAGTAGCGCCGGATTTTAATGGGGGGGGGGGTGCGGTTCTCGAAATGGGCTCATTTAGAAAGAACTTTCAGTATGTTTGAATATCGTGCTTTATGATATGTAAATATGATATCATTTTGAGACGAATACAAAAAGCTAGTCGTGCTAATCGTAAAATCTAATACCACAATATAAATTCTTAAGGAGAGAAAAAAAAAAAGAGAGTGAGAGAGAGAGGGATGGTGCTGGGCATGGGGAGAGGGCTCTCACCAAACACCAGAAACGGGCAAAGACCGGCAGTAGATAGATGATCCCATTTGCACTTCACACACACTCCCACCCCTTTCCAAACTGCCTGGGTTATCAGGGACCTCAACAAAACAAATAAATGCACTGTATGAGCAGAGAGGATCGGTGTTTGATGTAAAATATGCCAGTAAAAGGAAAACTCCTTGGATAGATTGTTCACCTAGGACAGTCTTGCTTTGGTTGTAACAATGCCCTTCACCCCTTTGCAACTTCTCTACTTCCAAACATTGAGCCTGGCAGTCGGGAAGGCTGCCTATCTCTCAGATCAAGAAACCCTGCCCAAATCCAGCCAGCCCAAGGCCATGCGGTACAGAACAGCTCATCGGAGGCAAGACGGAGAACCCAGGCCCTGGATTCCCAGTTGGTCAGACCACTAGACCACATTGCACCATAGGAGCAAAGACAAACATGAAGGTTGTTCCAGGGCACCCTCTGTTTGTTTATGAATGTGTGCAGCCTTTCTGAAGCCCTGGTGTCCTCATTTCTTTTTCCTGTTTGCAACTTGTAAGCATTTCTGTCTTCCTTTTCCCCTACCTAACCTATTTCTATGATCATTCTCATTCTTCTGTTTGAAATGTACTCCAGGAGCAACTGAAGAATAAGACAGAATAAAATAACAGGTTCAGGTTGTCTGGACATTTCTACCAGGGGACTGATACATATCTTACTCCAGATCATATTAAGGAAGTGCGTCACTATCAAAGACAGTTTTTCCAAAAAAAATAAAAGGTGCTTTGAGCACAAAGTGACCTCTGACTCTCTTTACACTTTTTTTTATTTTAAAGATTTTATTTATTTATTTGACAGAGAGAGGGAGATAGAAAGAGAGAGAGGGACGGCACAAGCAGGGGGAATGGCAGGCAGAGGGAGAGGCAGGCAGAGGAAGAGGGAGAAGCAGTTTCCCTGGCGGGGCTTGATTCCAGGACCCTGAGATCATGACCTGAGCTGAAGGCAGATGCTTAACTTACTGAGCCACCCAGGCGCCCCTCTCCCCACACTTTCTGAGTCAAAGAACCTTGAGGCAGTGTGGAAGGGATGGAAGTTAGATCATCAATTGACCAGGTTCCTTTTAACTCAAACACAATGGTCAACTTGTCCAGACTTACCATGTAAATGAAACCTTTTATTTTCAAAGCATCTATTTAAATACCCAGGGTGTGTCAAGAATCACGAAAGATAGATCCTCAGTCGATTTGCAACTTTAAAAACAAGACCAATTAGACAAAGCTGAAAAGCCTAGAAATAAAGTAGGAAAAAAAAATTAACACATCATGATTGCTAACACTTGAGGGAAAGCAGGCTTGTTTTAGAGGAGGTCAAGAAGGTAGACAAATTGCTACTGAACTTTGAAAGTGATCCCTAAGTATCCAGGATATTTTAAGCTTAGAGACACTGGTTTTATTTATATCTAATTTTATCTGACTTTATTCCTTGATATAGGAATTACAGGTTTATCCTAACACTATAATTAAAAGCCATGGTCAGGTCAATATTTGGCTCACAAATGTAACGAATATATAATATTTCTATCAGAAATCAAAAACATTCTTGTAGAGGCAAAATTGTTTTTTTCTAGTATGTAAGTTTTATAGCATTTTTCTAATTCTCTCTTGGCTTCTATTTCTCTTGGTTTCAAAATCTGTGTCTCTAGCCTTGAACCCACGAGGGCGTGAGGAGGGCTGCTCAGTCATCAGAACATCCATCTGGTCACCATGACAAACTGGTTCTAGAGCCAAGAGAGCCAGACCCCTGGGTCTTTTGCCCTTGTGCATCTGTAATCTATGGCTAGTGGCTTCGGCCTGGGCTGAGTGGCCGCAGACAGCCACAGTGACCTCTTATGAGTAACCTGGCCAGAAGCCCTGACCTAAGGGTGGGGCCGGAGCCTTTCAGTCATGCCCGTTGCCTAATCCTTCTGACTCCAACAGAACCTAAAAGGAGCAGGAATGGGATGACTCTTACCTCAAAAAGGGATGTGGAAGGAAGAAGAAGGAATACAGCCAAGTAGCCCTAGGGTGATGGAGATTCCCGGTCTCCGTGTCTTCGCCCTGGGGACAGGCAAGACACTTCAGCTCTCATAGATGGTTAAAGATAATAAGACCTTTGGAACTGGGAACTAATAGCCAGATTATTCATTTGTCTAAGAAAAAACAATTTAATTAGGAGCTAAACCACTCCTAGTTTCCACTCCTCTGAGGAAAGGGGCTCTCAGGATTCCTAGGAATGGACAGGAATGAAATGCCACAGTTGGTGAAAGATTTTGGGATACCAGGGCTCCCTGTGATACAACCCAGCTTTTATCAAATTGTCAACCTACCTCATTGTAGTGGGCTGGGAAGAGAGAGGTGAGTTGTCTGCTGGCTTATTGACTCCCATGAGAGTTTTGGGCTTCATTTTGTTTTGTTTTCCTGATTGACCCCTAAAATATTTTCTCATTTGGCTCTTTGATTGTCCTATCTTCTCCTGGAGAGAAGTCCCAACGATTGCACATTAAAGAAATCTCATGAATCCTTGCTACCCTAGAATATTCTTTTGTGTCCTGGTGTCCTTGGTGCTTGGACTCCAGGTAACTACACAATTATGAGCAGAAATTCCCCCATTCAATTTATCCTGGTCATGGCCCTCCAGAATGGACACCCCTGGAAGAACCGGTTAGCAGAGCTCTGAGTCTTTGATAAGCATGAGGGGAAAGAGAGAGGCTGCACTGTTGAGCTGACAGCATTCCTCTGAGGCTCACTTCCTGGTGGCTTCCACTAGTCCTCCACCAAATTTTCTGATGTAGCTCCCCAGGCCAATTCCTTGCTTCCTTTCTTCCGCAAAGCAAGTAGTGGGCTGGGCTGGGCTGGACTTCAGCTCCGTTCCCAAAGACTGAATTGGAGAAGCTGGGACTTTTGCATTTCCCTCCTAGACTCTAAGGGCACGAAGAATGCTTAGAGACTGATTAACTGCTTGTTTCCTTGATTGATTCGTTTATTCATTCATCCATGGAACAAGCGTTTCTTTAGGGCTTGCTTTGCGGTAGACACTGTACAAGGGTTAAAAGTGCAAAGACAAAAAATATATCAGTTTTTGCCCTGGAGAAGCTCATGGTCCAGTGACAGAGACAGACATGGAAACAAATGCTTTGGGTGTGACTCATGACTCACAAACTGAGGTGTATGTGCAATAAACATCATGTGTCTATTTTTTTTTTTAAAGGAGATTAAATGCTGCTCTGATCTCTCATCCTGCAGGGCATCTGAGAAGTTCAATCTCAGTCATTACAGAGGTTCCCTTCTGGTTTTATCCCCACGTCATGCAAAACTCCTGTGGTTTTTCATAGCCAAGAGCATGTGAGGAGATCCCCACCAATCTTGGGTCCACAGGCTATTCCTGGACGCCCATGGTCTAAACCTGGCTGGTTGCTTGAGGTCTAGAAGCCCCACTACTTCCATGACACAGATGTGCTCCTGGATCCTTGAGGGCCTGGGACCCAGATGCCTAAGAGCAGCTTCCTAGATGTGTAGATAACCCCCCCCCCCGGTCCCCCTTCCGTCCCACTGTGGTCTTGCTACCTTGCAGAGGCCCCGCCACGGTCTTGCTGCCCACGGGACCCACCCAACCCTGCTCTCTTTCTTGCCTGGGAGCATAATCTTCTCTGTCTCCCTCTTCTGTATTTCTTCCACCCCCAACATAACAGAATCTGGTCCCAGAATTGACACGTATGAGGAACAAATATAACCTAAGCTCTTAGAGATCATTCTGCCCCTCAACCCCAAGAGTGAATGTCCCTTCAGCTGTTATGCTGGGTGACTCATGGCCTCATCCTGGTCCCCGTCCAGTGTCAGAGTCTAAGCTTGAGTAAGTGATGCAGGAAGGAAGCAGCTGCTTGTGGGGAATTTGGGACTCAGCGAAGTTGACGTTTCCTCTGGGTCAGGAGGGGCTGGGAGATTCTTAAAATGAGCAAGAGCATGGAGGATGGTATCCAGGGTCAAAAGAGCAGAATGTAGAAAATAAACAGAAATAAAAGAGCCCATGTTTTCCAGCAAAGGTGAAAATCCTTCTGTGGTTAATGAGTGTGTGTGTGTGTGTGTGTGTGTGTGTGTGTGTGTGTGTGTGTCTGTGTGTGTGTGTGTGTGTGTCTGTGTGTCTGTGTGTCTGTGTGGGGGGGGAGGGTATTGGGGGTGATGACAAGAGATGAGGCTAGAAAAAAGTTGTGGCTAAATTCTTATAATAAGTAAGGGGGTTTTCAAGGTGAATTTCTAAAGTAAACAGTTGAAGGTCATGGCCTACACTGCAGTAAAGAGGGGAATCCATGAATTTTAGAATCTGTTGGATATAGCATGAAATCCCAGCTCCATTGTTCTCTTGCCATATGGCTCTGGGCAAGGTATTTAACCTCTCTGTGCCTCAATTTCTATGATCTGTAAAATTGGCCTAGATGATAGGAACACCCACTTCTGAGATTTCGTGTGAGAATTGAATGAGACGACGTATGTAAATCATCTGCACGGTCCTGGGCACATAGAAGTATTAAACACATGTTAGCCGAGTAAAATTACACTTGTAAAATTATTTTTATGTCACTATCCTCATAGCACCATGGAGAGGCAGGCCCGACATGGACTACAGTACCATTCTGCAGCTTATAGAGGCATCCAGGGATCAGAATTTGAAGTGCTCATTGTACCAAACATACTAGCAGTTATAAGATTTAATGTGACATGGATGATAATGGCCCCAAAGTTCAAAAGAGCTGTAATCAGGAGCAGCGGGCGGGGGTGGGGAGGGATGATCTCCCTGGTGTAAAGGCAAGGCCTGGCACCCAGACACTGCCCAAGTTGTTTTGTTTCGAGATTCCCCAGGAGAACATGATACAAATAAAAATGAGGAATCGAGAAAGAGAAAGCGGTGTCTTTGTTTCCAAGGTCTGCCGTACCCAAGTACCGCAAAGCAGGTAATTTAAAACAATAGAAATTTATTAGCTCACGGTTCTGAAGGCTCAAAGTCCAAAATCAAGTTGTCAAGAGAGCTGTGCTTCCTTTGAAACCCTGGGTAGAATCCTTCCTTGCCTCTTCCTAGCTTCTGGTGGGAGCCATCAATTCTTGGGGTAGCTTAGATTGCCCCTGTTGTCACATGATCTTCTCCTGTGTGTCTGTCTCCATGTCCCTTTTCTTCTTGCTAGGATCCCAGTCCACCTTGGAACAAGGGTCCACCTGCTTCATATGACCTCACTTTAATTTCCATCTTAATCACGTCAGCAAAGACTATTTCCAAATAAAATCACGGTCACAGATGCGGAGGGATAAGACTTCAATGTATCTTTTGGGGGGACACAATTCAACCCGTAAGTGGCATTATGGAAAGCGCAATGGGCTGAGAGCCATGGTTGTGGTAAAGTGTGTCTCTGGGCTCAGGTGTACATTGGTGAAATGAGGAATGGCTCTAAAATGCTATGGTTCTCTGAGCCTCTCTTGATTCTAAAAATGAAATTCATCTCGAGGCAAAAACTGAAGTAACTAATTGAAACCATGTGCTCAAATCAAAACTGCCATTTGAGGAACTGGGGATTACATAACTAATAACCTCAGCCCTCACTGACCCTGGCTACGTCAGGAAGCAGTGCTTATGAAAGAACGCACTTGTCTGAACAATCTCTTCAGTCGGGCAGAGGATAGATTTTCTTGTGTAACTGGCATTTCCCACCCATCCCTTAAAATGTGCTTTGATAAATATATTTGAAAGAAACCACATGAAGTATAAGAAAGTTTAGTTTACTCTCTAAACATAATCTTCCTTTACAATGGCTTGAGTTGTGAGTAGTGAAACAAAGTTATTATTAAAAATGCCCCCTTAGGTTAATTGTGAAAGATCGACAAGGAAGCACTTCCATTCACCGTCTACACCTGCCCCCCCCCCATTCCTTAACTCTCATCACTGCCTACAGTAATATATATTCTTGTGGTTTTCTGTGTCCTACAACGAATGCATGGGTCATGTTTATAGTGTGATTGTGTCTTCAGCACATGTCACATTGTAACGTAAGCTTGCCTGTTGCTATCCAGCCAACCATTTCCATTATCATATTCTCTCATCTCTACATATTTTATGATTTGGTCATATCTGTGAATAGGGGGCACCTGCTAGGAGTCCACCCTGGGTTGACCAAAGGCAGCCCAGACGTCGACACTTACCCTGTATCCCTAATGGGGATATAAAAGTTTGGTAGGATCTTAAAAGGTAGTTCACGTGGGAAGAGAATTCTTTTAGGGGGATAGTATGAGAAGAGACTTGGAGGCCGAAGAGCATAGCACATATTTGGAGGAAACTGATTTATTTCATTAGTGATCTAGTTCCAGATGAGCCTGTAAGAGGCATGCTGGGCCCCAATTATGAAAGGGCTTTGGCTGCAAGACTAAGAATGTTGGAATTTATTTTGTAGGCAGCAAGGAGCCCATGAAAGTTTTGGGGAAGGTGATTAACATAGGAGTGTCTTAGGAAGCTATCCCTTTAACAACACACCTGGTGGGCTGCTGTGGGAGACTCGACTCTTGCAGAGACCATCTGTGAAGTCATCCCCAAAGTCCGAGCGAGGAAGTAATTCCAGCCTGCACCCAGCTCGTGATGTAGGGAGAGAAATGGAAGGTATAGATATCGGAGACAGGGCAGACCCAGAAACAATTGGTCATTGGCATGAAAGTGGGATTTCTAGTCCTAGCAGAAGGAGGGATGATGTGACCCCATGAGTGTGTGAGAAGGTCCTGTTCTATTTTGGACGTGTTGAGTTTGAGGTGACTTCAGGACAACCCAGGGAAGATGTTCCCTGGGAAGCATGAGGTCACTCTCTCTGCTCTGGCGTGTTTATAAAGAAGGCTCCCAAGGGCACGGACTCCAGCTCTTGTCCTTCGCTGCATTCAGATGCCTGCCCTGTGTTTACCGAACACATAGTGGTTACTCGGGAAATCCAGGTTCAGATCTTTGCACAGCACTTTTCATCAAACTCGCAACTAAGTCATTCGCAGCCCTCCCTATCCAGCCAGACCTGCAAGAAACTTGTAGTTCTAACATTTTTAGTGTAGCGACTTTTAAAGAGGACATTCTTCTAAAATCAGCTCCTTACTGGGGTGTGAAAAGTGATGCAGGAATAGCCTGAAGTCACGTGTTCCATGTTTCTAAGAAATGGGAGTAGATTTCAGAAGCCTGAACTTCCAGATGCCTCATTTCATCGGGCTACTTATTTTTTTTTTCTTTGCTAGTTGATATATTAACATGATAACATGACAGTTGTTCCAAGGATCCCATCTGAGAATGACCAGAAAAAGTCTTTTTTTACCCATCAAACAGTGGTGGGAGGCTGGGGGGAGAGAAGGGTTGGTTAGATGCCAAAAGCAATCATGTGTTTTAGATATGCCCTTGGTTGGTATGCTCATAAAAATAATTTACAGGGGGAAAGTTGACATGGGGCCACTTTGTGTCCTTACAAGCAGCGCCTTCTGACTGCAGCTGAGAGAGACAAAAATATGAATAGGGCAGAGGTAAAGAAACAACATGACATGCTGACACGTGGCTAGGTAGTGCCGAAATCAGTTATCTTGCCCCATTCGAGAAGGGAAGTTCATTTGCTTTTCCATCGACTCAGGCAGGATGGAATTGGGGAAGGAATTCTGCACCAGCAGCCAGGACCCCCGGGTTCAAGTTTTGACTGTGCCCCTAACGAGACGTTCTGCTTCTAACCTTGGGTAAATCACGTCACGCTCTGCATGGTGGCAGTTAGGCGATCATTTTCTCTCCTTCACACACATCACCTTCTCTATTGATTCTCTACCCCTTCAACCTTCTTTAAGCAATCACTCATGAGATACATAAAATACCTATATATTTTTGGACGCTGGGTATTTCCTACTGAGGGAAGCTCCTCTTTTGTGGCTACTAATGAAAATTACAAGTGCCTGGCTCATTTGTGTCAAGATGATATGAGTAAACTGAAGGTCACTTTCAGCATACGTTACCATGCCTCCCAGGCACTGCTGATAAGAAAAAGACAAAAGGACAAAGACAAAATTAACTTTTAATTTCCCATCCAAGCTACAACTAACAGAAACCAAGAGATGGGTAGACTTTCTTCTAAAATACAAGGGAGAATTATATATTATCTTTCTTATCTGATCTAACTTATCAGAGATAACCAAGCATGCAACTATTTAAATCTATATTTATAGAAAGGTAAGGTCCCTAGCTCTGAGCTCTAATAAATTTTAGTGACACATTTTCATATCTAGTATCCGTCCAAAAATCTTTCAGCTCTAAATTAGATGAATAAATAAACAAATCAGATACATTAATTTTCTCTTTGGAGCAGTTTTCTTTCCGAGCAATCACTAAAGTTATTTACAGGCTGATGTAAGATATTACTTAACATAATGAGTAATTTTCTTATCCTCCAAGATATTAGCTACCAAACCTGCTTCAGTAGTTTTTTTTTTTTTTTAAAGATTTTATTTATTTATTTGACAGAGACAGCCAGCGAGAGAGGGAACACAGGCAGGGGGAGCGGGAGAGGAAGAAGCAGGCTCCTAGCGGAGGAGCCTGATGTGGGGCTCGAACCCAGAACGCTGGGATCATGCCCTGAGCCAAAGGCAGATGCTTAACCACTGCACTACCCAGGCACCCCTGCTTCAGTAGTTCTTTTAAATTCTATAGCATCACCGGGAATATTAGTAAAGAACCTGATTTTTTTTTGTATTTGATTTATTTCATGAAATTGGATCAGTAATTATGACTGGTAAAGTGTTAGCCATACAAGCCACCAAACATAGTATGTTGATAATATACATTAACTATGGGAAATAAATTAATTTACAGAGTGCCCCACCCATGAATGAGCTATGAAGCTTAAAGTGAGATGACTAGCCCTTTCAAACAATAGATTTCAAAACAATTTTTGTGTAAGCTTTTCTTATATAAACTTTTCTTCTTTGTGAAGCCTATCTTAATTCCACCAATTTTATGATCGCAAGCAAGGCACACCCTTGGCTTAAAAAAAAAGTCCAATTTAGTAATAAACATGAAATATATAAAAACAAATGATCAGTTTGTTGCTTTCAAATTTATTCTGTATTTTACAAAAGTACAAGTTACTGGATTGCACTTAAGTCTAATCTATTTTCTATAATGATGATTGCTCAGAAGCCCATTTATTGTATGAAACATGTTTTACCCCTGCTAGAACTTTTTCAATACTCAGGATTCCTACTGAATAGCAATGCACCATTCAAGAAAAATGTACAATGCCAGGTTTAGACTTGTCAAGCTCTGAAACTGGCAAAGGAGTGAGCATTCCTCCAAAATGACAGTACTCGAAAGCTACATAATAATTCCACTATATCCTAAAGTCGCTACAATTCAGGAATTCACAATGAAACAAGAACTCCAAGGGAAACTAATAACCTAGAACTCTGTAGCACAGGTAGGATACCTAGCATATATATTCTGAATATCCAGAGATTCCATCTTCTAACTTCTCTTTTGTAGAGAGAATATTAAATGTTCTTTTCATATAAAATGAATATAAAATGTTCTAAATTAATATTAAATATTAAATGTCTAGTCTTAAACAGTGGAAATGGAGGTGATATTTAAATAGAGAACTATGGGAAGAATTCAAAGTATTTTCATTTAAAGTCTAAATAGGGTATGTGGCTTTCTGAGGCATGGAATTTTTAAAAATAACATTTAAAAATGTTATTAGTCCTAGTCCATGGTAGGAAAAAACAGGTAAGCAAAAAGTAAAATAAATGTCATCCATAATTCCAAAATTACTAATATACATACATTCGGTTATAAGTTGAATTGTGTCCCCCCAAATTCAAATGTTGAAGTCCTAACCCCTAGTACCTGAGAATGTTCCCTTCCTTGAAATAGTCTTTATAGAGATGATCAAGTTAAAGTGAGAGTATTCGAATGGGCTTTCTCCTCCATGACTGGTGTCTTTATGAAAAGGAGAAATTTGGAAACCGAGACGTACTGCACACAGAAGGAAGGCAATGTGAGGCCTAGAGGGAAGACACCATCTATAAGCCAATGAGAGAGGCCTGAAACTGATCCTTCCCTCCCAGCCCTCACAAGGAACCGATCTTGCTAACACCTTGATTTTAGACCTCTAATCTCCGGAACTGTGACACAATAAACTTCTGTCATTTAAGCCTCTGGTCTGTGGCACTTTGTTACGGCAGCCCTAGCAAACTAATACACTCTTCATCTTTTTTTTATGCACATACATAAAACATATATACATATGTTTGTATGCATATGTATAAATATTTTTAAATTAATATCATAATTTGCATACTGTTGGTAACTTTTATTTCATTTTACATATAGGAAGGTCTCCCTATGTCTTAAGATATACCAATAATAATAATGCTGCTGCTGATGAAAAAATTAACATTGAATGAGTATTTATTGGGTACCAGGCATTATTTTAAGTACTTTATGTCTATTATTTTAATCCTTATGTTTTCCAGAAGAACATCATTTTTAATGGCTATATAGTACTTCATGATATGGACATATCAAAATATTTGAAGCATATCTTATTTTTAAATATTTAGATTTATTCCATTTTGTGGTTTAGATAAATGTCTCGGCCATAAATATCTTTATATCACAGTCTAGATGCATACATACTACCTTCTCGGGATGAGGGTCTGTGGGCTTATAAAACTTAAAGGTAATCTAGCAAAATGTGTATGTTTATATAATACATAGTTTATTTTAAAATATATGCCAACATGATATGTGCATGTACATACGTGTCTGTGTGTACTGAGAGAGAGACAGATGGGGGGAAGAGAGAAATTGTCTTCCAGGATATTCATATGAATTTTACCAGTTTTTATTCCCTCAGAAATAAATGGAAGTATCCATTTCCCTTACCCTCTTGTTTCTTAAAGCCCAGTCAATTTATATGCAAACAATGATATCTTACTGTCTTAATTTTCACACTTAACTTCTAAAGCCTTGAACTTTGAGAATCTGTGCTTCATGCCTTCCTATTTTATTATTTTTTTTTTGTGAACGTCTTGTTTGTTTACTTTTAATCTGAAGTCATAGTAACAGTCTTTCTGGATTATTTTTATGGTTTTTCGATTTCCTAATGTCTTCTCCAGCTTAAGAATTAACATCAACCATTCCTTGTTTGCTCACCTCTAACCCACAATACTTCTTGTCCGTGCCAGGGTCCTATTTCTGACAACCTCAATCAGAAAGACCACAAATACAAACCAAGAAATAAAATATAAGGGTCTTTAAAATGAAGGAAAATCATGAAGTCATGAAGGAAATGTCATGAAGTTCATGGATAGCGCTCCAAAAGGGACCCTTAGAACAGAGTTTCTTTAGACAAATTTTAGCGACTTAATAAAAGAATCCGAGAGAGAAAACTAATACATGCTTCATCATGTTGCTAAGATGACTCTTCGATGCTGACTCACATTAAATAAAACACTTTTACTTCTTGCCGGAAATGTTGTCTGCACCACCTCTTCCGTACCCTCATTTCACCTTTCTTATTCCCTCCTTTACAGTTCAGTTACTACAGAGACTGAAATACGAGTCTTTCAGCACTACCTTCATTGATTCTCTACTCATCTACTAATTGGTTCCTTTTTTACATGCTAATATTACACATTACGTAAATCTCCTATGTGGCACTTGTTGAACGGCTCTTAGTTATTTGCTTCTATATCTGTTTCTGACATCTGACTGTGAGCATCTTCAGATCATTGTGCCTGTGAGCTTTGCAGCTTCAGCGCCTCGTCCCAGACGAAGGCTAGCGTGGAGGAACGACATAGCTCGTGATGCCACTCGTGCGGGGGGTATGTTTGGATTGAGGGAGGATCCAAGACCTCTTATGTCTAAGGCTAAATCTTATGAAATTTGTTGATGTGCAGACTTAGCTCTTTGGAAGGCGACAAACGCACTAGCTTATGCACAAAAGAATGACACATCCCTCAAGGGCTTAGATCTATATAACCCATCCATGCGTATGTGACAATTATAAATATCACCTATCTCCGTATCTCCCCTGGTCTTCGGGTTTTGTTGTTGTTGTTGTTGTTGAATCTGTAAAACAAGAATGTTGTGCCATGCTCTCCAAGGGGATTTTCAGCCCGAAAAGTCTATGATTCTTATTCTGCAGGGGCAAGACTGGATTTCAAGTGTCTTCACTGCTATTTTGGGGGCAGGCTGAGCCCAGAGCTGCTTGTGTCACTGTCTCGGGGTCTCAGAGATAGCATCCTGTTTACGCACAAGAGTGCCACCCTGCCTCTGACAGCTGATCTTATCAGGCACGGTTACTTCCAGCTGTCTCCAGGAGCAGACAGCTGCCGTGTCCAAATTTGCCCACTTCACCCCTGGAGAGTGGAGGAAGCAGTCCCACTCCTTTGGGGGCTCTCAGACAGCTAACCAAATGCTTGGGAGAATACGAACTCACAGCGACAGACAGCCACACTAAGGGCTGACCTGGAACCACGGCTGATTTCACATTTTCATGAAGTTCGCAGATTTGTATGGTCACCGGGTGGGGCCTGAATCGAGGGATATGGTCAAAGACAATGACAAACACATTTACTGAGAACAAATGAACATAAGGAAATTGAGGATGGGGCACAAAGTTACAATCTGATAATAATAATAATAATAATAATAATAATAATAATAATAGTTTATAAGCACGTAAGTCTATGGGTATTGTGGATCTTTGGTAACTATATAGCTACAGTATAGTGATGGTTCAAAGTGGTGATACCATGAGGAGCTGAAAAAGAGAGGACGAAATACCCCATAATTTGGAGGCATCCCTGTGACCTCCTGCTTCTCTACATGCAGTGTTGGAGAGATACTTTCAAGGTTTGGGTTCTCTCCTTAGTACTAAACCCGAAGCAGAAAATTAAAAACTTAAAAATGGGTAGAAGAAAGTGATAGTGCTGGTTGGAAGTGGTGAAGACGTATTATTAATCACATTATCGAAATGGCTTTCATTTACGAGGAAGCTCTGGTGTGCATGTGGATGTTCATGCTGACAATTCTGAAGACGGAATCGAGACCTCTATTTGGCCCTTAGCAAAAGTGAGTGACACCATGTTAAAGAGTTGTCACCTCCATCCCGACCAGTTACAGAGTCCTTGGGGCCAAAGGGAACCTAGAATCCATTTCTTCTCCAACTAGGCCTTCCTGAACAGCTTCTGTTTTGTGTCTCCCTGCAGTAGGACTTGTTTGCAAAGGGAGCGACAGGGCCAGCACTGAAATGACCTTGTTTCCAAAGGGATACCAACAGCTCCCTGAGAGGAAAAGATTTCCCTGAGTTAGGTTTAGTTCACAGGTTTAGATGTTAGCTCCTTGCAGTTGCTCTAAGGTACTAAAGAATTTCTTTACGTAGATTCTTGCAAGACAACAATTTTAATTATCCAGATTATTTTAAATGGCTCCTTGTGATGGGCAAAGGGTTGTATTTGGCATGGCAGAGGACCCTAAGGGGAAATCTCCATAAAGAAGTCATCCGCTACTTACCCTCCTAAGAAGGAAAGATTTACTTTGGGTAAAATGCAGGTGTCATAAAGATTCACCACAAACATGAAGCATAACTTTTGGCAGTTTTTGTAATTTTCATTAAATAAATTTGAATAGTATTGAATTTTCATAATAAGGTCTATTAAGAAAAAGGATATTTGTGTATCTCCATTGAAAATTATTTCTTTGTTCATAGTCTTGGGCAATATTTAATTGAGCAAGATCACAGATAATGGGAAACTCACATATTACAAAGAGATCAAGTCCTTAATTTTTAAGCACTTCTCATAGGTACATAAGCTAACGAAGGAGTCTTACTTGGTTATAAATGAATATAGGATGTTTTGTAATAACAACCACACCATCGTTTTAATATGTCTGCCAAGTACCATGAAACATCTATCAAATATATTTCCAGCCTGAAATTGTTGGGAAAATGTAGTTATTTTTAGAGACCCTTGAGAAATTTATTTTCTCAGATACTAGTTTTTTAGCATTTGGGGAAAACCTTAACTAAACCACTTGGTATAGGAAATTACTAAAATGGAAGAGATACCACAGTGCTATGCTACCCTTTCTGTCTTTACAAATCTCTCTATCTCAGTGCTGTTCACACCAGGGCAGGATGCATCTCTTGAACAGATTTTATCACCTGAAAGGCAAAAGTATTTTTTTTCCTTAAATATTGACATTGACCTTTTCTGTCTTTCCTATAGCAAAGTACAAACATGATCATTAACAGTTTATTAAGTGCCAGAAACTGTGTTAAGTGCATTATACCTCCAATCCTCAAAAGGATCCCATCACATGGGTGATAATATTTGCCCCATTTTTATAGCTGGGGAAACTGATGTACCAGGTGTTAAGTAATTTGCTCAAGGTCATTCAGGTGATCAGTGGCTGGCCATGAGCATCCCAACCCAGACAACTGGCTTCAAAGTCTGAATGCATAACCGCCATATCATTCAGCCTTATCAATACAATCGGTAAAAATTACAAGGATTTGGGGGGAGTTGTTAAATATTAAGGATTCCATTTAAGGCCTAATTTCATAGAAAATAGGCTGCCACTTTGCTAAAGTTGAAAATCTACATTGCTATAGTTGCTAAAGTTGAAAATCCAGGTGCCATATTTTAGTTGACTTAAAAGCATTTAAGTGCTGTTTCAACTGGGAAAAGTAAAAACTTGAACTGTATTTGAAATAAAGATATAAGGTGAGCACAGCTCGAAACCTTAAAGGATAATCAATTGTCTCCAATTAGTCTTTTTTTTTTAATTTTCAAGCTTACAGAAACGTTGAGAGATTATATGAAACACACTAATAATGTAGCCATAGAACCTTCATCAAGATCTATCATGGCTACTATTTTGGCACATTTGATTTTTATATATATACACACATATATGTAATTTATACACGTGTCACATTTGATCTACATTTATAACTTACATGTTACATATGTAATATATAAAATATATTTTTTTGCTCAAGTATTTGTAATATCATGTAATATCATGACTGATAACCCTCAATATTTAAACATGCATCACCGAAAAACAAGAACAATTTCCCACTTTCTCACACGATTTGCAATAATGGTGATATTATCACATTTAAGAAAATTATAATTATAGGGGCGCCTGGGTGACACAGCGGTTAAGCGCCTGCCTTCGGCTCAGGGCGTGATCCCGGCGTTATGGGATCGAGCCCCACATCAGGCTCCTCTGCTGGGAACCTGCTTCTTCCTCTCCCACTCCCCCTGCTTGTGTTCCCTCTCTCGCTGGCCGTCTCTATCTCTGTCAAATAAATAAATAAAATCTTTTAAAAAAAAAAGAAAATTATAATTATAATTCCTTAATATCATCTAATAGTTAAGCTGCGTTTAAGTTTCCCACAATTGTGCAAGACAAATATTTTACAGCTGTTTTTGTTCCAGCCTAGGTCAAAAAAGTTCCACTCATTGCATTTGCTTGTTATAACTGTGAAGTCTTTTTTTTTTTCTAATTTACTTTTGAAATTGCTTCATTGGACTTCTGTAAAATCCTCCTTAAATGAGTGATTTTTTTTTTTAAATTCCAAAGCAAAGAATGACATTTGGAATTGATATCTTTTTTAGAGAAATTAAAACAAATAAAAGATAACCTCCTGGGTTAAGATTATCTTTTAGATATCCTACCCAAGTTATCCAGAACAATGACTTTTGCCCACCTTTTACCATGGTCTTTTTTCCAGCCCATGCCTAAGATGGAAACTGATAAAAAAAAAGTTAAAACCTTAGAAATCCAGAGCTGAAAATTCAAAAATGTTGGAAATCAACCCACATAACCACCTCACTTAACACATTAGAAAACCAAGTTCCGAAGAGGTGAAATAAATTGCCCTCAGCCACAATTACATATTAGCAGAAAATGGAACTAGAACAGGAGTCCAGACCACTTTCCAGTAACACCACAGTAGAAAAGGATCATATTACCTGGCCCCTGTCCTTTGAAAAGATTGCAGAACAAACGACTTTTCAGAGCCTATGCTTTGGCACAAAAGTCAATAAAGCTCTTTCTGACATTCCAATTTGCATCTATGACAGCACATTTTATCAAATGAGTCTGCAGGCCGAGCTCCTTAGACCCAGTTCAAACCTGTGTACATGAGGTCAAAGATTTGTACTGAGCTGTTCGTGCTTACCTGCATGCCTGATAAAGCTACATATAGGACTCTGGCTCTCAGTAGAACCTTGGAACCTCGGCCACCAAGAAATAGGCTCAAGGAGACCCAATGCTACATCCTCTCCCTGTCTGTTTCTTAGACCCAGCTTTTCTTTCGTCATTGGGGAAATATTTCTTCTCTTTCCATGTTTTCTGTGGTGGTCCCACACTGGCAATCAGGACTTGCCTCCACCCGAAGGAAAATCACAATCAGACTTGGCTAACCATGAAACCTCATTCTCTTCTTCACAATGATTTACAGGGTGCATGTGTGACCCAAGCAAGGCCAACTCAATATATGGAAATTAGGAGAAAGACTCTTCTCTTTCTTTCAGACCATATCCTGTAAAGGTAAGGGTCTGACAACTTTTCCTGCCATGTGGTGAGAACTTTAGGTCAATATTAAAAAAAACAGCAACAAAAAACTGATGCAGATCTGAGTTATAGAAAAAGAGAGCCTTAATAACACCACTTGGGCCTACTTGGAATTTTCTGTTAACTAAACTAATAAATTCACTTTTTTCCTTTGCTAGATGTTAGATTTCTGTCATTTACAATCAAAAGGGTCCTTGTGAGTACAAAGTTCTGCTTTACAGAGAATTGTGAAGGTCTGAGGTTTTAAGACATCTAAAGATAGTGGTTTGTACCTTGCTACAACTATTTATAATTTTGAAAGCAGAAGCTACATGTGTACAGGGGTGCTCTACCCAGCAGTGACCAATCAGATATAAAATTTGTGTTTTTTCCTTTTCTTTAGAGAGAGAAGTGCCAAAGCCTTCATCATTTAGGCCAGGATGAGAAAGTGCTTTGTAGTCACAGAGATCAGCCTGATTTACATATGCTACTTTGAAATTACTTGGGAACTTCCACTAAAAGGATATATCACCTTGGTTAAATCACTGAGGGTTGCTTCCCTGAGAAATTCGGGCATAGGATAAATTTGAAAGGTGTAAAGAAAAGTCGAGATTAGTGACTCCTCCTTGGGTAAGTCTGAAGAGGAAAAAATAATTGGGGTGAGGGGAAGGCAAGGCTCAGGAGTCAGTTCACATGAGGATTGATCTGCCCCACTCCCTTGGAACTAGCTTGCCTTTAGAAACTGGAATTGCTGGGGCTCTAAACCACCTTTGGCCAACCTTAGAACCAACGAAGTGGAATGGCTGTAGCAACCACTGGTCCAAAGATGTGGGGAGGTCTTCAATGGGGAGAAGTAGCAGCAGCAGCGGAGCACTATTCCTTGCCATCTCTCTCTCTTCTTAACAATAGCTAGAATTGCCCCTCTTTGAACTGCAAAGGGAGTTGGTGTGTAGAGGAAAGGCAGAGAAACTTCAGGAGAAAAATACTAGACCTCCAGTTAGGAACACATGTGGGCCCTATGGCAATTAATTGAAAATGAAGAAAGAGTGACCAAGTGACTGCCTTTGTATCTGGATTTGTGGAGCAGTTCATATTGGTTAGAGATATCACTAGCTGCACCAATGTAAAGAGATATATCTATGATAGATAGATAGATAGATAGATAGATAGATAGATGATAGAGAGATGATAGATGATGATAAGATAGATAGATGATAGAAAGAAAGAACATATAATCTCATTTGCTAAAGGCAGATTTTTGGGTATTCAAATTTTAAACCATGTTCTCTGATATTTGATCTGCCAACTGTGAGGTGTTGAAGAGTGTGTGGACTCAATTAAGGCCAACACTGGGCTCTCTTTACAGGTTCTGGGCAGACCTTCTGCAGTAAATTTAGTGCAAGCTTTTGTATACACAGTTACAATCCCAAGGGAAGCAATTATAGTTTCTAAACCAGAAGAGGGAAATAACAAATTATTTCTTCTTCCCCATAGGCAGCAGACACCTGTAAGTGCCTCTGTACAGGGCAGACCCCATACTGCTGCGGCATCCCCCTCACCGGGTGAATTTTATGTAGAAACCAAGTTGTGAACTTCTCTAGACTTGCTTTACATATTCCTCTTCTCTTTTACCGAAATCACTGTTCCATAGCCTGTGTCCTTGTTAATTTTTAGGTACCTTTCACAATCTGTACCAAGTTTTTATTGTCTAGTTTTATCCCTTTGTTGTTCTAGCTACTAGAAATGTTTATCAGGCTGCCCCCGTGAGCTCAATCTTTATTCAGCCATCCCTGTCAGACTCCCAAAAAGAGATTTCTCCTGTCACCCTCTGGGATCTTGCTTCACCCTCTAGTCTGAATGTTCTGGAAACAACATTATTTTTGGTTTCAACATATGCAATTAATCATGCACATTTATGACCTGCAATCTTCAAGAAGGCTTCAGGATGTACCCAATGAGAGGGTTCACGGACTAGGAGGCAAAATGCCAGTTCAGGCTTGAGGATACTTGATACTTCAGTATTTCTTGCTCTAATACAAATTGCCTGAATCTGTGTAAAAAGAGGCATTGAAGTGTTCTGCCTTGGGGGGAAGGTCGGAAGCAGAAGAGATCTTTTTAGAGCTCTTCTCTCTTTCCCCTCGCCTGAGTCCCCCAACCGTCTTCAACTGTTTTCATCCTGTTCCTCAGGATTGTTCCTTTGGCCATTGACTGTCTACTAGAACCTGCAAGTTGGCTCAGCCTAGAAACAGTATCGGGCACAAAAATCTTAATCGGGTGGATGGTCATGGGTAGAAAGGTGGTTGCAAAACATTACGAGGGTGGGTCGGGGATAGGAGCTGAAATCTGGGAGAGATTGCATTACTCTGGTAACAGAAACACACAAAGAGTGAGAGACAGAAACCAAAATCCTTAGTCATTATAAATTCAGATTCTAACTTGGTCCAATAGTTGTCTCCAAAGTCGCTATATTACAAGATTTGATCTCATTATTTTATTATTATTATTTTATGAATTATAAAAACAATGCCTGTTCCTTATAGCAAAATCGCATAATACAGACAGAAGTCTAAGAAACTGTAAAACCTCCCAAACCTAATTCTCTGGAAGGAAAATTGATTACAACTTGGTAATTAAAAAATTTTTTTCTTTTGCCTAGGAAATTTTTTCTTTATATACATGCATTTTTTCAATATATAATGTACACATACAAAGAAGTTTTTTTTGGGGGGGGAACCTTTTATTCTTTTGCATAAACAGGATAACAATAAACATATGCTTCAACATATTCTTTATTCTTATATGGATATAATTGTTCATTTTTGAGGTATATAGATTTGAAGTTTAATGGGTAACTCACTACAGATTGTTATTTACAATTGAGTCAATATTTAATTGATTTATCCCATGAACAGGGAATAAAAAGCATATCTCTTCTTATAGGGCTTAAATTCTATTAGGGAAATAAAGCCAAACCAAATAAATATATAAACCAGAAAAAATATCAGGTAGCAATAATGGCTCTTCAAATAATGAAAATACATTGCTATAATAGAGTTACTGAGTAGTTCCTTTATGTTTTTATGGTATCTCTTCAAAGTCTCATCCACCAGAAAAAAAAAAGTATGAGTTTTATGTCATAGTTTCTGTACAATTAATTTCTCAGGGTTCAAAACTATCTTCCAAATGTTAATAATGGGGAGTATGAACTCTATCAGGCTTTGAGCAATGGTATCCTCTAAGGCTAGCACTTTGTAAGTCAATAACTATGGGTCTGATTGACCTTGGCAGTATTACAGGGTCATATTTTTACATGGCTGAACTGTTCTTGAACAATTTCTACAATGTCCTAAGTACAAATAGCTTTTCTTCAACACCAGGCATGCATGTCTTCTCTTCCCACCTATTCTTCCCCCACCCCATTCTTTCATTACTTTTATAAAAGAAAAACTATTATAGGGTATGTAAAGAAAACTCGTCTCCATTGACTTTTTTTCTTTCAGCATGTCCTCTCTTCATGCTATGTTATAGTTGAAATATTGCACTCATGAACTTCTGGTTTATTCTTAAGATGGATTTTATTTGTGAGTTTATCCTGTTGTTTTGTGGCTCCAATATCACATAGAATAACCTCTTTTCATTTTCATCCTAGGAAGGACAAGAGCTAGGAAAGGGATGTGATTCTATCAGCAAATCACCTAGGAAAAATTCCAATCTTTTTTCTAACCCATTCTACAAAGAAATTGCAATGTTATCACAAAAGAGAATGAAATGGCAGTCAATTCTTAACTATCAAAATATTTCCAAGAAAATATCATTTTGAGTAAAAATGTAAAACCCATTCCCGTGAAAGCAATCCTTTTATCTCCATGTTTCAACCCAGCATCGTGAAGGGGGGAATGTACTGAACTAGGAACCAAGAGTCAGGCAGGGTACCAGCAATGTCCCAAATGTCATATTCAAGCAAAGTAGTTGAAGAGAGTTTAAAGATGGAGCAACTTACAAAAGGGTACACAGGGTGCAGTGAGACCAACAAAAGACAGTGAGATGCTGAGGGGGCTAGTGTTGCCATCTCCAGACATCATCATCACCATCCTCATCATTATTCCTGTTGGAGGAATAACTACCTCAACCTCACTTCCCCCCAAATGGTGTCCCTTGATGCCATCTCCCTTTGGCAGAGCCCAACTGGAAACCTGAGGACAAGCTCTCTTGTTCATACAGTTCATACAGGTCAGCCTCCCATGGCGGAGAGCAGTGTGGTAATGGATGGGGAGAAGCTTCCCGGCAGAGAGCATAACCTACCATATCAGATCCTGCCACAGGTAAAATCTTGGGGTCCTGGGCCTTTTCTTCCCTCTCTGAACTAGATGTTGGTTAGGGATCATTCCAAGAGCCCCAAATCTGTAGATATGTCTTATTTGAAGAGGAAGAAGTTCTTGCCTGAAAAGAATAGTTGAAAACTACACAAAAAAGTTTTTAAAAATTTCTCAACATCCTTCTTTCATATGTTCTTTGATATATTCCGAGGGTGATTTTTTTCCCCCACCTTAAAAAAGAAAAAGTTTGGGTTACTTGGGTGGCTCAGTTGGTTAAGTGTCTGCCTTCAGCTCAGGTTATGATCTCAGAGTCCTGGGATCTAGTCCCGCATTGGGCTCCCTGCCCAGCAGGGAGCCTGCTTCTCCCTCTGCTGCTCCCCCTGCTCGTGATCTCTCACTCTCCCTCTCTCTCTCTCTCTAAAGTAAATAAATAAAATCTTTAGAAAAAAAAGTTTAATGGATAATTAAAATGTCTTATGTAAGGTATGAATGTGCTACATGGAGTAAACAAAGTGTGCCATTTTGGAAAAATTATTTAACTTTTATGTGATATTTCTTGAAACATCAATATAAATGTGAAATGCTTATAGTATTTGTCATTCTCACATCTTTCTAGATTCAGTGTATTTATCAAAATTAAACAGCACTGACAGGTTTTGGTCTCCACTAAATCGTAAGCTTTCTGAGAGGGATCCACATGCATTTTTGTGTCTCCCTAATATCTGTGTAATGGGTTTAGCAGTGATTTCATAGAGAAGATTTGTATTCTGAGTACTGCCTGTGTGTTAAGCACTATGTTAAATGCCTTTTTAAATAATAATCTCCTTCAATCCTCAAAACAAATTTAAGAGTTTACAGTTGAGAACATTTAAGCTCAGAGAGGTTAAATAACTTGCCCAAGTCACACAGACAATGAGCGTTACAGCTAAGAGCTAACCTGGATCTGGGTGACTGATCTATTTTTGCTTTTAACTAGTACACTGAACTGCCATTTGAAAGTAAATAAGACAAGGAGGTGTACAAATGGCTTTCTAGCCTGTCTGGCAGAGAAGTGCTAAAGACATTGTTGGGGGAATTATTATGAGCATCATTATCATTCTGCTGAGGAATACGAAAAAGTTTACGCCCTCAAGTACATTAAAATGTGGTGGGGAGTATTAGATATTTATTCAAATGCCTATGATGCAGGATGGAATAAAGCAAGGATCATAAGACAAGTACAAAAATACATATGAGGGTAGTGGCCCACTGAACAGGAAACGGGGTTTCAACAGTTAAGAGATGAAAGGATGGAGAGAACATCACAAACAAAGGCTTGGAGGTTGGAACACACAGGGTGTGTACAGGAATCAACAAGATATTTAATGACTGGAACACTGGGAAGTACAGGGGAGCAATAAAAGAAAAGACTGGAAAGGTAGGTTGAACTTAGTGACGGATTTACTTAATTGTACTATCATCAGCGCATATTTTTAGAACTTGTTGACAAGAGAGTTTGTCAAGTGCCATGATGAAATCTAAAAACATGTTGTCTACTGGATTTTCCTGATCTAGCAATTTTGCAACCTTGCCAAAAAGAAAACGAAGTATGACTAACCACTCCCAATCCTGCTCTCCTCCAATAAAGTTTCCACACTAGAGTCATCGTGAACCTCTTGAAATTCAAATCCAATTATGTTACATTTTCCTTAACACACTTGACTAGCTTCTCATTTCCCAAATTCAACATGCTGACCTCTTCAGCCATATCTCTTAACAAGCCCCATCTTGAAGAGCGTCCAAACACACCAAACTTCCTAAATGTGCTCTTCTTCCTGGCAGCACCCACTTCCTTCACACCTCCGTCCCTGGCTGTCGTCTTCCAGTCCCCGACTTCTCTGTCCCTGCTGGGATGCCATTCCTGTGGCCTCCTTCACAGACTTCACTCTGCAGAGCTCCCCTATGCCATTTGTTGCATACCTCTCTGTGCATTTGCCACAATATTAAGTTGTATTAATTTGTATTTCAGAGGTTTTTCTTATTTATTTTTATATTCCCAGTTCCTGGAGCAATGTAGGAATGCACAGGAATTCACTGAGTGAACGAACAAATGAATGAAGTAGCAGCATTTTCTATAACTAGAGAATAGAACATAATTATATTATATAAAACTTAGCTTGAAAGTTACAGAAACAAGAGCTTTCCTGCTGGTCTCTTCTTAGATGGTGAGACTTTCAGCACCTTTGTGACTAGCTCACATCTCCTCTCCCTCCTTTATTCAGTCTCTGAAGTGGTTCTTGAGATAACCTCTTGGATGTTTAACCTGTCCAGGTGGCCGTAATATGCTCCTACAGAATTTGTATTCTGTCCTTTTTACTTTAAACATTCTCCAAGGTTTTTTCCCCTTGGCTTGTGAATTTTTGAAGTTTCTCTTTTGAAAGGTATACTTTTCCTTGTCTTTGCTTCAGTCCTGTGTCCCATCCTGTTAGGTTTAAAGATTATATTCTCTGTTCTGTTTTCTCCCAAGAATTACTAGAAATCACTTAAACCACTCTTCTTTGGAATCATAGTTGTACTCTTTTTGTAGGAACAAGTTTCCGTTTCCTTCGAGAATTCCTTCCGAGTCAATCTCTGCTATCCTCAGAATCAGATATAAAATTATTTGGGGAAGCGGTTCTAAATTCCTCCTAACCAGTGCTCTTCAAACTGCATGCTGCAGTTCTATCCGTTTGTATATTATTTATACACTGATCAAAACATGATTTAGATAACTAATTTCATAATTTAGCTTAATGGTTCTCATTTAAGAATGACAAATCAATTAATTAAGAATTGAGTTTTATAAAATCCCTTTTCAAAGATAATTTCCTAAATAGCTAAACCCTATTTACATTAGATTTTATTCTTCAATATTGTTTCTCCCTGGCATTCAACAAGTCTACTTATTTTTAAACTCATCTTAATGTAGGTCTGCAATAGGGAAGCAAGAGGCTGGTCCCTGTTCTACTTATAGAGCAGAAAAAGGGGTGAGTTGGGAAGACTCCCAGATTCAAGTGCTTAAATGTTATTTACGTGACTATTTATGTAAATTAAATAGACTGCTTAAATCATATAAATATATCCTGACATCCAGACCTTATTTTAAATTATTTTAATCATCAAATCTGCTAATACATGATATCTCCTGATATCTGTGATGAGCGTTCTGGAAGAATTATGAAAACAGGTCAGGACATCGAGATAATAAGGTGATTGTTGAGGCCAGACCACTTCGGGGGTTAAAGGTGAGTGGGCTTGGGAGGAATGTCTTATGACTTGGGCAGTCAGGAGTCTCTCTGCTGCATCTGTCATCTTCTAGCATGGGGGTCATCCCAAGGCAGGAAAGAGGGAGTGTGTCAAAGTCAAATAGTTGAGCTTGGAACATGGGGTCCTGGGGCTGTAACAGCCTGTGACTTGTTCAGCAACATTCAGAGTGACTCATCAGGCACACTTCTCTTAGGTCACTTGTTTATTCTTGAGGTCAATTTTACTTGTTCTGAAGAAAGAAAACATTCATATCTTAAGGACCTATCACTAGGACTCATAGGTAATCAACTCAGACACATTTAGCCCACATTTGACCTTCTGTAATTGTAGAAGATTAATATCAGCAAAATACCTGAATATTATTCTTTAAGCCCATAGTAACCATGAGATCAATCTTATATATGTATGTATATATGTACATATGTGTGTATCCATTTAATGCCGAATCTTCTCTGTATCAAATATGGCCTTATCTGGAAGTGGTGTGGCTCTGTCCTCCAGGTATGGCCATCTCACTTTATCTGACAATTTCCAAAGAATATACAGTCTTTCTTCACACAGCATTGTGCCTCATGGTAGGTGCTAAATAATTATCTCATTTAAACAAAAATTCATTTTTCTTCAGATAAATTTCAATTAGCCAAGAGAATTCTTTCCAGCAATACTAACATCAAAGACTTCATTATACAACTAAAAATCATATATGTATAAGCATAATTATCATTAGTAAAAATATTTGCCTCTCTGTGCTGGGCATTCCACATACGGTCTTTTATACTCTTATGGCCAACTTGCAGGGTTGGTGTTATGATTTTCGATTTATAGATGAAGAACCAGAGTTTCAGTGAGACCAAACAACTTGTCCAAAATCATCTAAGTAATTAGCTAAATTCCAGTTGGTCCTCAAGTGTGTCAAATTTCAAAGTTCCTTTTCTTTTCTAGACCATTCCTGCTTCTCTACTTCACTGGATCTTGACAGAGCAATAAACTCCTCCCTTCTCCTTATACCAGGAGAGGAGTCGATCTTGGCTGAAATGGAGGATGCTCTGCTCTTCTGGGTAGATCCCCCCAATGAGGGGCATAGATGTCACATGACTACTGCTCAGCCATTCTTCCCTCCTTTTTACTTTCCAAGTTGACTCAACTATAGGAGCAGTGAGTAAGTTGGATCTAATTCAGCAGGCCCAGACCCAGCCAAGACTCAACTTGAGTTTGAGTCTTGTTTCCTCCTCCTCCTCCATCCACCCATCCATTCATCCATTCATCCATTCATCTATCCATGTCCAATCACCAAAAATTGTATTCCAGGCACTATCTCATGTGCCAAGGATTTATTCAAAGAAACAGATCTCTCCTTCAGAGAGCTAAGAGTCTAGTAGAGGAGGAAAATACACATTTGCACAATAACAGGGGCATGTCTAGAGGCTAGTAAAGCTACGAGAAGGACAAGATCCACTCTTCTTTGTGGCTCAAGAAAGTTTTTAGGTAAGAAATGCTTTAGCTGGTGCAGCTGCCATGAAAGCACCAAAGAGTCAGGAATTTTCCCCGACCCAGGCCAGCTTTCCCCAGGGCATGCTTTTTCCAAATGATTTGTGAATTGAGGTATCACTGTGCTTTCTTATCAGCACATCATGGGACAGAGTTCTGATGAGAGGCACTTTGCATCTCTGTAATACAGTAACGAATCTTTGCTATGTGGAGGTGCACATCTCAGGATTTATCAACACTCTGGGACACAGTGTTAACTCTTCAAAGTGATCAATAATCTTTTGTATGACATCCTGCATGTGTGCTTCAGGAACACAGTTCTCACGTTTCCCAAGACTTCAGAGGACTCTCCCACAAACTTGTGATGACATGCCTAAGCTCAAATTAAAATCTGTCTGTAGAATGATGGCCTGCCAGGACACAGTAGAGGCAGGCAAGCATCCTGGTGCTTTTTAAAGCACCAGAGCAGAGAAGAATGTGAATCTAAGTGGAGCGGTTGAAAATAGCTGTATGCTTGGCCATTAGCAGCTGTGGCTGCAAATCAAGGGCCCATCTCATCTAGATCGTGTAGACAGGCCTCTCTGACATGCATCATTCTTATCTGAGCTCCACACATCCTTGCCTGATTGGTGATAGAATGATTAGCACTGTTTTCAAACACAAAACCAAATTATGCATGTGAGTTTGACAGTGAATATTATAAAATGCCTGGGATAAAGTCATATACCAAGTCTGTTCATTCTTTTGAGTGCTCTCTTATTTGTGGAGTACCTACTGCATACAATTTAAAAATGGTTTACATTTTCAGAATTGGTATTTCAAGCATTATATTGTCACTTCGATTTAATGTGATTCCTATGGTCTATGTTCTACAACCGTTTTTCCTAATTGATCTCTGTTGAATAGAGTCTAAAAATAAGCTCAACTTAAAAAAAGAAATGCACAGTACTTAAATTCCAGTGTATTTGAATTAACAGACCCCATGAAAATGTAAAATTTTACGAACATATATAATCTTGAAGCAATTCTTAAAATTTGGTGTTTCCATACTGTGGAAAACTACTGTGTAAAATGTGTTTGCCAATTGTTATTGAAACCATTTGCATTAATAACTTTTCAGAGAAGAAGTAGAATATGGAAGGCTGTTATTAAGTTTTCAAGTGATTTTATTGACGATGTGATTATCAGAGCTTCCAAAAAGTGGTTCAAAGTAGGGATTCCCATTTCTGGTCCTGAGTAAAGGAGACACTGTCAGCTTAGGAAATAGTGGGGCTGGACCCTGTGCCCACTGGCTCCTTGAGGATGGGGGTCAAGCATTGTGGTTCATTTGTGGTATATATTTGTGGAATGGGTGTGTGAGTTAAAAACTGTTGAGAAATCAACCAATGGCCAAAGAAATAGAATCAGTTCATGTCTGGGGCAAACACGGTGGAAATAGGGTCAGAATGAGCTCTCTGAGCTTCAGTTCCTTTATCTCTAAAGCATAGTTGCTTCTTCATAGGGGTGCTATGAGATCAAATGCAATGAACACATACAAATTTTTAGAACAATGCTTGACCCTTAGTAAGAGGCCCTTTAAATGCTTGTAACCTCCATCTCTACCCATCCTTCTATGTGCTTCCCCATCCCCCCAACTCTGTGTGTGTGTGTGTGTGTGTGTGTGTGTGTGTGTGTGTATTCTGGTTATGAAAAATACATTGAATGGGAAATCAGACTTGGATATTGGTCCCAGCCTAACCTCTTAACCTCTGGACTTTGGTTTTTCTCATCTGTAAAATGGGGAGATTAGACTCATTCTCCAGATCCCGTCTACTTCTAGGTTTTAGCTTTGAAGACATCTAATTCTCATTTAATTCCCGTAAATTAAACAATTTATAATTATCTAAATTAACAAATACTATGTACAGGCTTGATAGACCCACTAACATTTATACTGGTATCTGTCCACTTGATTTTAAGTATCTTTTCTATAATTCCATGAGTTTTACTCACATTTTTTAGACATCAGCTACATATCAGGTAAATCTTTTTAGAATGATTGCAATTTGGGTATTCTTTCTTTCCCTCAAAAATCTTAGCCAACTGAGGTTAATCTAAGTAAGGCAGATAATTTATGAGTTAATTAATCTCTTGATGTTTTAGAAAGTAATTCAGAATCTTCAGATCTTTCATTTCCATTTTAGGGCTGTTATTAAACATTGTGCTATAACATTTTGAACATGGTGAGAGGCGGGGTGGAATAGATAATTTTTGGTTAATAGTTTTTATCAATAGAATTCTGAGTAGCAGAAAGTTCCCTGTAGCAAAAGGAGAATTATAATGGCATGGTAAAACAAAAACAAATTCAGATGATTTATTGTATTTCTCAGATACGTATTTTTTTGTCTTAAAGGCTACATATAAGCAGTGATGACCATTTTGAGTTTCTTCAACAGTGACAGTCCTTTTGAAAGAGTAGTTCTAAGTGTAAGAAATACTTAAAAAATTTCAATCTCCTCATAGTTCTTAGTTCCTGGAATTTGTGTTCAGAAAGTGTTGTCAGTCTTCACTCATTAGAAATGCAACAAGAAAAATAATGCTCCTATTATTAATTCATGGACAGTAAAAGAAAAATTCTTTTTATGTATTCCTTCTATATAGTAGTATTGTTTTATTACTGAGATTAAGTGCTTGACTTTGTAAAAAGATAGCTCTCCATGATGATTTTAGAAAACTAAATGACTAAAAATATTCTAACAGAAAAGTTAGTGTGATAGAAACCATTTCTCTCTCTTTTGGAAAGCCTACAAAAAGAGATTCTACTTCAGACAAATGCCTCCATATTTTTTAACATAGGGTATTTTCTTTCTTACCTAGGAATTGAGTTTATGGATCAAAAAGCATATTTGATATAAGACAGGGTGACAAATTATCTATCTACAGTCCACTGAGCACAATCCATGGGGTTTGGATTGAAGAACTCCTTTTCAAATATAGAATAAGGGTAAGGTTACTTGATTGAGAGCTTTTTTCCACCTTAAGACGCTGATTTCAAAGCTCACATATTCTGCTTAATTTCTTCATCAGATACTACTCGGTGTCTAATAGATGCAGTTATGAAAGATGGCCTTCTAATTAGGACTTTGGAAAACAACACATTTTGGTGAATCTCATCTAGAAATCTGAGTGAGCAAAAGGCAACGGAATCATTAAGCGAGTTTCATTTCTTGAATTTTCTTTTGCATTTTAAAAGCTTCCAAGTTAAAACAGCTTTTAATTGCTTCCTGGAATGAATCTTGGACCTATAATCAAGCACACAGAGATCCGTGTTTCATGTTGCTGTGGGAGACCCATAATGACAGGTCCTAGTATACTTATTTTTAAATGATAGCGACCTGAAATCATCAGTCTGAATCCACGAATTTGCTGGGGGCTGGGCAGGGAAAATGTTGCATTTATGCAGGATTGTGGTTTTCCCACCGGGTAGTGTTATTTGGAATGATTATGGAGTTAAGAGACTCAAGTATTTTTGTGGTTTCCTGGGGTGTTTCATATTGATATTTTTTCTCTTCGACATATCCTTTAAATAAACTTTCACAAAAATGCTTTCTAAAGGTACTGTGTAAATGTTTAACTTTCACCTTTTGCATAGTAATGTGCTGTGCTCCTTCCCAGAATTCAAATTTTTCTAAAACTTTAATACACTGTTGCTTTAAAAAAAATAAATTGAAAGGAATTCAAATACTGAAGAAAGATGATAGTGCTTCTGCTTCAATTTAAATACCAAGGACTTTCTTCATCTATTGTTACATGCTTTCCAGAACTTGTCCGTGATTTCATTCATTCATTCATTCATTGAACAGTTACTCAGGTCTTAGAGAATCCAGACTAACATATACACGCCCATGCAATTTCTGTCCTCCTCTTTTAATGAAGTGGTAACTATTATTTTAGTTTCACATTCCTATCTCAGTAACCTGTAGTTTGAAAAAGGAGACTTCAGTCCTCATACTAAAAAATGTTATCTATTGTTACATGCTTTCCAGAACTTGTCCGTGATTTCATTCATTCATTCATTCATTGAACAGTTACTCAGGTCTTAGAGAATCCAGACTAACATATACACGCCCATGCAATTTCTTTCCTCCTCTTTTAATGAAGTGGTAAATATTATTTTAGTTTCACATTCCTATCTCAGTAACCTGTAGTTTGAAAAAGGAGACTTCAGTCCTCATACTAAAAAATGTTCTTTTCCTTTATTGAGATGAACCTTGAGGTCACGAGTGCCAAGGTGAGTTCCACAAGTAGCATTCCACCTCAGAGTTAACTATAAATAGAGACATGGCAATGTTTAGGATATTATCATTAGGAATCCAAATATGGCCTAGATAATCCTGGTGTTTTATAATCATTGGGGATGTATTTCTTTTTAATGTCGGAGTTTCCTCAACCTCATTCCCCCATTAAACAAGAAGGAGGAGGAGAAGGGGCGGGGGGGAGAACGAGAGGGAGGGGAAAGAAGAGGAAGAGGAAGAAAGAAAAGAAAACAACAGGGGCGCCTGGGTAGCGCAGTCCTTAGGCGTCTGCCTTCCGCCCAGGGCGTGATCCCGGCGTTTCGGGATCGAGTCCCATATCGGGCTCCTCCTCTGGGAGCCTGCTTCTTCCTCTCCCACTCCCCCTGCTTGTGTTCCCTCTCTCACTGGCTGTCTCTCTCTGTCAAATAAATAAATAAAAAATCTTTAAAAAAAAAAAAAAGAAAACAACAATAACAGAAACTCAAAAAGGTGAAGTTGTTTGACCGATGTCATATAACTAGTAAGTGAAAGAGCAAGAAAACAACTCTCTTCTCCTGAGCATAGTAAACTTTCATCAGTGCATTAGACCAAGATTTAGAGCTTGGAGTCTAGAGACCAGAAAAGAGATTTTCTTCCATTTATTTTTTGATAGAGAAGGAAGCCAGGAATGACCATCAGACAAGTTTCCTACGTCAAATTCCCCCTTGTCCATACCTCGTCCGGGGCTCCAGCCCATCCCTGCGGTTCTTCCTTCACGGATGACTCACTTTGCCTTGACTGGTAGAAAATAATGGTTTCTTTGTTCTAGCCAAGTTGTTACGCAGATACAGAAAGGAGTATTAGAATAAGATGGGAAGTCTCAAAAAATAAAAAACAAAAAAAGAGAAGAAACATTTGCTAGGCCACTTGTGATGCCCATTTTCGCAACCCCATGCCAAGGTAATCTAGTTTGACATTGTATTTTCTGATAAAAAAAAATCTTTTATATGAACAGCCTCTCCAAAGCATAACAATTAAATTAACTTAGTTACCTAATTGACTTAATGACAACAACGACCTATCGATAAAATCGAGGCCATCCTGAAAAGAACAGGACTTACAGTCCCCGCAAGTATGAGAAACCTTAAAATGGAACACTGAAACCTGCCGCTGGAAGTGTAGTCCGCGGACTAGCAGCGTGACTTGGGAGCTCGTTAAAAATGCAGACTCTCAGGCTACCGCCTGGGCGTAAGGAAATCAGCGTGTGCACCTTTGATGACCCCAGGCAGTTCATATGCACATTAACGTTTGAGAAGCGCTGATTTAGAGCAGCGGGAGAAAGACTGGTCAAGGGAGTCTAAAGGCGAGCCGTCATAGGAGAGACGGTCCCAGCCCTTGTACTTTTCTAGTTTCTTTGGCCCATAATTTTTTAGTCTTCAAGATAGGAGCCCCTTGGTAGCTGTCCCTGTGACGCATAACATTCACGATCTTTTGGAAGTACTACGCTGTGCAGAGTGGGGGCTGCTGCTCGAGTTCTCGATTTTAAATGGTTATTTTATTGCAATTCTCTTGACAAGCACATGAAGCAGAAAACCACACGTGCCGTTTTACTTTTCTCAACATTTCTTATCATCAAAAAAGGCCACTGCCTTCGGTTCTTGATCATAAAGTGCTTACAGAGTAAAAAATGGCATTGAGAGCTTCATAAAAAAAGAAACCCGTTAGTCGTGATTTCAACCATTAGGGTCACCCTAATCCCTCTCTACGTTTATCAGGGATTGCTAATGTTTACTAAAATTCATGGATTCTTAGATTTGCCTTCTCTCCCTTCTACTATTTACCCATCTGATCCACTTGCTAAAAGGTAATGGATTAATAGTGATTAGGTGGGTAAGCTAGGAGTATCAAGGGTCCCTGGGCTGGCTAATTGAGAGGAGTCGTTAAATTATCACTGCCACGAATATTTATTGAGTTCACTCTATATAGAAGCTGTGCTAAGGGCTGAGTATTTACTACCTGCCTCGATCTGCGTCTTCCTGGTACAGGCAGGACCCACCGCAGGCGGACGTGCTCCAACAGAGGAACTGTCGGATAATGCCGGGATTTCTTCATCTTAATAACCTCTTGTCGAAGGACTTATTTCTTTAGCCTCTGTGTATCCTTCTACATCTTGAAACACGTGTATATATCCGATGCCCTTTTTTTCCAGCAAAACAAGGATGCAGATTAATAGCTAATCAAACCCTACAGTTAAAAATTTGACATAAAAACTTACTGGGCTACAAACACACATTATTTTTTTTTAAGATTGATTGATTAATTGATTGATTTGAGAGGGGTGGGGGGTGTCGCAGAGGGAGAGGGACAAGCAGTCTCCAAGCTGATCTTGGACTTCCTGCCCTCCGGAACTGTGAGAAATACATTTCTGTTGTGTAGGAGCCAAACGATGAGATTCTGTCATAGCAGCTGGAGCTAAGACACTAAGTAATACAATATATTTTTATGCAGAGAAAAGATTGTTTGCCCCTCACGACACATTGATTCTTTAAAAAGAGCGTAGACGTGCGAGACTGGGTGCATCATCGCCTTACAAGACACTTAGGGCTCTGAGTCCTCTTACAGGTTAGGACAATAGTAATTATTAATTGGTGCCTCTTACGTTCTGGTCACAACACTAGGTTTGTTACATTAATACACATTGTCGTCACCTTAAGTCAGAGAGTAGGTCTTATTACATTCACCCCATAGATGAGGAAAATGAGATTCAAAAATTTGAAGTCGGTTGCCCAACTCTCCAGGGAAGTGGGAGAGTCGGAATGTGACAACAGGTCTGCTTGAAACTCTCCAGTGCATTTCCTTGTGATGGGGAAAGCTAAGGGAGGGCAATTTATATAACATGTGCCATTTGACCAAATTATCCTGTTAAATAGTCTTGAAAAGCCGATTAAAACTGCTGATTGATCTGTTGAAAAGCATTATACCTGGGGAGAACAATCAGCCAAATAGACAAGATGCTCTGATGAACAATTGCCCTCACATGTAATGAGTACTCTTCTTTTGAAAAGTAGGTGATACTGACTCTGTAAGAAACCTCATAGTGGTTTATTTTAAATTAACCTCCTCCTGTTTCCTATTTGGAAAAACGATATCTTTATTTATCATTCCGGAGCTGTTTGCAGGCCTCTCCTTCTAATGTTTATTATCAGGAATTGTTTTGTGATGGCTGATTGCCCCAAATCAAGGATGGCAAGCTAAGCGTGCCTTCAGTTAAAACCACTTGAGGGATTGGCGGAAGTCAGTAGATGGTACCAAAAAGCAAACACCTCATGTGCAAGTAGTGGCATCATAGAGAGGTTCAGATGTGTCATATTTAAAGGTGAGGAAAACATGCTCATTTATAAATGTTCTAATTGCATCAGTGGGAAGGCACATGACAGTTATTTTTATTGCAAATCATTGTTAAAACATTTTTTGAACATGGAACTTCTTCGGTTAACCGAAATTCACTTAAATCTTGGGCAATATTTTTAATAATTTACTAATTTCACCTGTTAGCTCCATTGTAAACCACTATGCAAACATAGCACATACTCTTAAGTTATCATAAATTGCCAAATGTTTTAACTTGGAAATCATCTAGTTCAACATTCTTACAGATGAGGAAAGTGAATATGGAAAAGTTACACAGCTATTAAGTGTCAGTGTTTGGACATTGACCAAGGCATTTAACTCCAAGGCACATGCCCATTCTGGTAAACCATATTGTTGTCTCTAAAAATCGGCAATATCATCATTTTATGTAGGTAACACTTGCTCCCCACTGGGGTAACATTTCATGACCTGACACATGTAATTGTCATTCCAGGACGGTAGGAAGATCCTTTAAAGTAGGAACCATGTTATATCTAGTTTTGATTCTACACAGTGTTTCACTCATTTCAGAGTTTCACACATTTCATGTGTTGTTGATTTTGGATTTTACCTAAACCCTTCCTGTTTGTACATCATCCCATCTACGATCGAAAAGGAATGTTGGCCAGTGAACAATTCTTTTTTTTGTCCATAGAAAACATAGTTCTACATACATTGCAAAACTAGTCTATTTTTTGTTGCCTCTTATATCAAACTAGTATTTGGCGATCCTTTACTAAAGAAAAAGTATTTTATCCGCTCTCCCTGAGGTATAGGGTTGAAAACATTTGTAAACGGAATTAATTCTTTCGGTTACTTGAACATCAACACATATAGGCACTGAGATATTTTGCATCAAGGATCATAAAATGGCTTAAACACAATGGCCTTAAATAAAAAACAAACATTCTTTTCCCCTGTTACATGGCCCACGTAGAGAAACAAAAACCTATACTATCTACTAATACTTGTTCTTAAATGACCGTTATGGACTTTCAAGTTAGCACGTTCCCAAAGCAAATGGAATTGGGGAAGGGATGGCTTGACACCTTAGCTGTTACTAGGCTCCTGTCAGCTGTCACTGCAGCCTGAAGCGTCCCAGCAAACTGGAGGCACCCTGAGCTGAAGCCCAGCTGCTGCCAGAGTGAGTGAGGAGAGGGCAGGAAAAGATAGTGTTACTCAGTGACAGCTGAATCTTTCCAAGAGAATTAGCTACCTAATTCCTCTAATAATTGGTGCTTTTACCAAGACTCAACAAGCTTCCTATTCTGACGCTAAAGCAATTAAAAAAAAAAAAAAGACAAAACTATCTGTACATTCTTTGAGCCAGTGGAAACTTTAAAATTTCTGGGCCTGTGGTTTAAGTGCTCAGCCCTCCTTGCTAACTCTGTGCTAAGGATTCCTCAGCCTAACCATAGACAGTTGAACAATTGTGCTTCTTGGAGAAATTTCTTATTCTATTTCTTCCTCCTTTTATTCACTCAGAATCTCACAATGACCTTCACGGGGACTATTACAAAAGGGAAGCAAGGTCACCTACAAACTCGATGACACACCATCGTGAAATCTCTCACTGTCTTTTCTGTTTAAGGATTTGAGAGTTAGAGGAGCTGACATTTAAAGTCTTTCTTGCCCCAATGTCCTGTGAGATTCAAAGTTTAACTGTTATAATTACATATCCTCTCTGGCTCTTAAAACCAAATCTGTCCTTTGCTTAGGCTCTTCCTCTCCATGTGAGTCTTTGCCAGATCATGGTGGGGGTATGACGACATGACGAAGGATCACATTGTTTCCAGCACTTTATGGGAGGACATAGAGTTAGTGTAACCGTCTCAATCCATGAAAGCAAACACTCTTCTGCCCTGTAGAAAGATTGAGTTCTTTTCTTTAAACATTGCTCTCCGCCAACAATAAAATACAAAATGCTAACTGGTCTTCCAGATTTTGAGAAATGCGTTTGATGTGCAATTTCCTTGGTTTATCTTTTGTCTTGCTCTTTCACGTTGCTCTGTATTCTAAGTAGTTGTTGCCATATTTGGGCATTATTAGGAATTTCTGTTTTAAATAGTATATTTCTTCCAAATTCAACCATTGCCCGACTAGGGAGTTATTCTCTAACATTTTGCATCTTCAAACTTAAATATATGGGAATGGAGAGGAGTAGAGGATTGAGCCACTAATGAGGTCTTTTCCTTTTCCTTAAAGATGCTCGAGGGTGTTATAAGTGCCAATAGTGGGACTCTCTTAATAAAATTACCTGTAGTTCTTGTCCTCTGAAGGCGACAATTATACAAGTAAGATGCCCAATCATCTTCTTGTCTCCTCCACAGATCTGGCAATATCTTGTCTCATGTATTGTGTTAACACCAAGCTAGGGAGTTCTATCAGGTTGTGAGCTGGGAGTATCGACCCAGGAGGGGGGACCCACTCAAGATACTACCTTCTTAGAATAAGAATTGAAGATAATGACTTCTCTTGTTTTCAACCTAAAAACTTAGTTCTCTTTAGTCCTATAACCTTAAGTCCTCGTATGGAGCTGGTGGAATCTTACTGCTAACTTCTTCCCCCCATCCATCTGCATTTATACTAAACGAGATGCTTATGAAAATAGGTAAAACATTAGTCTCTTGTTCCCTTATTATTTTGTATAGAAGTGTTGTGATTTACCTTCCTAAATAGTGGAACAGCAGGTCCTTAAGCCTTTTCTTTGCTTTGGAAGACTGAAGTTCTCACAGTTACTTCTCCTGTTTTATTTATTTATTTATTTTGGTTAATCACTTTTTCTTAATTGTATGGAAAGGACTATGTTTTCTTCTATAGCAGTGATATTATCTTTTAACCTCTTAATATCCTTAAGTCCTAGTACAGTTCATACCAGGCACTTAATAAAAAGAGTGACAAAGGAAGTGACAAAACTAGAATTTGTCATATCAGATATGTTGAAAAAACCTTGTCCCAAACACTGTTGATCGCCTGTGCAACACTGATTCATTTCCCTAATTCCAACCAAACCAACTTCTTCTTTTTTCACTTATCTACCTTTCTCTGCAGTCATATACTTGAAAGGAACCCATCAATCCAATCCTGGTCTCAGGGGTAGGTTCTAACTGGTCTAAGACAAACATGATGGTCCCAATGCTTTTGTCCATGACTGGTTTAAGCTAATGAGCTAGGCATCTTCTGGGATTTTTTTTTTCCTCCTGAAACCTGTACATGGAAACAGTGGCTCTATTTTTCTGCCCTGGCCATTATTCTATCTGGATATATATGTCATCCAAAACTAGTTTAACTATCTTACGCCCTTATAGGAACCAGGAATAAAAGAATCCGAGGCACAGAAGAGTTCAAAGCTGGGCCCTGATGATACTATGCCTTAGGGCTGCCCAGTCTCTGGACTTCTTGCTACACGATGTAATTCATATCCTTATTGTTGAAGCAAGTTGAATCAAGACTTTATGTGACTTGAAGCTATGATCATCCTGATAAAAATATTCCATATTTTCTGGAATGTCTAAAAATAAGACATTAGCAGTATACTCAGCTCTACCTTGGGATCTTAGGTCTTGTAGAAAGCTATGAGGAAAAGTAATGAGGGAGTAAGAACTAGGTTATATTTACATAAATGTAGCAAAACATATATGACCAAAATATTTAATCTAAAAGGTCCTCACAATTTCAAAAGATTGTCTTTAGAAAGTAGCAATGAAATTTCCTCTTGTTTCCCCCTGATGTTTATAACTTCTGATCAGAGACCATGAGAATGTGGAATGACCATTGGAATATGGAAAGATGGAATCTTCCAGTCCCCATTGACCACTACTAGACCCATACGTGCATCCCACTCCAGCATGGAGACTCAGAAGCCTTGCTTATGCGCACTACAGGGGTAAGCAAGAGTTGGATATTTTGTTTTTGCCTTTCCTGATGGTGTCAGTCATACAAGGAGACCATCATCAAGGAAACACCCTTCAGTTCCCATGTGAAGAAAGAAGATCTGTATCATTTTACCTTAAAACACATACCAGAAAGAACCTGACGCAATTCCACATCTAGTTTTGCAAATCTGCTGGCATGAGAAGTCTTAGTAATGGATTTGAATGCATCCTAGAGTTTATTGTGCCAATATCAATTGAATTAAGACTTCAAACCTTTTCAGGGAACTTCCCATCCTTCATTTCAAATGAATGCACAGACTGCTTTTAGCTACTGAAGTGCTGGCCCCAAAATGAAAAATGACTACCTCTCAGCTAAGGTGGATCGCAGAAACCCACAACATCAAGTTTTGATCAAGATCCAAAATGATTTTTTTTTTTTTTTAGCGTAAACAATGATTGCTACCCTTTCCAGAATTGTACAGTGGGCTATAGTTGAAAGAGCACTGGACTGGGACAGAAGTCCTGGACTCTAGAATTTTGCCCTGTTCCTGTCACTTTATTTTTGTGTAACTAAGCAAATAATTTACCTCTTTGAATTTCTGATGAAAAACTGACATTAGACGTGCCGAGGTGGCTCAGTCGGTTAAGCGTCCAACTGCTCAGTTCAGGTCTTGATCTCAGGGCTGTGAGCTCAAGCCCTGCATTGGGCCTCATGCTGGACATGGAGCCTACATTAAAAAGAAAGAAAGAAAGAAAGAAAAAAAAAGAAAGAAAGAAAGAAAGAAAGAAAGAAAGAAAGAAAGAAAGGGAAAAGAAAGGAAAAGAAAAAGAAAGAAACTGATATTAAAATGACAACAACCCATTTTGCCAAATAGTTTCTAAAACGATTGTCAGAAAAATCAATACAATAAACACAAAAGGACTATAAAAATATCAGGTACCATTTTTATTATTAGTCTAACCTTTATTTGGCAGAAGACTTAAAGACATGCCCATATTGGTTGCATTCTAAAGGGCTGAGATGCCAAACTTGGTTGTAAGGATACCTGGGCCTCCTTATGGACCCCCAGGTGTATACTTCTCAAGAATCATTAAATTCATGACCTCTTCGTTTTTTCTTCTTAAAGTTAAAATTGTGTTAATTTATCAAAAGTCTGTTGAGTTCTTATTATATCCTGATCTAGTTTGGATACACAAAAGATACAAAGCTATGTAAGAAGCTTATAATCTAGTAGCAGAAAGGGCCCAACTAGAAAATATAAATATGAGGCAGTAAGTAGGATGACCATGGCATGGGCAGAGAGCTATGGGAAATCTGAGGCAGAATTTGAGGTTCCAATTTGAGGTCCTTGATTTCAAGTGCTGAGCAATAGTATTAATTTCTCCCTAATAACTAATTCTCATTAATTTTCTCAAGTTTCCCAGAACCCGTATAGTCAATGTAAATCCCAATGTAGACTCCCGGGGTTCTACAGATTACCCCCACACCCAGCAGGTTTTAAAACAGATGCAGGAGAAGGCTCACTCAATGATTAATTTCATCTCAACTTTCATTATGTTGATAGCATTTTTGAGGGCAAGGGATACACCAGAGCCCTCTGAATGCCAAAAGGAGAATGAGGTTGCTGGCTGAGGGTGTGCTGAATCGGTTAGGAGGTTATGCCTGAAATAGTACTTCTCTTTCCTGAGAACTGTGTACATGGCATGTTTTATGGGAGTCTTTAGTTGGAAGAGAAGTTGAGGCAGGGAGAAGGTGCATTATTTGCAAAAATTCTAGTCAAGAGAATAGATGAAAGGGAAAAAGTAATAGAATTAAGAATCCTGGTTGATAGCTTGTTGAATTACCACTTATAGTTTTAAAACAATTACTCTAATTTGTTTATTTTTTTTGTAATTAGTAGACTTATAACCAAAGCAGAAGGAATAGAGGGTTTCTTTTTACCATCCATTCCTGTAGTCTCAGCTAACATGGCTATGAAGTTGAGAATAAATGCACAAAAACATACACCCCATCTGACTCGCAGACCATATCACTATGGCAAGTTCCATACTACTATTTGGAGCTTCTTACCTTCTGAATTGAAGTCAGGAAGTGAATACTTGTTTAGATGAGAAGTGAAGGTTGACCAAAAAACCTAATCAACTATTTTGGAGATCTCACACTGCTTAATCATGCCACGAATAGTGAATGGGTTTTTACAGACAGATTATTTTATTGGTGGCCCTAAAGGAACTTCCTGCATTCCTCCCCACACTGGTGTCTCTCCTGCCGTGTTTCAGCCATCACCCTATGGCCTCAAAGGGAGAAGAGGAGCATGGGTGTTGGAAACTCAGTGATCTCTCCTCCGTGGTGTTCAGGTTACTATCGCTGCAGTCAGTTACCCCAACATTCAGCAGTTTAAAATGACTGCTACTTTCTGCTCACAGCTTTACGAGTCAGAAATGTATAAGTTCGTCACCGGGCAGTCCTCGCATGGGGTTTCTCATGAAATTTCAGTCTGTTTTTGCTTATTGCCATAGTCATCTGAAGGCTCGACTGGACTGGGTGCCCAAGATAGTACATTCATAGGGTTGGCACTGGAAGCCGACTGCTGTCTGGAGCTCAGCTGGAGTGTTGACCAGAATGTTTCCATGTAGCTCGCCGGCGTAGCAGTCTTGGGACAGCTGTATTCTTATACGGAGTCTCAGGGCTGTAAAACATGAGTGTTCCTGCCAACAAGATAAAAGCCGCATTGCCTTTTGTGACCTAACAAATCACATAACATTACTTCTGCCACAGTCTATTGGTTACAGAGAAGCAACGAGCTCACTTAGATTCAAAGAAAGGGATTTAAGCTCCACCTCTTGATGCAGGAGTAGCCAGGCTCTGGAAGAACATAGAGGATGAAAGATATTTTGTGGACATCTTTGGAAAATACAATGTACCAAAGGTGGTGAAACACTGCTCTGCATGAATTTCAATACTGTTTATTAGTTCTGCTGTTGAATATTCTATGATATTGCTAATGTTGCATTAGCTCACTTTAATGATCTTTCTAGTTGTTTGATGTTTATTTTTCTTCCTTTTTTGGTTAAGTCAAATAGAATCACTTAGTGGGATCCAATTTGCCAGTTTCTTATATAGGTTAGTCTCCATGTAAGGCAGTATTATTAAATTGTAGAAGATACACAGTTTGCAAGAAATACTTGCTCCCTTCACTTCCACATTGCAAGCAGGTGGCCTGCTGGTCTCTACCCAGGAATTGCCTCCCTGTAATCAGACTAGGTCTGGAAAGGAATTCTGAAAGTTTCTTCACATTGCAGAACTTCGGGCTCACCATCATGCTTATTATTAACCTTGGCTCCCCAATGTCTGTTACTCAGAGTCCCTATCTAGATGCAGAAATATATGGTTCAAACTGCTCTATGATTTTTGAACCCTGGGCTATGCACCTGTGGATTGTTTGGACAGCTAAGACTCACCTGCTCTCTCCTGCCTTAATAACATTCTTAAACTTGACCTCTGGTATCAGTCCTTATCTTGTGAAACTCTAGTTCTTAACCTTGGATAGATCACCTTAGGAATAGGAGTAGGAAAACAGAGTAGGAAAGCTGTTCATAGTTCTTTCAACAGACATTTTAAGATCAAATGTTAACTTAATATAAGATTGCTTTGTGATATCTGAGCACAGTATTTTGGATTCTCACTAGAATCTAGGTTCTCTGGATAGTATAACATGCTGATTAAGAGCTTAGTACTAAGAATTAGATAGTCTAAGAGTTGAATCCTGGGCATGTAACTCCCTGTGTCTTAGTTTTTTCATCTTTAAAATGCAAATAATATTAGCATCTACAAGAAAGGGTTGTTGTGAAAAATAAATGAGATAGCAAAGCTCTACCACTTGGTCGAGTAACTGTACTAAGTAAATACTCAGCTATATTAGGTGTTATCATCATATCCTCATGATCTCAAGTAGGAGCTTTGCTTTCTAGTTTTGTATCTCTAGCACCTGTGACAACACCTCTCACATAGTAAGCCCTCAATGTTGAATTAATACACACAGATCTGTTGAATCTTGAAAAAAAGATAAATTGGATGAAAAAGTATAAATTTTTGTCAAAGCCAAAATTATTCTGATCACACATCTAAGTGTAAAAAAAGTTAGTTGTACCAGGATTGGTGTCACTGGCATGATCTGGAACATGCAGTGTGCAACTGAAGAAGCAGAGCGGAAGAAGGCAGGCTCAGCAGTGTTGGAAGTGAGTCTGGCCAGATGGCTGGAATGTTATGTTTTGAAAGACAAAGATGGGTGGAGGGCATCCGGCCAAGCATATGGCATCACCAAAGTCCAATAATGCTACAAGGCATGGCAAGAAGAAGTATTGAATGGGGGTCGGCATTTGGGAAGTCTGTCCAAGACCCAGTCCTAGTCAAGGACCAAATCCTTAGGCCTGAAAAAGCCCTGAAAAGCCGGGCGAGGCCTCAATCCCAATAGACTCAGTCTTAGGCTAAGTGTTTAGGCATAAGAGAAAAAGGCATGAGCCCAGAACTGCAAGGAAAACTTCTGGATTTAGACTCAAGAATGAGGCTTACATGCAAATGCTAGATCAGAACCGGACTAGCCGAAAGGTAGAAATAATGCTAAGTCCTTGGAATATTGAACTTGAGTTCAAAAAATGTCAAGATCAAAATAGATTTTAGATCCTAAGGCAGGACTGAGTCTGCAGATAGAGGCCGCATGACCCCAGATGTGAGGAAGGGAGATTTGAAGAATCATTTTTGAATGAGATTTTTCTCTCATTTTGCATCTGCAGGAGATCTTTTTAAAAGCATAATTTCAAACGTTCTCTAGGTGGGAGGATGAATTCAAATTAAATTAAGGAATAATTTTGGCATTGGTTTATGGTGATACATTTGTGTGTTTCCACAGTAACCTACAGATATTACCCTCTTTTTTTGTCTCTCTCTCTTACTTTATTTAAATACAGTTTATAATTCACATACCATACAATTCATTCATTCAAAATGAAAAAAAATTCACTCAAAATCAATCTACAATTCAGTGATTTTTAGTATATTCACAAAGTTTTGTAGCCATGACCACAATACATTTTGGAACATTTCATCACCCCAAAAAGAAAGTCTATATCCCTTAGTAGTCACTCCCCAATCGCACCCCTCTCCTCCTAGCCCTTGACAAACACAAACCTACATTCTGTCTCTACGGATTTGCACATTTAGGACATTTCATATAAATGGAATCATGCAGTATGTGGTTTTTTGTGGCTGGCTCCTTTAACTTAGCATAATGTTTTCAAGGTTCATACCTGTAGCATAAATCAGTACTTCATCCCTTTTTATGGCTGAATAATACTCCATTCTACAGATATATTACATCTTATTCATCAGCTCATGAACATTTGGGTTGTTCCTACTTTCCAGCTATTCTGAATAATGCTGCTATGACCATGTGCATAAAAAGTTTTGTGTGGACATATGTTTTCAATTCTCTTGGATATATACCTAGCAGTACAATAGATACTACTCTCTAAAATTCTTGTTAAGCTAACTGAGGGCATTTAAAAAGTATTTCAAGAACTTGTTTGATAATTTCCTCTTCCATCCCACATACTCCATTTTAGTCTTAAAGCATAAAAATTAACAAAACAGATAAAGTACCTGCCCTCATGGAGCTTATATTCCTCTACAAACTGTAAGCCCTTGAGAAGAAAAACTGTAATTATTTTATTCCCTGACCTATTCACAGTGCCTAACACAGTTCTGCTCAACAAGTTAATATAAAAATTAATTACTATTTGCTGCAACATGGACGGCACTGGAGGAGATAATGCTAAGTGAAATAAGTCAAGCAGAGAAAGACAATTATCATATGGTTTCTCTCATCTATGGAACATAAGAACTAGGAAGATCGGTAGGGGAAGAAAGGGATAAAGAAAGGGGGGTAATCAGAAGGGGGAATGAAGCACGAGAGATTATGGACTCTGAGAAACAAACTGAGAGCTTCAGAGGGGAGGGGGTGGGGGAATGGGATGGACTGGTGATGGGTAGTAAGGACGGCACGTATTGCATGGTGCACTGGGTGTTATACGCAACTGGTGAATCATCGAACTTTACACCGGAAACCAGAGATGTACTGTATGGTGACTAACATAATATAATAAAAAAAACATTAAAATAAAAAAAAATAATTACTGTACAATCAACCTTTAGGAAAAACTTAAATCATAATAATAATGTTTAAATAGGGTTTGGTGCCTGTCTCGCTACTGAACTGTGGAAATAGTTCAATCCCTTTCAAATGCTTCTAATTTGCTAAGGAAGCTCCCATTTTATGTGTGCTCCTATATAGAGCTCTCCTGCCTACCATGAGGCATCCACTATTTCTCCTTCCATCTTGGAATGTGGCCTCAATGGGACCCAAGCTCCCACATTGCTATCCTGGTGAAAAACACCAGTAGCTTTCTGTCCAGAGCTTTGAGGACCTCTCCTGATGTTCCTGTGATGTGTTTAGGCCTGTCTTCTTTTTTCCGGAATGCCAACTTGTTCTACTGCTACCTCTTTCAGTGCAAAAAACATCTTCCACTCTACTTAGGTTATACACTACAAACACTATACAGCAGTCCCCCCTTATCCATGGTTTTGCTTTCCGTGGTTTTGGTTACCCATGGTCAACCACGTTGGAAGCAGATGATCAGAAGGTCAATAACAGTTTAACACTAAGTCCAGTGCCTATGTCACTCACCTCCTCACGGAGGCATTTTATCATCTCATATCATCACAAGAAGGGTGAGTACAACACAGTAAGATATTCTGAGAAAAAGAGACCACATTCATGTAACTTCTATTGCACTATATTGTTATAATTTTTCTATTTTATTATTTGTTACTGTTAACCTCTTACTGCATCTAATTTGCAAATCAAACTTTATCATATATATAATATATATATTATATTATATTATATTATATATATATATATATATATATATAGGATAAAATGCAGTATCTCTATGGTTCAGTACAATCTGCAGTTTCGGGTATCCACTGGGAGTCTTGGAACGTACCCCCCGTGGATACGGGGGGATTGCTGGATTCTATCACGGAGTGTCCATGGCTAGTCTTTACTTTCAGTAGCTCATAGAGAGGGGCACCTGGGTGGCTCAGTCGACTACACTTGATTTCAGCTCAGGTCATCATCTCAGGGTCACGATCTCAGAGTCATGAGATCAAGGCCCCTTTGTCAGGCTCTGCACTCAGCAGGGAGCCTGCTGGAGATTCTCTCTCTGTGTGTCTTCCTCTGCCCCTCCCTCTCTGTTCACTCCCTCTCTCTGGGAAAAAAAAAAGTTAAATAGTTCATAGAGATGTTTCTGATCCTGAGATTTTATCACTGCTTTCTTTTCTCTTCCCTTGGACACACAATTGCTGGGGTAAGGAGGTCTGAACCGTAGGGCAGAGTGCTTACCATTCACCAGGGTACTCAAAAATTTTCTCTCCCTCCTGACAACAACCAATTATGGAACCAGTTTTGTGCATCTTGAATCTCTTGTTTTCTCACAATGAATTCTTCTAATTGGTGGTCTCTGGTTGCTCATGCAAACAGACCCTTGAAGGATTCTTTTTGCAACGTTTCCAGACGTCAGTAAAAGGTCTGAATCATGAGGATGAGCGGCTTAAGTCTCCAACTTCGTTCCTGCTGCTGCAGCATTTAGTGTAAAATGAGATTTGACAACATTCTGTTCAGCGTCTCTTGTGACCACCCACAGGTGAGTCTGTCTCAATTATGGCTTCGTATTTATGAGTTTGGAAATAGATTTAGGACTAGGCCAATAGTTCAGGTAATTTCAATATGACCTGGCAGCACTCTTGATCCTACGATTTAATCTCTATCTTGTGCAAGTCACTAAAATGCTCTGAAATTCAAGCTGCTCTTTTGTAAGAAGGCGGTTATTTATCCTCTAGCGTGATGATGATAATAGCTAATGTTTGTTGTGTACGTCTGGGAACTAGGCACCACTGCACACCCTTCGTGGCTATCAGCTCGATGATTTCTCACACCAAACCCGGGAAACAGTTGCTATTACGCTGCAGGGTAAAATCATTCTAATATACATAGATAATAAAAGAATCAAGCTTATTCCTTTTAAAATGAGGCATAGACAGGACTCATTCACTTCATGAAACTTTCTATGAGGTCTTGTAAATAATTATGTAGTCGACATATCCTTTCACTAGAAAACAAATTATATCTGTTTAGCTAACATACGCCCCTCCCATAAATAATCGCCTACACGTGCAGCTTAGGCCCCACCGACTATTCTGACTTCTGCTAAGATCCACACCTGCTCAGTTTGATCCCACACTTGAATTCCACCCAGATGAAAGGCAGACAAAGGAGCTCTGAGAATAACCTAAAACACCGCAACTCTGTTAAGGCAGACTGAGCAATGACAACGCACCAAGTCCAGCCCAAGACCACCCACCTCGTCTCACTTTCTCGCCCCAAACTGGGCCAGTGCTCCTACGGTGAAGAGTCTTCCTTGAAACGTCAGTGAACTAGACCGTGGGGACAGTATAAGTCCACTCCATGCGCTTTCTTCCTGTCTTCGGTCTTTGCCATGAGACCAGCAAGCCCTGGCCTTCGATGTTCTTTTCATACAACCACCTGTATTCTTTTCTTCTTGATCGTGAAAAGAGAACCACTTAGTTAGTCATCAACTTGGTCTTATCTGTTTGACTGCATACTTTACAAGCTGCTCTGAGATATTTGGCCAGGAATTCAGTTTTGATTAACAAATTCTGTTACATGATTAAAGAAAAGATTAATTTGTTAAGAATTATAAGTACAAAGTGGCTAGGGTGGGGGTAGGGGGCCAGAAGAATTGTTGATAATCATAAATTTTTGCATTAAAATTCCAGTTTATTAAGTAATCAGCATGGGGGTGTCTGATTGGCTGATTAGATGCAGAGGCAAATCATTTGTTGCTTTTTTAGGGAAATTTCCATCAAAGTAGTTCCACCTAGAGAATTTAAATTAATGTATTATTTTAAATCCATGTATATTTATTTCAAATTGAGTTATCCTGCAGAACAAAGGAGTAGTTTTTTCATCCAGAACACTTGTGACATCTGGAGTGGTGGCAGGGTTGAAAAAACCTTTTTTAGGCAGAAGTTCCACAGCAGGCACATAGTTTCACTTGAGACAAACGCTCTTTCTCTCTCTTTCTCTCTTCTTCCTCCTCTCCTTCACTCTCTCATTCTCTCCTTCACCTACCAACCAAAATCCTGCCTCCTAGAGTTCTAAGTCTCCTTCCACAGGACTACTTAGAAAAAACCTAGGGTAGAATGTAACTGAGGAAGTGCGGACCTGAGCCCAAGTCAAAGCAGTTAGTCGGTGTTAGTATTCCTTCCAACCCACTTGTTTGTTTCTGCAGCTGTATCTTTGAATTTAGTTAAAGTGATTCAGTTGGTAGCAGTTCAACCAAAGAGCTCACATTTTAGCTCAGACTTCAAAGACAAGGAGAGCAACCAAGGTGGTTAAGGAGCTCCTCGGAAAGGCCTTGGTCACAAGCTTGAGCAGTTATGATGCTCTCGTTTGAAAAGTGGGCTGGAAAACAGGTTTTGCCCGTTCATCCCTTAGCTAGAGCGTCTTCAGAGGGGTGACAGCGTCAGGCCACAGCTGGGTTTTGAGAGAATTCAGAACCACCCCATCTGTAGGGCACACTCACTCCTCCTTATCTGCATATGCCTGAACTAGGATCTCATCAAAGGCACCACAGGAGCTTCCCAGCAGGAGTCTGTTTGGAAAGCTGAAAAAAAATCACAATTTGCTAATCGTGAGGCCTCTGGCAACACCCCCAGGGGCCTGAGCCAACGTGGGTAGGAAACCACTCTGTACCCTCTGCTCTACTTGGAACCTGGAGAGCAGCTAATCCTACCAGACCTCACACCCCTGTTTATTCTCAGTCCCTGCCCGACTTTCAAGTCCCTTTGACCATCTACCCTCTCCCCTACTCAGTCCCCAACTTCCCTTCTGCCTGCGCATTTCTCTCTGCCTTTTTCTGTCATGGCCTCTGTGCTCCCCATGCTATGACACAAAACCCCTCCACTGTAAACCTCTACACAGAATGCTTCTGCACCTTCTTGACTTAATGAAAATCAAAGAGTCTCCAAGGCCAACACTTCCCATGTAGACCTTTTTAATGAAAAGAAGGCATGCTGGTGTCTCCTCCTTCCCACATTGAAACTTTTACACTAAACCGTTATTCCCCTACATGTCAAAATCTGTCCTTTGGGGCTGATGTCAACTAGCTATTCACCTTGTTAATACCTTTTACTAACACCCAGTTTGGGCACCTGGACCAGGTATTTCCTTTTAATTTATCAACTTCTTAACTTCTGCTATTACCCTGGGTAAATTAAATAGCCACAAGGTGATATTTCCAACACATTTTCCTCACAGTTTCATCTTTAATCCCAAATCTTCCATTTCCACTCTACTTGAGCCACCATAGCCACACAGTGGCCCTTGAAATCATTACCAAATACCCCATGTCTGAAATGTGCGTCCTATTCATGGACCAAAACTCTTACCATTGCAGTTCTCTCCATCCCTTAATCCCATTCTGCCAATTTTGATCTAATATCAGTTTATACCACCTTGGCCACTCCATTGTCTTTCAATCAGCCAGCATCTTCCTGTTAAGCCAGACCTGTTGGTCCCTAGAATTTCCGATGTGAGGCATCTACCCAGTGAAACTCCAGTGCTAGCTCAAGTCAATAATCCATCTCCAGTGCCTGTTTGCTGAGTGCTGCTGGAGAAAAGAAGACCACCATGTGAAGTGGGCCACCTTGGATTTGTGCTCTCTCCTCGCTGGACCCTCAGGCTGCTTGACAATCATTCAATGGAATCTTACTAGCGACTGATGCAATCCATGTTCCACAAAACCCATTTCATGCCTTCTCAACTCTCGCCCAGGCCTGTTGTTTGTACCTTTCACATTGCCATACTTTCCACCTGAGGTGAAAATGAAATGGTTGTAGTGTCTCCATCATTTTCAGAAAAGGGTTTTCATATGATGATAGGATTGCTATGAATTGATCTCCTGGATTCTGGCCAACTAAAACCCTTCCTGTAGTAAAGGACTTTCATAGTTCCTTCCCTGAACAAAATAAATACATGTAAGAAACACACACAGAAGAAAGGTATTTTCTGTATAGTGTCTGAGTAGTTATGGAAGTTGTCAAATCCCTGATAAAACAATCCTGAGTTTATCCATTTTTCCAAATGTGGAATATAAAATATATATAAAATATTTATGTTAATATATATACAATATATATTATGTATAACATATACATAATAAATACAATGATTCAAACAAATCCTTTAAACAAATCCTATTAAGCACTTATTGGATGCCATTCCCACCTCCTTGTAAACTCTGTGTGAGGGAACGTGTTTATTTTATTGCTGTTTTCATTCCCACTGCCTAGGGCTTACAACTGTGTATAGGTTCTAAAGTTATTTGAATATTCAGATCTTTAATGAAATACCGTGGGAGCAAATTACATACCTTTTTTTAACATCCTCAGCTATCTCAAGATGGAAAAAAAATCAAATAATCAAAATTGTACATTACTTTCTTTTTCTCTATGATCTACCTCAAGTCAAAAAAATCAGATCTATAGGATAGATAGGTCCAATTTTGGCAACAACTTCAGATGTTTCTAATGCCTTGGTACCATACAATAAAGTGCCTAGAACAGTTCCCTCTTGACTAGAACCGTTCAAATAATGCAATAGCCCTCCCCTTAGAAGACATTTTCTCTCTGTCCATTGGCTCTTTCCTCTTAACATCCCTTGGCTCTCAGTGACTCTGGGAGTAGCAAGCGTTGTCCAGGACCTGGTAGTTAGTAGTGACTAGCAAAATCCTCTTAGGAGTCAGCCTTCACTTTCAACCTTACTCAAAGGGAGCGAATTCCAAACTTTGTGAATCTCATAATGTCCCTGTGTCCCTCAGGTAGGGTTTCTGAATCCTTTGAAGTTAGACTTCATCTACGGCTGGGATATAATCCCAAGGTATATATTACATATATATAATCCCAAGGCATATAATATAGCAAGACATACAATCATGGTATTGTTCTTGTACCATACCCTGGCAGGACCAATTTCCCCCAATTTCTTCAGGAAGTTATCCATGAGGATTTATTTCAGAGCATTACCAGTCCATTTGCATTAATTAATCAGACGTGCAGAAATGAGCAGAAATGTAACAGTGCTACTTTTCTAAAGTTCACCTCAGTTTACCTCTGAATCTCTCCTTGATCACTAACAATACTAATAATAATAATAATTTTTTAAAAAAAATTGAAAGTATGTACCTTTAAGTCACATCCTATTTAAAATATCCTCTTTGAGGTAAAAGTTTATTCCTATTCAGGATTTAAACTTTTTCAGTTCATGGCTTAATCTCCTTAGCATGGTTGTTCTAACGTCTTAAAAGATTTCTTTGTCCTTTTGCCATCCTGCAAGGTACAAGGGGAGCTCATCTAATATCATAGTGTCATCTGTGTGTGGGGAGGACGGGTGTAGGGAGGAGTCCGATCTTTATTTCTTACTCCAAATTCTCATTAGATGGCTGAAATGTCTCCTGCTGCACAGCCTATGGTTATTGATCGTCAGCCGCTGTTCTTGCTACATTGGCTGCTTTCTTCACTTTCACCCCTACAAACTGGTCTCGACCTTAACGTCTTCTCACAAAGACTGAACCATGTTTAGTCCTTATCTCCATCCTAACATTTTGCAGTCCCCAGCCCTTGCATCATTTCAGCACCCCACTAACTTTTGGAGCAACTTCTGAATCTCTTCCTCCAGGCCGCCATATAACACAGGGTTCCGGGCAAGAGCATAAATGGAGACCCACATATCATACTTCCAAATATTACTGAGCAAACAAATTGTTAAATATAATATAGTCTATACTTTAACCTGGACGAATAAACTTTTATAATGACTTAGGTCATTTGAATTTAGAAGTATTAGACTACTTACAGGTTCACACTGAAATATGTTGACAAAGGGGTGTTTCCTTCAAGATTGGCATCCATATTTATAATAAAGGTTAGAATCATGAAGTGATGGCTCCATTGCATGAGTCAAACAATTCTCCAAGTTCAAAAGATTCCACTCAAGCTGGCTGAAGGTGTTGTCCTACCATGAATAGAGAGTCCTATAAAGAGGAGTTTCTCAGAGGAGAATGGATGCCACCATAAATTTAAAAGGGAGTCTCTGAATCTATTCTTTTTTTTTTTTAAAGATTTTATTTATTTATGTGACAAAGAGACAGCCAGCGAGAGAGGGAACAGAGCAGGCGAGTGAGAGAGGAAGAAGCAGGCTCCCAGCAGAGGAGCCCGATGTGGGACTCGATCCCAGAACGCCGGGATCACGCCCTGAGCGGAAGGCAGACGCTTTAACGACTGCGCTACCCAGGCGCCCCTCTGAATCTATTCTTATAGCAGCACTGGAGTCTCTGAATGGAAGTGTTATTAGGGCCGGATATATTAGACAGAAAATAAGATACTTGAGATCATTTTCCTAAAGTATTCAGAAGTGAGAACAAGGAAATGAATCAGCAAAAATAGCAGACCGAAAATCAGGAGATTGCAGTAGCATGGGAGCTAAGATAGTGAAAATCAAGGGAGTGACCATTGTGTCAAATTCTCAAAGGTCAAGATCCAAAAATCCAGTGGGTTTAATGATTGAATTATCATAGCTAGATAGCAAAAGTGTTTCAGCACATTTGTGAAGATAAAAAGAAGCCCACAAGGGAGCAGGATGGAGTGGGAGCAGTGGGAGTGTAGAGTAGAAATGAAGAGCGTTAAGTTATGGGGGGGGGGGGGGGGGCAGAAAGAGAGTTAAACAGGAGACAGAATGAGAGAATATGAGAGAAAAATTTGAGACAATGGCAGGGCAAAATGTAGAGTGGACAGTGAGTGATATTTACAGCAGACTGGAAGTTACCAATAGAAAGTAAAATATTGAAGATGCAAAGAAAGTAGATAACCAGAGGTTTGAGGTCATAGACACAGTTCAAAGAGTTAGTTTTGAAAAGGAAGACTATCTCATCCACTGAAACCAGAGGCAATAACAAAACAACAAAAAATTAAAGCTGAGGGGATAAAATGAGAAAGAATTCAGTATAGCTGAGGATGTGGGGAGAAGAGAGGTTTTAATAAAGAAAGGAGAAAGATTAAGAGAGAAGGCTCATGTCAGATGACTTGGGTCTTCTAGTCAACATCCACAGTTTGAAGCCAAAGATATGCTTATCTGCTGAAAATACGAGGCCAAGGAGGGAGAGACTTGGAGATTTAGAGAATTTTAAAAAGTTATGGAAAATTCATGGTGAATACTTTCAAGAGGAAATCAATAAGACGTATGAATTTCTACAAGAAGAAAAGTTTTGTTGGATGTAAACTCCTGTCTCTTATTCATTGAGGGTGTCTCAAGCTAATCCCATAATATCACTTTCAACTTGTCCCAGGAAGTCAACTTGAAGCCATAAGCAGTTTATGTAGACTTGATTCCCCAGTACAGAGACCTACAGAGCTAGGTTTGAATTCTTTATTCTCTCTACCTATTTTCCTCTTTTCTACATTGTTTCATGTTTTCCTATTGGATCACTATATGTAATTTTTGAGGCTCAAGGGAATCTGTTATTGTTTACACAGGCATTGCCAAGATCTTTTCAGGTGACTAAGACAGGATCAGTTTTAGAGATAAGAGAAGGCACAGAGAAGGTTTGCAGTTGAGTAAAGGCAGGTGTGCCTTACTAGGAGTGAACATGCGAGAAAAGGAGAAAAGGGAAATGGGGGATGAAAGATCCATGCCTTGTGAATCTAGGGCAATGGTTCTCAACTGGGAGCAATTTTTCCTCGGGAGGTACTTGGCAATGGTGGTCACAACTTGGGAAAGGGGGCACTACTGGTATCTAGTGGGTAGAGGCCGGGGAAGCTGCTAAACATCCTTCAATGCACAAGACAGCCCCCCACAACGAAGAATTCTCGGCCCCATATGTGAACAGTGCCAGGGTTGAGAAACTCCTGTCTAGAGACCCTGGAGGAAACCAAAACTTTGGCAGGCACGGGGCCTTTTTATCCAGTGCCAAGCAACTGACAGTGATCATTGAAGACGTTGATATTAGTTATAATATAACATAAAATATTCTCATTATTTTCCCAAGAGACAGGATTAAGTAATACTTGAGTACTTACTGACCTAATTCAAAGAAATTATATATATTTTGAGGTGTGGCAAAAGCCAATTTTTGTACTCTGTCCATACTGTGATGTCTTTGGCTGTACACCACATAACTCATGAATGGAAGGGAGGTTGGGAGTGTATTATCTCGACTGACCACAGATCTCAGAATTATGATAGAGTGGCACCTCACACCCACTGGTGGCACCCCGGCCTGGTGTTATCTAGGGGCTGTCTTTAAGAGGTCAGGTCCAGAATCTGATGAACTATTGCATCGTCTATTACTCTGCCCTATTTCTATCTCATATCTGCCATAGCCTGCTCCCTACCCCATCAAAAATTCCAAATGCATTACAAGTCTAAAGAGAAAGAGAATTATGTTTGTTGTGGTCCAAAGATTCTGAGGGATTCAGCTCAAGGGAAAAGAGCTATGGGATAAAAAGACAAAAGAATGGGAGGGGGAGAGAGAAGAGCTTCCATAGAGCACGTGAGAAGAGGAGTTAGGGGTTGAGAAGAAAGAAGAAGGGCCTGCCAGCTTAATAACCTTCTCCAGCAATGGATTTATAGAAGTTACTGGTGCTTCAAGAAAATAAAGTAGTGTGCCTGATGCCTTTTGAAACAGGAGTCTGTTCTCAGCTTTTCGTCTTCTATGCCTCCGTCATATGTAAATTGGGTTTCATGGCATATTAGAACTGTGAAGATGATTTAATATGCCAAAATATGTTATGGATCATTTGTGGATCAACTCTGCAGTTTAAACAGCAGTCACTGAATCGAAGCTCAAAACTTCCCTTGCCAAATCACAGAGAACTTTGGGCTTAATGCAAATGGACTTCTGTTTAAAGAGAACACGGCTTTCCTCCACCTGTTCCAGGTACATAGCACAACTGTTCCGGTGCTCATTTGTTTTCATTGCAGTCACGTGAACAAGACTAAGAGTAAGAATTTTCTTCTTGCAGTATTGTCGATAGAGTTCCTGGTTCTCTTCCTATGTCATCTCTGCCTGGTTGTCAGGAACGGAAGTTGAGATGAAAAACGGCACCTAATTACATGAGGTGTTTCCAGAGCAACCTGCTAGAAAAGAAGTATTCCTGGAGAGCGGGGCTGTCTGACTAAGTGGAATGCTCCTGGTCGCTCCGTATTATCAGCCACGTATATTTATTGTGCGCTCTCGGCTGAAGAGTAAGCAAATCATCTTCATGATTACTGTCATCATCACTATCATGATCACTTGTGTTAGCTTGAAATAAATTCTTTAGTCCTTTCTTTTTAGAAATAACTGGTTTTAGAAAAAACTACACTCTGCTCCCTCTTCTCGATAGATGTTTTTGTAAACCGCAGGTGCGGTCCGCTCCTGTGGCCTGTCTCAAGTTCTGTACGAAGGGCTGGATCAGTGATAGGAGGGGAAGTTCAAGACAGGGACTGTTTGACTGTTTCTTTCTCTTTTTTTAAAATTGTAATGACCTATCCTCAAATAAAGATGATTTGAAATATCCCATGCAAATGATTGCAAAAAACAAGCAAAGATTGTGGACAAAACATGGTTTTGACAACTAAGCTTATTTCATGAGACAAATTCTTCCTTGTCTTGGCTAATCGTGGAATACCATTCGTACATACGCACTTTGAGGTTATTGTCCCAGTAATTCTAAGATCTTATATTATACATCATGCTCTGCTTCTATACTCTAAATTCTGACTTTAACCTCTCATGTGCACAGAAATGAGGGAACCACAGTGACAGGGACAGACAATGGGCAATGGGCTGGGATCACAAAGGACTCTTTCTCCTACACCTTTATCTCACTTGTGCTCGCTGGCTACGTAATCAGAGAAGTAGCCAGAAGCTGATACCAAACACAGACGGACCACACGAACACAGGGCCACAACCCAGAGGGAGAAGATGGCTTTAGCTGGATAGCTACAGGGTCATTTCAGAGTTTCTCATACGCACAGAAAAACTCAGGTCCCAAAGTTATGCCTGTCCTTACGGTCATCAGCCCCTCAGCTGCTCAGCTGGTGATGGTGGCACCAACCTTGTCCTAGGTGGTTTTGTCTTCTGGTTTCTTCTGGGGCCGTTTTGAACCCTGAAATCACACTAGCCGGATATGAAAATTACACATGCTGTGGCTGGGCTGGGACAGATGTTGGAAAGTCTGCACCAGCACAGTGCCACCGAACTTTCAGTGTTCGTGAACATGGTCTCTGTCTACATTCAATATAGTAGCAACCAGCCGCATGTAGCTAGGGAGCACTTGAAATGTGCTAGTGGGACTGAGGAACTGAATTTGAAATATCATTTAATTTTAATTAATTTAAATTTCAGTGCTCCATGTGGCTGGTGGCCACTGTCCTGGACAGTCTAGTTATAGATACCCTCCTTCCTCTTTGAATGCTTATCCACTGTTCACTCATGACATCTTGCTTTGACCCTTATAATTCGCTACACTCTTTCAGTGAACAAAATATGGCTAATGCTTCCAAATTTATTTTGGAAATATACCTACTGGAGCATTTCTGCAGCATTTTAACTACTAGTTAATGAATGGACTGTAAAAATTGGTTGTATAAAGCCGTTGATAGCTATTACAGATGGACTCCAACACGTGGAAATAATAGGTCTAGTCTTATTCTGACCACATTTGAATTCTGAGGTCTGTGTCCCTAGCTACCCTATCTGAGCTCTACCCTGAGCTGTGGGATTCATTCCTGTAGTTCTCGTTAGCAGTGACGTGAGTTACCTTTGGAAATCTTCTAAGCAACAATGAGAGAAGTGGCCGCCCTGCCTTTTCTGGCTTTTGGCTAATCTGTATTGTTAAGAAACCCTTCATGCATTGTGCCACACCTGAGGTGCTGAAGGAAATCACAGGTTCAGGAAGTAAGGCTAGTCAAATTCTTTGTGGTAAAGTTGGCTTAGCTTCTTTGTTCCTTAATTTGACATTTGTGCCTGGTAATATTCCTCTTAAAAAAATTTTTTTTAAGATTTTATTTATTTTAGAGACAGTGAAAGAGAGAGAGTAGGGGGTAGGGGCAGAGAGAGAGAGAGAAACTCAAGCAGATTCCGTACTGAGTGCAAAGCTAGACAGGGGGCTCGATCTCACGACCCTGAGATCACGACCCTGAGCCGAAACTAACGTTGGATGCTTAACCAATGATGCCACCCAGGTGCCCCTCCTCTTAAAATGTTTTAATGAACTGCTGTTCTGAAGTTGCAGAGAGTTTCTTCAGCTCTCAATTAAATGTTAGGCAACGTTCTGGGACAGCCACTGTGGTTATAAGCACTGATATGAAGCAAGTGTCCTTTTTGGTGTTGTGTCAAATCATGTCCGTGACAATTAACATTTAAAAATTAGGAATTGAGAGAAATAAAATAATAAACATAAGTGCTATAGACTTTTCTCCACATGATTGATGTAATTCTTTTTCACCTGACACTTTCACAATCTACATGAGTGAAGGACAGGAGTTCTTGGCTTCCAGAATCTTTGGTCTCAAACCCTGAATGATGCAAAGCAAGATCACCTTAGAGTGAAGGGGGTGGATTTTTAGAAACATTCAGATAGGTAGTCCACTAAAGGACAAAAAATGTAAGAACACCATTCACATTCTTTGAAGCATGGGTTTCTGCTTTGTTCCAGGCCCAAAGCGAAAAGCATAAATTCTTCTCCCTTCCCAAAGCAACTCATCTAGCCTCCAGTTTTGACAAATTCTTCATCCTCTTAATCTCAAAGCCCAAAGACTTTCTAATTTCCAAGTCTTCTTTAAGATCTTCTGTCCCCGTAGCTTTTCTGGGGTTAAAACATACTTGCCAAGCTTTCTGCATTTAACTCCTCCCAAACATTTTCTCCTATGTTCTTGATCTCCTTTCTGGTGGAACTGGAACAGGTTCCACAGATCAGGTTGTGGCAATTTCTGTAGTTGTTTTTTGAAACCATTCCTCTGCCTGATTAAATTATTTTTCCAGATGGTAAGTGTTATTCCAACAGTGCTATGGGCAGAAGAAAACACAGATCCAGCCATTTAGAATATTAATTCTACTGACGAATTCTTTGTGTTGTTATATCAGAGTAGGGACTGGGTCATTCTCCTCAGTGGATCATGACCTTAAGGGGAAATCACATTGACAGCGAAGGGCAAAAGGTGAGAGGATGAGATTGATGTGGCTCTCACCTATCTTGGTCATCAGCGTTAAAGCAGAGTGAAATAGGTAAAGTTAGTTTCCTCTAAGTTCTCCTTTCCTACTCAATAGAAACTTCCCTTGTCTCCACTTAGCAGCTACTGTCTACAAATACAGAATTGACTCATCCTCTTGGTCCATTCGGGCTGCGGTAGCAGAATATCCTAGACTGGGTGGCTTAGGGAAAACAGAAATTTTTTTCTCACCATTCTGGAAGCTGGGAATCTAAGATCAAGGCACCTGCAGATTTGTTGCCTGGTGAGAAATCCTAGTTCTCACTAGGAGTCTCACTTCCTAGCTCATAGATGTCACCTTTTCACCGTATCCTCACATGGCAGAAGGAATGAGAGAACTCTCTGGGTCTCTTTTATATGGACAATAATTCCATTCATGAGGGCTCTACCCTCACAACCTAATCACTGCCCAAAGGCCCCAACTTCTAATAACCATAACTTTGGGGGATTAGGTTTCAACTTATAAATTTGGGGGGACACACACATTCAGTCGATAGCGTTCACTTTACTGCTTATTATAGGGGTCTGGTGAGATTTCTTCCACCTACCAGCAGCAGGTCATGATTAGTCTTCCTGCTTACCTTACTCACCTCTATCCACGTTAAGAAGGGGGTATTACCTCACTTTAAGAGACGGTAGGTATTACCAGACTAATCAGCTAGAAAAAAGTAATGATTGGGAGGGGATAACCAATCTTTGGTCACCCAGGCATAATGCAAAAACAACCCTCTTAGAGCAGGCACTCTTCTGTGAATTCCATGATGTTGAAGATATCAGTGCACAAACCAGCCTGTGAAGATCCTCTAAAGAAGAGAGTTAAAGGAATTTTTTTTTTTTCGGGCAAAGTAATACACAAATATCTTGCTTCTGCCTTTTTGGGAATCATGCCTTCTGTAGTGACTTTTCCATTTCCAGGGCTTTTCTTCTCTCCTGCTGAGAATATCAGGCCACAGAAGGGAAAAGGTAGCAACATGATAGAGTTGCGGAAGAGAGATTTGGGGGCAAGCAGGACGTACTGTGTAGGTTGTAAGTCACTCATTTCACATACGTGTAGGGCTGGCCCCAACCACACAGAGGCAAGCGACCTTGAAAATTGAAAGCAACAAAAATGGAATACATCACGCCGACTCAGGCCTCAGGCAGGAGTTATTCAGCTTGCTAAGTCAATTCCATCTGACTTAATCTGCCTTTAGAAGGCAGTGGACAGTGAGAGGAGCAGTCTGAGTACTTTTCTCATCTCATCTGCTTATGTTGCTCTTTGGAGCTCTTCCAAAAAGTCCGCAGGTTTGGTGCTAATAGACCTCAAAATGGGTTCCCCAGAATCAGCATGATCTCCACGCCTCCCACTGTCTGCACCCTCACTTTCTCATCAGGTTATCCTGATGAGATCAGGTTATCTATCCCTCTTTGAGTACAGACCAGAATATCCCTGACTTTTCTTGTTGCCTATCTTATTACTTACAAATGACAATCTAATTTATTGTCTCCCAAACACCATGCATTCCTTAGTCATCTCGGGGTTTTGTTTTGTTTTGTTTTTTCTGATTAATTTATCTTCATCTCCCCCCCCCCATTTTATTCATTTGCATTTTCCTTGAAGTTCTTTAATTACGTTCTCTCCTTATTTAGAGCCTCTTTGGATGAGGGAAGCAGGAAGATGGAGAGGATAGCAATGGCTCAGTGACATTATTTGGAGCCTAATTTTTATGCTGTTAATGAATCCCTAGATAACCTCCGGAAAGTCAGTGAGCCTCTGTTAGTGAAAATGTCTTCGCCTTGAAAAAATGAGAAAAGAACAATGCACCCCCTGAGGTGACCACAGGGAATAATATACAAAATGAAATTAATACAGTGAAAGTGATTTACAAATCGGTATTTGTGAAGATCACAGGAATCTGTTTCCTCGCAGATTAATTGCAATATCTCTTGTTTTGGAACCTGACCATTTCTACATGGTGGAATGGGAGAAAATTTTAAATTTGTTAATGAGTTTGTTTCTTCAATGCTTAGTGGCCATAATGCCCATAGGGAAAGTGATACGAGCACCTTCTACAAAATCAACTGTTTTCATGTGTCTCTGTCCTTCTCTTTGTACCTTAATTATAATCAGGACTGATTTTATCATTGGAGTGTGCTAATAAAGTTTCTACTCAGGCCATAAGATATCTTCCTGATTCAGATGTGAAAATAACCTAAATCCTCACCTTAGAAATTTTTTCTTTTAGTTCTGAAAGGCTTTTGATTCTTTAGTAATCCCCAAACTCAATGATAATACGTAATGTATTATCATATGTGTATATATATATATATATATATATATATATGTATATATACACACACACATATATATATCACATACTTATATATATCATATATATCACATACATAAATTTCATATATCTCTTATATTTCTTATGTATGTATAAGTAAACATATAAGCATATATATGAAAGATAATACTCCATGCATTATTGTTGAGTAACTAATACACACTAAGACTAGAGAAGTTAGGAATTAAAAAGAAGGTAAGAGGTCAATAAATAGTTTGCCTACATTATAGTTTTGCCATGGAATCACGTTTTTTAAAATAATTTTAAAAATTTAAGTTGATTAAGATTTCTGGGCAAATTGTGAATATAATACAGAATTCCTACATTCTCAGTTTCCCCTAACACTGTGCCATAATATGGTGTATTTGTTACAATTAATGAATCAATAATGTACATTATTATTAATAAGCCCCCAGCTAACATCACACTTCATAGTGAGAAGCTAAATGATGAGGAACAAGACAAGGATACCCACGCTCTCCACTTGCATTTATATAGTACTGGAAATCCTACCCAGAGCAACCAGGCAAGAACAAGAAATACAACACATCCAATTCAGAAAGGAAAAGTAAAATTGTCTCTATTTGCAGATGACATAATACTGTGTGTAGAAAACTCTAATGACTCCACCAACACAGATAGAACTGATAAACTAAGTCAGTAAAGTTGTGGGATACAAAATCAATATACAAAATGTTGTTGTGTTTCTATATACTAACAACAAACCATCAGAAAGACAAATTAAGTAAACAATTCCATTAACAGTTGCATCAAAAATAATAAAATGCCCAAGAATAAATTTAACCCAGGAGGTGAGAAATCCGTGCACTGAAAACTATAAGACATTGATAAAAGGAATCAAAGACACAAGTAAATGGAAAAATATTCTATGCTCATGGATTGAAAGAATTAATACACCATATACTAAAATCAATTAAAAATGGATTAAAGAGTTGAATTTAATCTGAAATTCCTAGAAGAAAACATAGCAGGTAAGCTCCTGACATCAGTCTTGGTAATGAGTTTTTTGGATTTTACACCAAAAACAAAGGTGACAAAAGCAAAACTAAACAGGTGGGACTAATCAAACTAAAATGTATCTGCACAGCAAGGGAAACCATCAACAAAATGAAAAGGCAACTTACTGAATGGGAGAAAATATTTGCAAAGTATGTATCTGGTAAGGGATTAATATCCAAAATATATAAAGAACTCACACAACCCATTAGCAAAAAACAATCTGATTTTAAAATGGGCAGAGGAACCGAACACACAGTTTTCTGAATAAGATATACAAATGGTCAACAGGGACATGAAAAGTATCAGCAGGGAAATGCAAATCCAAGTCACAGTGAGACGTCACCCCACACCTATTAGAATGGCTATCGTCAAGAAGGCAAGAGATAACAAGTGTCGGTGAGGATGTGGAGAAAGAGGAATACACTGTTGAAGGGAGTGCAAACTTGTTCAGCCATTACAGAAAACAGTATGGAGGTTCCTCAAAAAATTAAATATAGAAATACCGTTTATCCAGCTATTCTGCTCCTAGGTATGAATCCAAAGGAAGTGAAAATAGAATTTCAAAAGGATAACTGCACTCCCATGTTTATTGAAGCATTATTCACAGTAGCCAAGATGTGGAAACAACATAAGTGTTTGTTACTGGGTAAATGAATAAAGAAGATGTGAGATATATATATATACACACACACACATACACACTGGAATATTACTCAACCACGAGACAGAAGGAAATTCTGCCATTTGTGACAACATGAATGGACTCGAGGGCATAATACTAAGTAAAATAAGCCAGATAGAGAAAAACAAATATTCTGTGATATCACTTATATGTGGAATCTTAAAAAAGAAAAAAAAAGTCAAACTCACAGGAGCAGAAAGTAAGAAAGTGGTTGCCAGTAGGCTGGGAGCAGGGACATAGGAAGAAGTCAGTAAAAAGATATAAACTTTCAGCTATAAGATGAATGAAGTCTGAGCATCTATTATTTAACACGGTGACTATAGTTGATAACATTGTATTGTATCATTGAAATTTGCTGAGAGTAGAACTTAAGTGTTCTCATAAAAAAAGAAAAAAAGATAAACACGTGAAGTGACGGATGTGTTAATTAAACCAGATGTGAGGAATCCTTCCACAACATACACATATACCAAACTATGATGTGTACTTGAAATATCTTACAATGTTGTCAATCATACCTCAATAAAGGTGGGAAAAAAGTCCACACTTTATTTGGATTTCCTTAGTTTTTACCTAGTGTCCTTTTCCTGTGCTATGATCCCATCGAGAATACCACTTTACATTTATTCACACTGTCTTCTTGGGCTCCTGTTGGCTGTGACATTTCTCAGACTTTTCATCTTTTTTGAGGACCTTGACAATTTTCAGGTGTGCTGGTCACTATTCTGTAGAATTGGTGTTTGTCTGATGTTTTTCTTATAATTCAACTGGGGTTATGGGTTTGTGGGGAGGAAAATCACACAGATAAAGAGCCATTCTCAACATATCCTATCATATCAAGGGTATATACTACCAACCTGACTTATGATTGTGAGGATTGTATCAAACTGGAGAGGTAGATGGCCCTCCGTAACAGGCAGCTGCTAGGGAGCTCCATATGATGGAATGCCCAGTGTTGCTTGATCTTGATTTTTCAACAGAACTCAAAAATCGCCATGTTTATGTGAAATATCCAACTTTTATGTTGACAACTAATTCAAATTTAAATCATGATGGTTCCATACTTGTTTGGGCCAAGTAAAATGTCTGTCAACCAATGTTAGTCTATGGTCACTGGTTTGCAAACTCTTTTGTAATTAAAATAGATGGTCATCATTAAAGTTTTTATTTTTTATTTTATTTTTATTTTATTTTTTAATAATTTTTTATTATATTATGTTAGTCACCATACAGTACGGTATGGTTTCCATAATGGTAAAGAACGAGTTTTTGTTTTAAAGTTCCATGATTCCTTACTTGCATATAACACCCAGTGCACCATGCAATGCACCAAGAAAGAAGCATTACCAGATTTGACTCAGTTTGTTTCATGCTTTACAAATCATTTCTACTAGTGATAGGAGTGAAAGAAATGGATGGAACATGACTGGAGAACCATTGGTCCATCACTACAGGGATAATAAAGATTTGAGGCAAGCTGTGGGTAAGGGGATTGAAAGAAGGTGATAGATTTGGAGACATCTCAGAGGTAAAACTATGTGGATTAGTAATATGTTGGATTTCCCAGGTAGAAGTCAGGAAGACATCAACGATAATGTCAAAGTTTCTGGTTTAGGAGACTAAAGCAATAAAATGGCATGGTCCACTGAGGGAATGTAGGGGAAAAGTAGGTTTGCAGGTGTAGATAGAGGTCTCTAAGTTCCCCAGTTGGATACACTGAATGAACAGGTAGAAATACAGATCAGGGGCGCCTGGGTGGCGCAGTCATTAAGCGTCTGCCTTCGGCTCAGGGCGTGATCCTGGCGTTATGGGATCGAGCCCCACATCAGGCTCCTCCGCTGGGAGCCTGCTTCTTCCTCTCCTACTCCCCCTGCTTGTGTTCCCTCTCTTGCTGGCTGTCTCTCTCTCTGTCAAATAAATAAATAAAATCTTTAAAAAAGAAAAAAAAGAAAGAAATACAGATCAGTATCTGAAGAGAAAGATCTAGGCCAAAGATCTAGGTTAGGGTGTGCCTTCAAAATACAGGTGATAGCTGCAACCATAGCAGGGTATAAGAACACATATAAAACAAGGAGAACAGTAGATAGCCTTTCATATAGGTGGGCACAGAGAAAAGGGAGCCAGGAGAAGAAGACATCGAAGATGCACCTTGTTCAACCCGTTCTCTCCATTGCCATGTGTGAAGCGGATTAGGAGTGCACACTTGGGCCTTCCACATGTGCTTCCTACTTTATCAGTCCCCTACTGCATTACCTTTTGGTTTCTGACTTCCATGCCTATGTGCCTTTAAACACAAACCGTCACCCAGAGAACCCCTTCCATCTTGCCATTCAGAAGACAGCAGATTCCTCGTCTTCTTTCCTTTCTGATAATTTATTTTCTCTCCTTGTCTGGTTTTATGTTTTTCCAACCTCTCTTCGGGTGGAGAACTGGGTTCAAACCTGTGTTTTGTTTTTTACAGGCTGTGTGGCTTTGGACAGGTATCTGAACTTCCCTGAGTTTCAATCCAGTTATCTGCGAAGTGGAGATAATCTCTGCTCCCTGGTGTGGGTGTGGATTACAAGCTTTACCATCAAACACCGGTTCTCGTGCCTGGTCCTGAGCAGGCGCTCAGTAAATAAAAACTCACTGCTAACTCTCACCACTCTTCCCGATCCCTTACCATTTTGTTTGTTCCTCTGTTGTCACTGGTGAGGCCCATTTGTGCTGTTCTCTTCCTACTATATATAGTTCAAACTCTTTGAGGACCAAGAATGGAATGTAGCTGAATTTATATTTGTGCCCTTTTTCCAGAACACAGTGTGGGTGCAGTAAATAACTGAAAATATCTATATGTGTAAACACCTACAAATAAATATCTCAATAAATATCTGGAACATTATAGGTCTTGACAGGTAACCAGGTTACTGTCAAAGGAATGAAGCCTGCTTGTGATTTTTTAAACTCTGTTCTATTGTAAACATAATATGGGAAAAGGAAATCTTAGCTTGATTTTATGAATCACAAGTAATATTTTAAATTCTAAGCCTTAGGGGCTCTAGGATATCACCAAGGGCTGTGCCCCTTTCTGAGGTAAAATATTAATCCATGCTATCACTGGAAGGAGCAGCACCCTAACTGACTGACAGGATAACTAGTCTAAAATCCTGCCTCCTTGGCACTCGTGGTCGGGACAAGGAACATGAATCACAAGATCCTGGCGCTAGGCCAGCATGGAACCGGGCTCCGTTTCCCTACGCCCCTACCTGAAGGGCTCCCTCAGACCACATTTCCCAAATTGCCTGCCCTCCTGTGTTTTATTTTGATTCTGTTCACTTCCATAACGGTAAAGAACGAGAAAGAACCTGCCCATTTAAGGAAAACCGGTGTCAGCGTCCAAGAAGCAGCAGTGGGCTGGTAGAGAGAGTGCTAAGAGGAAAAGCCAACGAGATGGATTGTGGTCTTGGTTCTGCAATATAGGAACTCTTGGACCTGGGCAAGTCACTAATAACTCTGAGTCTCAGTTTCTTCATCTATAAAATGGGGATACTAATTAACGTGTTGCCACCTTCCCAAGACTCCGGCTAGACCAGGTCAAGCAATGGGAACTATCTGAAAAAGTGAGTTTCCTTCTGAGTCTTCAGAAGATCAATAAAAAGAACAATTTAAGGAGGGGTGCCCCGTACAGAAATGAAGAATACTGATGGGCTGTCATATGGGCAAAGGGTTTGCTTGGATTCTCAAGGGTAAATCTAGTATTTATTTGATCTTTGATAGTTTCAGAGGGAATTCCTTGACTTGTCTTATATTTCCCTCACGAATACTTACTTCAAAGGGTCTCAGTTTTGGGTGTCTGCTTGGGCCCGGGTATTCCTTAGAAATATATTTTTGACCTAGTCTTTCACACGTCCTTATATCAGTTGCTTCGGCACACACACCAATTCTCCCGAAATTAGTTTGGCACCATTTAAACTCACATAGAAAGCGTAAGTGTAAGAATCTGGGAAAATAATCTGTCAGTTGTATGTAATAATCGTCTTAAATTAGCAGTTCGAGGCTTATCTAAAGCTCGCCTGAGCTAAACAAAGAGAGCAGTCAGCAGAGCGTCAGACGCTGAACTCTGAACCCTGGCCGGACCTTGCACTGGGCGGCCTGGTAACAGGAAGGCAGCAAGACACACTTTGAACCAGGGGTTCTAAGGCTGCGGTGGGGTTAGAGACAGGGTGACAGCTGCACTTTGCAGCCTGAACTTTGTACCTAGACACAGGGGCATTTAATCTCCATAACAGGCACTTTGTTTCATTACTTATTAACAGCTCCTCCCTGAGTAAAGTTCTTTGTTAATGGAGCTTTAAAATACGATCCCTCTCCCCTTGACTCCTGCCACGGGGATGGGCATTTTCGTGCTTGTTTGCACTCTCCGCCCTGTGCATGGGCCGATCTTTCCACAGGGAGGGCTTTTCCTCTGCTCAAAATCGGTCCTCGTAGAGGTGCCACTTTGTCATGACTGCTCCAGAGGCAATCCGGTTTAGATCCGGAGAAGGGAACCGTCGTCGTCCTGGTGCCACGAAACATCACACCAGGCGATGACTGCTGTCACTTCGCCCCTTCCTCCCATAGCACCTCGTTTCTGTTTTGCTCTTTCTTTTTGTCCCTTCTTTTCCCTTCCCATTTCTTCCCCTCTTCTGATTCCTTTCTGCACGTTCAGCCTCTCAGTGGCACTAAAGTTAAATAATGGTGACCCCTGTCACATACATCACTCCCCCAGCCAGCGGAGCCAAGACATGTTTTGTTGTAGCTGGAAGTCAAAGCAATTTAAGCGCACATTCAAGTATCCTCCTTCTCAAATAAACACATTTGTACTTAACTACCCCCATCGGCGACTGATATTCCGTAAGCTTGAAGGCTTAGCTATTTAAAGAGAGGCTCGGGACTCCAGAAAAGGGAAAGTGAAGTTGTCAGGGAGGCAAGCATTAATTACCCTCCATACAATAAATACCAGTTCTACTGAAAATCCTCAGACTTCCATGCCCCCCCCCCCAAACCAGAGACTCTATAGACTGTCTCAATTGCTACATTTTGTTCAATACTGACCAATACGTAAGCTTGGGTTTCTGGGACCTGTGAGGCGATGACCACAGGCTATTCATTTAGTAACTCACAAAGACCAAGGAGCCCCCTTGGAAGATTTGCTGGAGGGTTTGGGGGCCCAGAAATTAACCTTTCACCACTCTGCTACTTTGTCTATTTTGGGAGTAGTTAAGCTTGGTTCAGACAATAATTCACTCTCTTCTCATTTTTCTTTTCATGTTTAAAGATGCCTGTGTGTCTAGCTCTCATTCACAGAAGGGTCAGCCCTGGAGTCAGCCCTGTCTGGGCACCATGCATCAAACCTGCCCACCCTCTCCCAACCGCACACGCCCCCCCCCACTGGTCGGGTTCCACCCCCACCACCACCCACCTGCGTCAGCCCCCAACCACCAAGTCCCTTTAGACCTAAACTGGTTGGCCAAAGCTGTTTTGAAAACCAGTCTATGTTTACACATCCCTGCCTTGCTTTTCTCTGGTTTCCCCTTAGTTTTTACCCCGTGCTCCTCCTCCTCTCACTCTCTCTCTCCTTCTCTTTCCTTCCCCTCACTCTTTTCTTTTTCCTTTGCTTGGTCAAATGTGTAGTTTCCAAACTCATCTCTGGAACGCAAGTGAAATGTCCAGGAGCAGGTCTGGCTTCTCTGTGCACATTTCCCTCCCTCATCCCTACCCGAGTTTTGCAGGCCTGTCACACCACAGGGCTGTGACCCAGTCATTTATCCTGGCATCTGGACTTGGATTATTTATAAGAAGAGAAAGGCAATTACAAACAAAGATAACTCCTTTGGAAACACCGAGCCTCCAGCTTTAAAGCTCGGCGTCCTCCCTGGATGCTTCACAGGCCCTGCAGATCTCGTTTTCTAGACTCGACTTCCCTGTACCACCACCCATTTCTCAGCAGGAGGGCAGGGGTGTCACTGTTCCCACATCCCCGATGTTTTGGTGCTAAAATGCTGCACTTTGGGCGCTGGGGGCTCGCTCCCTCCTGCAGCATTCTCTGGCTCGCTGCTTTCCTCTTTCAGCACTCCAGCCCCCGCAGCTGGCTGTCCAGCGGCTCCTCCCAAGGCCCTGGATTAGGACTGCACCTGTTGGGGATTTACTCAATCCGAAAAATAGTAGGACTCCTCAAGAACACCTAATTACCTTCGCTCTGAAAGCAATGCGGTCAGATGCTTTGGCAGTACACTTAGGACAGTCAGGGCTGCAGGGATGGCCTCCAAATTCAGTCCCAATTATCACAGACAAGCCACCAATTATCGCAAATAGAACACTGCAATTGAACCTTGATTGATATCCCCGCCTCACTCCTCTACCTGCCTCTCAATCCCAGAATTTTGCCACCTGCTCAGGAAGGAAGGTTCAACCAAGCACAAGCAGAGGTGATTGCAGCTTACATAGCTGGCAGCTGTAAGATACATGCCAAACTTAGTCTGATTTTACGTCCACTAGAAGAATCCAAGCTTCAAGATGAGAAACATGAGGCTTATTGAATCTGTCTTTCCCTCTGTCTTTTTGAGCAAAGATGAATTAAGTGAAGCAAACATGATTATCCCTTTTGGTTCCTAGTTCCTGACCAACGACTAGGAAAATATAAGCTAATATGAGTTCAGTATTTCACGAAAGTCCTATGTAACAACTGCTCCCGTCCATAGCCTTCAGCTCCTCTCCCGTGCGTGGGCGCACACATGGGGACAGGAGAGAAGAGATGGGGAAAACACACGGTAATCTTGCTGTAGATGAGAAGAAGCACCGGGCAGGAGCAGCAAAAGAGGACCAGTGTCTGCGTGAGGATCTCTACCAACTGCCTGAGTGATGGGGTGTTCACTTACACTTTGAATGGTAATTATTTTTATCTGTTAAATGATGCTTTGGAGGATAAAGTAACTGGTTCCCAGACAGAAAAGGTAAAGGAAAGAAGCACAGAAAAGGAAACTAGAAGGACAAAGACATGACCATGCTGAAAGCAGGAAGGTCGTAAAGTGAGGGAAAGAACATTTTCCAAGACAGGTGTTATTGGTTTGCTTTATCTGAGTGGCCACGCCAATCTCTCCTGTAATTTCCAGACAAATCCATTTCCTCTCACCGTGTTCAGATTCCTTTCTTATAGAAAATAATACTGATACCATAACAACAACAACAAGAAGGAATGGAGGACAGTGGCAAATTTTGCCTAATATTAAAACTATTAGAGTACAAAGTTCAACTATTGCTTCACGCAATCAATCAACTCCGCAGGCCCATGATTCCCACCCATCTATTCTTTGTGCTAATTTTGCGTTTATCTTTGGCATGAATCAAGGTTAACTGCCTTTGCTTACCCAAGAAGAGCTGCTCTGGGTGAAAGAAAGAATAACATATCCTTTAAAAGGTCATCTAGTTGCTGGTTCAGTCTACTGGGGCATGCATGAATGCCTCGTTACTGGTTATCACCTTCCACGTTATTTACGCTATTCCTAAAATAGCACTCCAAAACCATTTGATCCGAAAGATCCAAGCCTCATGTATGGTTTCTCATCTCTAGCTACCCTCATCTCTTATCCATTTCAAGCTGCTATTCCCGTCCTCACTTTTAAGACATCTATTCCCTTTTCAGTCCTTTCTTCCATTTCTGAGGTCAACACAAAGGTAGGTAATAGCTCTGTTTCTTTTCATGCTTCCTTTCTGCACTTCAAGTCTTGGGAACATTTATTTACCTGCATAACTCTCAAAAGAGTTTCTCATCTTTCCAGCTGTAGATTTCATTCCTCTGTTCATTGCTGAGAAACAGTGCTTTACCTGAGATCCTTCCATTCCTGCAATAGTAGCAATAGTCCTTGGATTCAGCTTCACCTGTGGTACTCCACAAGGGTGCAAAGAAGGTAGCAAAAACATGAGCTTTGGGTTGTTCTGGTTTGAGAGAAAAGAGGAAAGAGGAAATCTGGACCATTGTCCTACTTACTCTGCAGAGCCTCTAAAGGGAGAGAAGAAAGGAGTCCAGCATCCCCAGAAGGGAAGGAAATTTGCCATTTACTAAGCACATACTATCTATCAGGCGCTGTGCTAGGCTAAGACTTTATATGTCTATTTCCACCCAGGGACAGAGCTGAGCCAGAGATCTGCACAGAACACACAGCGTTTACCAGAATTAGAGATTTAGCCAAGAACCAACCCTGTCTAAACTTTTTTTTTTTTTTCCTTCCTGGCACTCAAATCTCTCCACATTTTAGCTCCAAAGGACCCATCCAAATTTACTGCCCATTATTATGCATAATGTATCCTCCCCTCCAGCCACCTCATCACATTTTTATTTCTGTGCTTATGCTCTTTTATGGTGGAAAATGTAGTCTGTGGAGCCAGTTGGATCTATGTTTGGGTCCCGATTCTGTCATTAGCTAGCTGTGACATTTTTGAGCCTTGGGTGCTTCATCTTTAGAATGGAGCTAATGATTCTTTGCAGAGTTCAGGTAATATGATGTCGAGGCTTGGAAATATGCATAAAGGACTTGGCCTTCTAGCTGGCATGAGGAGCCACCCAGTGATCTGTTAGTAGGTCATCCTTATGGTTAGTATTGAATGCTTCTCCACCCCCATCATCTTCTACATTTTACTCAACAATCAACAGTTGACTAGTCAAGTTCCCTTTGAAACCGGTTTTTTTTTTTTTTTGATTTTCACTCCTGCTTCAAATCTATAGATTTGTTTTCTTCATATATTTCATACTTGATCATATACTCATATATCTAGTTTAAATTTCTTCAATCTTAGGGAACCTCAAATTCCTTGAATGCAAAAGCCAGATCTTATGGGTCTCTGTTGAGCCTGGGCTTTCAATAATGAGCAGTAATATTTGTCGAATTTTAACCTGTCCAGAGTTTGTATTTACTGAGCTTCTGAGGACCTAGGACTGTATTTTACAATGTTAAGTCACTGTCAGCATGCTGCAAGCTCTTAATTTTAAATAAGTTAAAATGACATAATGAAGTTTCCATAAAAATATAACATTGCAATATAATGTCATTCTAATAAACTATTTTTAAAAATACCTAATATATGGGTTCACATGTTCTAAGAACTTTTGAAACCTGGGATTAAAATATGCTGGGAACCCACTTTAGTGTCCCCTTTCACAAAGCAAAAAGCCCTAAGATTAACATAAAAAATGCTCCCTGTCCCTGTTTTCCTCTTAAGTTCTCACCAAAATGAAATAAATCAGCAGAATGTTGTGGGAGCTGGCCTTCTATATAAATAACCTGTGGTTTACTTTTGGTTCAATATACTGATTTACCCAGCACATGCAAGATTGTAAATTACCTTTAGTAAGATATAGGTGAACAGCCTGACGTGATGACTACACTACACAGTTTAAAGAAGGATCTAGAAATATTTTTATTTCTACTATGAGGATCTTAAGAAAAGTTAAAGAGCAGTGACATGTAAAGTCCAGAATGCAGATAAATCTTCACTCACCTGCTCAGAGATTAGCAAACCTTCCTCCCTGAACTTTACAGGTCTGATCCACACCCAAGAAACACACCCTTCTCTGCCTCTCGGACCTGCCCCAACCAGCTTTCTTACCCCGGACAGGCTGTAAGAAATTCTTTTGTTCCTCTTTATGTGAATCACTATATCTCACCATTTCCTGCATTTTTCAGAAGTTACTTAAATAGGTTATTTTTAGGAGCAAGTTGGAAGTTGCTGGTAGCTTTCACATTATCTACAACGCACAGAGTCAAAAACAAAAGTGCAAAATTTACCTCTGGTGCCAATCAACTTTCTAATCTATACCAAATTCCCATTAGTCAGTGGAACCATTTCCTTTCTTTCACAATATTTTGAGTTTCCTCAAGTCCTTCGTTAACTGTTCTATCTATGTATCCTTTGCCACAGGTCAAATTTGGAGGGGGATGGTTTGGAGGATTGAAAAATCTCAAACTTCTCTAAAATATAAAGAAATCTATGTAAAGAATGCATTGCAGAGGTAAGAGTGTAACCCTCTAAGTAAGAGAACCTTCACCGGAGAGTGGTAAGTAATTAGGAGAGTCAAGCACATCCACATATGATTGGTTTGGCTGGTCCAGTTGGCATGATAGCCGTTTAGAGTATCTTGCAAATGATAAGAATGCCACATACTTAGAAGCATCCTCCAAATCTGGAGGCTTCTGTGCCACCATATCTGTTCCGGGTAAAAAGAAAGGGCAATGGAATGAATCAACCCTTCACTCAACAAATATTATTCACCACCTACTGTTCTATGCACGCAAAGCAATGCATGCTTGGCCTGAAGAGCATCCAGACCAACATAACACCTGCGCCCACAGAAGTAGCTGTGATTAGGAAGAATAACACACACCTAAAAGGTCATCGTGAACCAAAGAAAAGGAAGGGCACACTGCACAATCAGCTTCTAGTGTCAGGTCCAGCTTCTTAAGAAACACCTTTCACTTCTCTAGGTCTCAATGTTTTTTGTTTTGGTTTGGTTTTTTTGTTTTGTTTTTTGCAAAAATTAAGAACACAACAAAGCGATCTTTCAAATTTTCTTGAGATCTGAAATTACACAATTTTATGAAGCAGAATACAAGATAGTAGATAATAAATGCTAAAATGTTGTGGTACTTAGAGCCAGAAAACTAGACAAAGGATGTGTAATCCTGGTTTATTGTTAATCAAGGAAGGTCAGAAACACCAAAGCCTGAATGTCCTCATACTCTTGTGGCTGTGTAAGATCTTTAGGAAATCCAATGAAATGGTGAATGTGAATTTCTGCCACTGGGAAGTCAGCACTGGTCCTCCCCCCATCATTTGCTGTTTTACTGCTGTATTTCTATCACATGGGCTCTTTCTGTCCCTAGAATACAGAAACGCTCATTTCAACGGTGTTAGACTAAGAATAATGGTTTCTCAAAGATGTCCACATCTTCAGAATCTGTGAATATATTAGCTTACTTGGCAAAAGAGACTTTGCTGGTGTGACTAAATTGAAGATTCAGTTGGGGAAATTATCCTGGATTATCTGGGTGGGCCAAATGTATAATCACAATGCTCCTTATGAGTGTATGAGGGAGGCAGGAAAGTTGGATTCAGAGAGATTTGACGATGTTACCCTGCTGACTTTGAAGATGGAGGAGGAGGACATAAGCCAAGAAATCTACATTGGCTCTAGACGCTAGAAAAAGCAAGGAAGCAGTTTCTCTGCTAGAGCTTCTGAAAGGAAAGCAGACCTGTCCACCGCTTAATCTTAGCCCAGTGAAACCCATGTTGGATTTCTGACCTCTAGAAAGATAAGAAGATAAATGTGCGTGGTTCTAAGGCACTGGGTTTGTGATAATTTGTTATATAGCAGTCATAGGGAACTACCGCACCCACCTTAGGGCCTTCCTACTGGCTGTTTCCAGTACCTGGAATGGCCTTACCCTGGAATCTTCACATGACTGGCTCCTCTTTGTCAGTCTTGTCTCTTGTATGTCATCTTGACCATATAATCTAAGGAGCCATCCAGGCCTTCAGCTAATTCTCTGCATAGTATATGTGCCATTTTTCTAGTTTTCTGTTCATCGACTGTTTCCTTCTAAATTCAGCTTCATGAGAACATGGAGCTTATCTGTCTCAGTCACCACCCCATTTGTAACATTTAGAATAGTGTCTATCTTTTATCAGTATTTGTCAAATGTCGGATTTAGGGAACCCAGTGAGGGCTTGGGATCCAAATCTTATAGAAAATTTTTGGACACACACAAAGGGGCCACAATACATACGCTTTCATTTTCTTTAGCCATTGCCAGAGCCATCTGTTACCACCAAAAACCCCTAGTTCCTTCCCTCCATTTTGATTGTCTCTCCCTATTTCCACCTCACAGAGAAAAGTTGAGAAAATGTGAGAGTGGTGTGAACATCCCCCCCCCAAGTAAACTTTGGGATAAGGATGGTACATACTGCATCTAAAGGTTTTTGGGTTCTTAAGGAATAAATGACAGTATATAAATGTTAAAACATTAGAGTTTCTTTAAATTGAAATTTTCATTTTTATTTATCTGTTTGATAACTATGCAACATGGCCACCCTAGCAAAATTCTGTTGCGGCAAAAAGAAGAAGAGTACCTCCCCTCCTCCCTTGAAATTTGTTAAAATGGCATTTCCCTTGGGTTGCATTTCCTCAGACCTGTACAAAAACATCTCCTCCCAAGATAGAAAGCAATGCACAGCTGTAGCCCTGGGAAGCATAATGCTGTGCTTGGAATATCAGATTTTTAAATCTACCAAAGCTGGAAAAGAGATTAAGAGTTAAGGCTGAAAGTCTGTCTTTAATGTGCTCTATTATGCACCAGGCATTACAGTTAATATGTCCCTTCAGATTTTGATGACCTACTTTTCTGGGCTTACAGATGCGGCAATACACATTAAGGACAGAGGTTCAGCAAAGATTATGAATTTCTTTGCTTCCATTGATTGACCTCATACCCCTAATGTTATGGTGCTGTTTTGTTGTGTGTGTGAGGAGGAAAGGTCTGGGTGGTGAAGAAATCATGAGAGAAAGAGAGCAAGAGAAATAATTCTGTATTTTTATGATCACCATAAATAATACAACTTCAAAAAGGGGAAGAGAAGATAGGTTTTTTAAAAATTGTCCCCTGTGTCTCACCATATATCCATCTTTGGTTGTTTTTCAATATTCCAGGAATATTTCCTCTTTAACTGCATTTGAAGTTTCTAATGGAGATCTTTATTTTTCCTTCGGCCAGAATTTGCAAACTGGCAGTAATTGTTCAATTGGTCCTCATAGACATGTTTCATTTGGCTCCACCTTGCTTATTTTTTTTTTCTTAATTGGTACACTTTAGGTGGATATATCCACCCTGGTTCCAGTAGATTCCAGCACTCACTATTCCCTAGTCTCTGGCTGCTTCACAGGTTTACTCTCCAGATGGTCCTGGATCCCGACACAAGAGACCATGATCTAGTCTATAATTGGCCCACATATGCACCTTGGAACATCTAACTCTATTTGTCTCCATATATAAGTGCCAGACTGTTTACTTTGTTTTCCTATTAAGTAAGAATATGACTCATAGATACGGCAAACTTATTTTTCACTATCCAATCAGGATTTCTCCTGATTTATGAATTTAGGTAGTGGAAAAATCTTCCAAATTTAAAATTCAAATCACAATTAGATTTAATAACATCTTGTCTTTTTTCCAGAAAAGATTGAGGATGGCTATTAGATGTAGTTGTCAAGATCCATGATGAAGTGCTTTTATTTAAAAGCACCAACTAACATAAAATCTGGATTATCTTGGAAATTCCTGCCCACATTGATACTGTGTGCCTGGCAGAAGTTTGGCATGAAAGACTGCTGTTTTATGGAATTTGTTAGAAATGCAGTTTCAAAGTAGGAGACAGATGTTCCCTTTTCAAAGCTTTTGACACTATTGATAGAAGATTTCACACGGGGCCAGGGAAGACTGGAAATCCATGCAGCAGTGATCAGCGTACATCTGTTTCTAAAGTGAGGCTAACTGAGCAGAGGAGCCCACAAGAGATGATTCTTAGTCGAGTGCTGAGTGAAAAGGAGAAAAGCAGGCGAGGAAGGTGGAGCAGGTGTTGAGACCTGCATGGTAACTACCAACCAGAGCAGAGTCAGCAGTGACTTGGACACACAGGAAGGAGCAAAGGAGGTGCTTCTGGAAGAGCCAGAGAATTCTGAAGAAAAGCACAACTCCCTTTCTCTGGAGTCCAGTTATTTTCTCTTTTTCTATTCCACATCCAGTTCATTCACTCCCCCATTCGAAGTTCAAGTAGATGTTGGAATTTACATTTTAAGACAAGCCAGGTCCAAGCCACCATCATCTCTCATCTGACCTTTGCAAGAGTCTGTCAGCTACTCTTTTCCAACAGCAGCCAGAGGTGGTTTTAAGAAAGAAAATAGAACCACATCACACCTTTCCTTACAACTCACCAGCAAATTCTCCTTATTCTTATGATAAAGCACCATACTTTTCACCTGCCCTTCAGGATCCTATATGATGAGCTATCTACTCCAGGGTTTCTCCATGTTGGTTCTATTGACATTTTTAGCTGAACAGTTCCTTGTTGGGTGGTTGTCCTCTACAATGTAGTATATCTAGCATCATTCTTGGCCTCTACCCACTAGAGGCTAGTACAGCTCTCTACCCCAAGTTGTGACACCAAAAATATCACCAAACATTGCAAATATCTTCCCCTGACTGATCTATCTGGACTCTGTTTGAATTCTGCATCACTCCCCCTATGCCTCTGAAACACCATAACCACGCTCCTCTTCTCCAGGCTTACCATCTTTCTTCCATCTCTTCAAATGCATTCTCCACCATGTTTTAGCCTCTTCAGGCTACCATGACAAACAACACAGAATGGGAGGCTTAAAAAACAGGCATTTATTTCTCATAGTCTGCAGGCTGGGACATACAAGATCAAGATGGCAGTCAATACATTTCCTGATGGGAGCTCTCATCCTGGTTTGCAGATAGCTACCTTCTCTCTGCGTCCTCACAGGGAGGAGAAAGAGAGAGCTCTGCTTTGTCTCCTCTTCTTAAGGACACCAATCCCATCACTGGAGCCCCATTCTCATGATCTCATCTAACCTTAATTATCACCCAAAGTTCCCACTTCCAAATGCCATCCGAGGGCTAGGGCTTTAACGTATGAATTTTGGGGAGACACAAAGACTAGTCCATAACACATCATTTTTCCAATTACTTGTTTTCTATTCTTCTACCCCCAACTCTGGACCATCCAAATCCTACTCATCCCTCAAGGTGGAATCTTTTGTGATCCCAGTAGTCAGCTTCCCTACCCCCCAGCCTCAAAGGCTTTCATAACACATGATTTATCATCATTGAGACTGCTTTTTTAAAAATTATTCCCCCTGTTATTCAGGGATAGCAGCCATATTTGCACAGCTCACCACAGCTCCTAGCACAGTGCCTGGTGTACAGCAGTCCCAAAGAAATAACGAAAAACAGAAAAATATTAAGTAAAGATGAAACACTAAAAGGATGGAGGCTCAAAGAGGGAGGTAACCACATGTAAGCCCCGGAGCTGCCCACTTGGGGATTCTTTGTTAGATTGTGTTATCATATATAATAATGGCTTTGCCTACAGTAGTAATAATAGCTAACATTGATTATTTAATTTATGCCAGGTGCTGCACTATATATTTATTATATCAATGAATCCTTAAAATCATCTGACAAAGTAATTGCTATTAACATCCCCATCTTACAAAAAGGTTAAGTAAATTGGCTAGGGTCACACAGCTTCTCAGGGGCAGAGCCAGAATTCACACACCAAAAGTTAGACCCAAAGGCTGTTATTCTATACCCCTACGCTGTATTGCCTGTCATGAGTTAGGGAGCAGGGAGTTCAGTTCTTAGCACTTCTTCAAACTGTATGATAAGAGACTGTTTTAAGTGTGCCTGACATCTACAGGTCTATATTCTCAAGAACAAGGATAAAGAAATCATTCAAAAGCAGAATACTAATTGCCCATGAATTCTTCTCAGCACCGTTTGGAAGATGAGAGCTGGGCATAGAGATATGAGGGTTCAAATAAGGGGCCGAGGAAGTTAAAGACTGTCTCCCCAGCATATCATAGCCATTTCAAGTTTCATCTTAATTAACAAACTTATTTTACAATTTATAAACATATTAGTCACACGCACCTCAGTATGAATGATCTTGAGCCTGTAAGAAAACTGCCTCTGAAACTCTGTGTGTATGTGTGTGTGTGTGTGCATGATGCGTGTGAATATAACAACTATGGACCCTGGGGTCCTTTAACGCAGGGTAGAGGTGAGTGGAATGACTCAGAGAAGAGTTTGGGAAACCATAAGCTTTTGATAAGTCTACTAAATACTTGGTTCCAGAAAAGTAGGTGGGAGCGGGGCACTGGATCTGAAGTGGGAAGGTGCCAAAAGTAATTGCTACCCACTTTGCAGTTACTCCCAGGGCCCAGAGGCTGAGAAAAATCCTCCTGAGGGCTACCTTTGGCACTGCAAGCCTGCAATAGAGTTTTCATGAATAATTCACTTTGCCAAAGTAGAAGTAAGCATAGTTTGTAGTCCACTTTCCTTCCATTAATTTAATCTACGACTTTCATTTTGTCTCTGTAAAAACAAAAGGGATACTAATATTGAGCTGTGAGCCAGGGAAGTGATTTATTAGGCAACACTTATAAATCATTATTTATGGCACACTAATAGTTGAGCAAAAGTCTTTTAAAAAACAAGATTTTGACTGAGGAAAGATTCGGGAGAAAAATAAGAATTCTATACATAGTCGACTGAATGTATTTCTTCTACGGTTAAAGTTTCATCCACCCGATCGAGAAATGTGCTCAAGTGCCAGGGAAGGCTCAAAGTATAAAGTCCATCTGTCTAATGGAGGTTTGGCCTATCAATCAAATTTGTCATTACTTGGATTAAGTTTTCGAGATGAGCAGCTTTTTGGAAAAGAAGGAAGATGGAAATGCCATCACAAATTATGGTAAATTATAGGGACTTGGGGTAAATGACCCTTTACCAGTAGAAATACAAGATCTTGTTGCTTGGACTCTCTTCAGGACTGATAGAAAGAAAATATTCTTTCTAATGTGGTGCCTTCGTCCCTTTGGCATCCTCCTGAGGCACCCGCCCTTGTCATTATGATACCATCCCAGGGCCCTGGCTATCAGTGCCCTCACGACGAATTAAAAACTTGCATAACAGCAATGCTAAAGGGCTCAGAGTCCTTTCCCTCTGAAAGCAGGACTTCTGGCTCCAAGTTTGGGCCTTGGTGCTATCAAGCTAATTCCACCACATAGACACAAGCTATTTTTGAGCAAAGCCAACTCCAGTGCCTCTAACTAGAGTGGGAACAGGAGCTGACCTTGGCTGACCCTGGATGGCCTGGACATCATGGCTTCTCTTAGGAAGTTATGTCATGCAGTTCAGAAAAACAACGTGGAGTGTTTCCTGCAGAGTGCATGGTGCTGGATAGCCACAATAAATCTAGAACCTCTCCAGAAAGGTGTTTTCATGTCAGCAAAATTCCTGACTTCTTCTCCTCCTCTTCTCTCCCTCTCCAAAGAACAGAAGAGAATGGTGAGATGTGCGAAATGGCAAAAGTGGTCCTAGGTTTATGCGCAATGTAAACATACTGATCTCCTTAAAGACAAGGTTAGGTACTTATTTAGTTATTTGGGCAAGTCCTATGTGTCCCTATGTGTTAAATCATCCTTTCTAAGATAGAGAGCCTCTTGAAGGGAAGGGAATTGCATGCATAATTGCGTATGTCTATCTCTCTGGGTCAGTATTTAATATGTAAATCTAAATTATTTTACACCCAGGGAGTGAAAGGAAAACTTAATGTAATTTAGAAACATTTTGCATAAACACATGATTATCAGGCATTCATACAGAGTATGTGCCATTTTTCCATGAAGGACAAAGCATAACAGGAAAGAAATGAAAAAAGAGGGTAGCGAGCTATCACCCAATTATTTTTCCTTCTTTCCTTCGGTGAGGTGGAAAAGTTATCCTGCAACTCTGGCCCAGACCACTAACCTCCTCATTCCAGGGGCCCATAGACATTGTTTACATGCTATCTGGGGAAGAAATTAAGCAGGCTACTAGCTGTTCTTCCATGTACGTTTGGAAACTTGTGGGTCCTGTCCTCCTGTAGCTGCTTCTCTCTTGCCTTATCCCTGCTAACGTAAGCAGAGTGCTGCAAAGATGACCAGAAAATCTTGAAGATAGCATGATAATGTCAGTTCCTCTATTTTTTTATATCATCTGTTTGAGGAAAGTAAAACTACATTACGTTCCTTATAGTTTTGAATAATAGTGAAAAATAATGGTAAAGAACTTTTCAACTTCAACAAATTTGTTAAGGCTATTGAGGCACTAAAAGAATATCAGGACTGGAGTGATTATGTCCTCACTGTTTTGAGCCCAGTGGATTTTAATTATGAAGGAAAACAGGCTCAGCAATTTTGTTGCATATATTGTCCTCATGATATAATTAATTGTCTGTGTTGTAAAATTATTGTACATCATTCAGCAAATACAGTGGAGCCCTTACTGTGTGTGCTGGACAATGTGAAGCGTGGAATGAAATCTGATATAAAATAAAACACGGTTGCTACTTTCCATGAGCCTAAACTCTGATTCCGGAGAGAAGACAGAATATATGCCTTTAACAAATATTATAAGAAACACCGTTCTAGGAATGCTACAGAAGTTAAAAAGGGAATTATTTTCCAGCAGCGTTATCACAGAAAGTTCTTCAGAGACAATAGTATTTAATACTGAAGCATAAAATAATATTTTGTTCATGAACTGATTTGTGTATTTGTCTTACTTCCTCAGCTACACTCTAATCTTCTTGTGGCTAGACAGTGGATGTTACACTTGCTTTTTGTTCTATATATTTATTTATTTTGAGATTTTATTTATTTATTTGAGAGAGAGAGCACAAGCAGGGGGAGGGCAGAGGGAGAGGGAGAAGCAGGATCCTTGCTGAGCAAGGAGCCCGACTCGGGGCTCGACCCCAGGACTCTGGGATCATGACCTGAGCCGAAGGCAGATGCCCAACAGACTGATCCACCCGGGCGCCTCTATACTTGCTTTTTAAAAAATTCTCCATCTTGTATTCTTTTAGCCAGAATCAGCTGCCTAGGGGGACCTTCAGAAATAATTGTTTTTGATATTTACCGAATGGTAAGACAAGAGTCAGTACAAGTGCCAAAAATGTCCACTGTACCTTCTAGCTGACTGGATTCCAACACCATGAAGTGGCAGATAGTCTAGTTCCTTTCTTTCGTATTGTAAATTGGGAAAACTGGATTCTAATTCTCACTTTTCTACTGGCTTAATCTACGAAGTGGATCAGCATTCAATTATCTCACCTGAAAATGAGGCTGCTAGCATCTTGAAGGTTTAATAAGTATCATTTTATGACACAAAAGAACTGTAAGGTTGTTGGAAAGACATTATACAAATACAAGTTGATGCCATCAACTTGTGTGTGATGTTCAGTTCATTCTTGACAATAGCACAGAGATTTCTTTAGAAGTATGTCATTGCTTTAATTTTTTATTTCACTTTTATGTTTCATTTGGCTCATCTTTTTGAAGTCATTTTCCTTGTTTAAATAGTTTTGTATTGTACCTTTTCTCTCAAACTGGTTTTATTTTGATGGATTTAGCTTCCCTGGAGGAAGCTGAATATGGAAAAACCTAAGAATCATTGAGCTGCTAATAATAATTATCCTCTGCCCTTTTAAAGCCTCTTTTATCTGAGGATATCAAAGGACTTTTCAAACCGGTATCTATAATTACCTTCATCATACAAAAGACTAACTGCCAGTGAGGCTGAATGACTTACAGGAGGTTGACAAAGGCAGAAAGCAGAACCCCAAATCCCCTTCCCCCTTCCTTCTTTCCTGTCTCCCAGATTTCAGGACCCTTAGGGAAGACTGAGATCTGACTTAGGCTCTAACGAGATCCAGGGAAAAAGGGAGTGAGTTTTCATGATACGTAGCTCTAACGAAGACCTAAAGACGTGACCCTCTGATGGCTCGTAACCTAAGAACATATGAACACAAGTGGCTAGACATCAGTTCAACAGGAAACCAGTGGAGGGAGAGGTTACTTTGGGGCATAGAGGCTAAGAAAGTTTGGTCAAGTAGAATTTCGGTTGACCCACCCCAGTCAGTGGCCCGTTCTCCACTCTACTTTGCCTTTGCAGTGTTCTTTCTCACCTGGAAAAAAAAAAATAGAGCTTATGCTTGGTAAAGGGCAGGGGTTCACTTTTTCCTCAGCAGGCCAAGTTGAGAGCTAGCAGGATGAATTTCTGGGTTCTCCTTAAGGGTATAATTTAGCCACAGTGTTCACTAAGATTTAAAGTGCTTTCGCAATTGACCATCCGTTCTTTATAACTTTCAGATTTTCTTTCTGTGTTCTCTTTGCAGATAGAATGACATATCTCAAACTGGCAAAGTTCTCCTAAGAATGGGGAAAATGAATAATGTGAACAGGGGTTGGTGAGCCAGGGCATTTTGTTAAACATGGGGTCTCAGAACTGGCGGAAGGTCTGGCTCTGACTGATGGCAGCGAGGGCTCTGGGGCCTCCCTACTAAATGGCGAACAAGGGACCATAAAAGAGATAATGTAGCGAGGAGCTTCAGCCATCAAGTTATTCTAAAAATGGAGTAGGGCATTTTACACGTGGAGAGAAGGGCACTGATTGTTATCTGAATATTGCTAATATGTCCCATAGAACCTAATTGGAATAATATTTTAGTATTAATTTGGACAAGAGTGCTGAGACTTTTTATATGTATAATAAAGCTAATTTCTACATTTAATAGAGACAATTTTATTTTTTAACGTTAGTAAAATCAGCATCTTATTAAATTTTAGAAGTGAATAAAACTTTTATAACTTCAGGATTTCTTTCTGGGCTCTATTTGGTGATTAAGATGCTCTCATTTCAATCCCCTTAGATTAGACCGAATCTGTGGTGCCATTTTTCTCTTAGACAGGTCTCGAGTGTTCTGAAAATGGAGGATTTTTACAATAAACTGTTTCATACAATAAGTTCATTTTGATATTTGCTGTTATATTTCAGCCAAATGCTAATGGTTGGTATTTTCCCGATCAACAAAAAATTGATGATGCTTGATTTCGAGGAAATAGTGCCTATTACTTACGAAGCAATTACTATCTGCCTAGACTTGAGTCAAACTGCATTTAGTGTCATTTAATCCTTAAAACAGCAACATAAGGTAGACATTAGTATTATTTGCATTTTATAGATGAGGAAATAGAGGCTTAGAAATTTAAGTCATTTGATTAACGTCCCACAGCTATTACGAGACATAGCTGTCATTAAAACCTAGGTCCTAGGGACTCCAAACCCACTGTCTCATAGACTGCAACTTCAACCTGTTTCGTAATTGATTCTTAAATTTCTAGTTCCATGACCTTCACTGTGCCTAGCTAAGCCATCACAGACCATGTGCCATTACTATCTGCTCAAACATCTTCAGCCAGAATGTTGACATATCTATATTTGATCAGGCTGGAAACACCAAAGATCAGTACCCCCCGTGTCTTATGCCTTATTCGGCTTTAAGGACCCTCTGGATACATCTTTCAACTTTAATGATTGCAATGTTCTCTCGAAAAGAGATGACCTTACCAAGTGTCATTTCTCGGTAAATAAAGCTCTGCTGCTGTTGACTTTTGATTCATCATCACACTGATATTTAGTGTCAGTCCAGTGTGCTGGACGAGGCCACAGTCTTGAGCTCTTATAAAGGGAAACAGGTGGCTGGTCACATTGGACATATTCCCTTTGGCAGAGGTAGGGAAACTGCAACTAGGATTTAGCATTTTAATTGACGCCGGTGTTTGCAGAACCACTTTTATCTTTAAAAAATTCTCTTCAAACGAGGGGAAACCAAAATAGAAAGTATTTTAACTTCTTCCTGTGTCATGTGCATTGAGCTCCTTCAGAAGATGAGACTTCCCTTTTCTTTGACTCAAGAAGAGCATTCCCATGCTCCCAAGCTAACATTCAGTCATCAAAACTAATACATGCAGGTGCTTCGCCTATTGGGGAGAGTAAATGTTTTTGTCAACTTTTAAACAACTTCCCCCACAATCCCCAACACTCTCCAAATAGAATCTGCTGACTTCAGTGGCAGGGTCAGTGTTACAGAGTGACTCATTGCCGGAGAGAACAAACAAGCTCAACAAAGGGTACCTCGAGATGTAAATGCTGCTTCCTTATTGCTTGGGAAAGCTGCAGTTCTCACAAAATCGAACGCAAAAGGCTGTGTTTGGGGGTTCCTGCTGTCTCAGATATCCCTGGGCCTCCAGAAATACACACACCCTCTAACAACTGTTCCCCTCCCCTTCCTCTCCCAACTCCTAGAGTGCACCAGCTGCATTCAGTTCCTCAGTGAAAATACTCCTGAACCTGATCCAGTCCGGCTCTAACCCACGCCACTTCCCAGAAGCTAGCCTTGCCAAGGTCTCCAGTAACACGCTCACTGCCAAAACGAAATGGCGCTTCTCCATCCTGATGCTCCTTGACCTATGTACAGAATTTGACACTGCTGATAACCAATTACACAACTCTCTCCTCTTGGCTTCTGAGCCTCTTTCCTCATTTAGTCTGCCTCTCACCTCATCTGCTTTAGGGACCCTTCACCCCACCTCCCCTAGCTTCCACTTGCCGTGGGGCTACCCTCACCACTCTGCACATTAGCTATTTCACCTACGGTTGCCTGGCTGAAGGCAGAGGCAAAGCTTTATTCACGTGGGAACCCCGGTGCCTGGGCAGTGCTTGCAAAATAACATGGGATCAAAAAGAAAGGTTTGTTGAATGAATGCACATATGTCAGACATCAGTTTCTGTATTCGCTTCTGTCCCAGACACCGCATCTGGCTGTAAGACAAGTTGCATGACCAATCCGTATTAAACAGAAATTTATGGTGTGCCTTTAACTTTTCCCACACCCAACATCCATGTGTCAGTAGGGAACACTGATACAAAGCTCCCAAATAAAACTCCTCACTGACTGTTGTTTGTTTTTCAATTCTATTTCCAGTTCCTAATTAAATCTGCTTTTTCAGTCATGACATTTTCTGAATCTGATTTGCCTTCTTTTCAACTCTTCCAATGGATTTTTTTTACAGAAAAATTTTAAAAAGTACTCTGTGTTCAATTGGCATTTTGTATAGTAACTACTTGCTCTAATGTATTGCAAAGAGCAGCCAATTATTGTTTGTTGAGTGATGGCCACACGAACAACTGGATTATGTGTGCTGTTTCTCAATTTGATCATTAAGGTGGTCCAAACAAGTGAATTAACTGTTCCATTGTCTGTTTATTTTAGTCATTTTAATGACCAATCATATTTTCTCAGAGGTGATATAATCAAAGTAAAGCAATTTGTTATTTCAATGAAAAATGAGAATTTGATCCTATAAGCTATTAATTTCATCTTATGGTTAATATGTAATCCTTTACTCCTGGTTGGGTAACTGTAGACCCATCTCTCCAGAATCCCAAATTATATTCTTTCCTTCTTTCTTTCTTCTTTAGTTCCTCTGCCGAATTTATCTTTTTCTTCTGTCATTTTGTATATTCTAGACTTTTCTAAGGCCATGTAATTTTTTTCATTTGTTCAATGAATTGTGTGTTAAGATCCTCTTGCTCAGTTGTAAAGTCTTTCATTCTATTTTTTTTAATGCCTTACTATTTTCTCTCTTCTTGTATACCCTGTGGTTGAACTATGTCACGTGTCTGCTCACTACTCGCTTCGTATGACCACTTCATTTATATCTTCTCCCACTGGTTGGATGAATGGATAGATAGATGATAGATGATAGATAGATAGATAGATAGACAAATAAATCAATCAACAAATTCACATCTTACAGATATTAAAGAATTGTTCAATACAATCTGCTAGCACTAAGGCTTTACTTCCTAATAACAGATATTTTCTTTTTATCCCCTCATTATAAGCAAATCTGTTCTCCATTTTAGTGCATCAAGGCACTTATGTTTGAACATTGTTGTATTTGTGGTTTGTAGAGTTGTCCCTCCTTTCATGCATTTCTCTGTTTTATTATCATTGTCTCTGATTATAAACTCTAAAGGGAAGATCTGATATTTATTAAACATACCCTAAACAGTTTCCAACACTGCAATATGAGGATATAGGAAATTAAAACATTATTTATGCCTATTAGCAAATGATCGTGACTGTATCTAAAACTATTAGGTATCTGAAACTACAAAAATCAATTAATTCTTTCAGCTTTCACCAGTATATTCATTCAAACTTGCTAGCTGGAATATGTAATAAAAATGGACCCCTTACATTACTTGATGGATCTTGTTAGATCAATAGTATTTCCTATTTAGCAAAATGTGATGTCCATGATTTGTCATAGCAATCTGTATAATTGGAAGGGATTCACTCTGATCAACATCAGAGAGTGGTAAGTGATATGAGGCACCATAATGAGATATAAGAGAAGTCTATGTTGTAATTCTAATTCATCTGAGTTTCCAAAATAAATAATTTTAGGAAACTAAAGAGAACACCCTTTCAATTTTCCTGATGCCTATCATTTCTTCTAGTTGATTCTCTTGTTATAAACTATGTACATCCCCAATTTCTTTCTCTGCTTGTTATAGCCACACTCTTTTGCCCAACATTTTAAATCTTCAATAAAATATAAATGAGCAACAGCTTCCTGCTAACCACAAATTCCCCTTCTTGTTTTGCTTTGTCTAAATGTTCTTCTTGAATGCCCAAAGGACTTTCTCTTCCTGCTTGGCACAGTCCGAAATTAGTTTGAATCACATTATCCTTACAACCAGTGTACCTGCATTATGATTCCAAGGGTAATTTGTGTCCTTTAACCATAGTGTGCTTATCATCAATGCTTCAAGGGACTACAATCTGGCCTTGATCTTGCTCAGTTTATCAAGGCTGCTTGGGGGTAGAGCTATTCAGGTATAATATTGGTTTTATTCCTATGACAACCCAGAAATCTATTCTCAACCAAGGCAATGATTTTTTTACAGTGTTTTTTTTTAATTAAACCACATTTATAAGACAGTGTGGATACCAAAGTGTGTATCCATTTTCCCCCATTAAGTTCAAAACAAACAATTCTTTTTAACATCTCTCCTTGAACTGCAATTCTGACCTAAAATTTTAGCCCTTGAGTATCAGCTAAAAATCTTGTTCTGCCTTTGTGTGTGTGTGTGTTTTAAGTGTGTGTGTATGTATCCTTTTTAATGTCTCATTAAAAGATTAAGCTGTACTATTATTAGTTGAAATAAATGGGTAGACTTTGTCTTGCTTACTGCTCATCCGTGCTTTTATCTTCTTCCGGCCACATTACCCTAATGCTGGGTCAGTTGGTCTGCCAAAAAGACTGATTATAGACCTTTGTTTTGTGCAAAATTCCCACTGTCTACAGGGTGTGGTATGGAGACACTCAAGCATTCTTGAGCTGTCATAGCATTGCTATACTTTTCCATGCATAAACAGATCTACTTAAAGAAATTATTTATGATCTACAAGTTTGTGTTTGTAGCCAACTATTTTCCATGTTTATTTCTGGACACTAACCTGGAAGCTATGCTCACAGCTCAAAGTCATCGTTACAAGTATACTGAAGATAGTCAACATTTTCCTCAATTCTTTCAAATTTCTGGTTAATAATATCTTTCCTTGAGAGAAATCTATGTAAACCTCAAACAAGTAATTACAAGGTGGAAAAGTTGTCAAAGCCCTAATTTCACATCTGTGGAAAAATATGATTTTATGAATTCTACTTCTTATATGTCAAATTCAGTCGAGTCAGTTTTGATGTGACAACAATACCTCAGAAATGGAGATTTTCATCTAGAACATGTAATTTACCAAGTTGCAGTCACATAAGCTTTGGAGGCAGGGGTCTTCTCAAGATGCCAATTCTAGTTCTCACCACCTTATCTAAAAGCTTAGATCTCAAAAGACTTAGAGCTCTAGATCAAGCCTTGACACTCTATCTAGCTGGATGACATGAGGCAAGGCAGCTAAACTTTGTGTGCCTCAGTTTCCTCTCTGTAAAATTGGGGTATTAGACTAAAGCAGAACTATCACTTCCATCTGTCCTGATGGGTCAGAGTATAGCATTCTAGTTCTGGCACCAGGTAGTACGGGCCAACCCTTAGCCTACATCTTCCAGCATGAGCTGCTGTAGCCAGAGGGAGTGTGTAGCATGAAAGCGTTAGCCCTTGGGTGTGCCATGAGAGATGGAGAAGGTTGAGAACTCCTGGAGCAGAAAACCTCTAAGATATCTTCAAGGATATAAATTTTCCTACCTAAAGTGAGTCACTGGAATAAAAAAAAATAATAACATTTTTCAAGAGACTGAGATTCTGAAAATTAAAGCTGGGTCTACGCCACATAAAAAAACACTACAACTTCGAGGAGACATGATTATAAAACTCTGTGAATGAAATAATGTAAGAAATATTGCCACATTGACCACTTTCACACAAAGGCAGTAGAACAGTAGAATATCGAGACCGTTCCACTTTTCCAGAGCACAGCCCCTGACTAGTGAAGCAGCACCCATTCTAGTGAAAGAGGCAGACATGTTCTCAAACAATTAAAATGCATGTGCTGCATGACTTTGAGACTAACTTTGCACAGGGGCCAGGGGAATCACCTGAGAAGGATCTCGAAGCATGAGTCCATTAGGGAAAAAAAGGTGGCATGGGATATCTCAGAAAAAGATAAAGATTGCACAAAGAGTCTGTTGTGTTTGAAGAAAAATGAGAAGTATCCTGAACCTGGAGAATTAGAAGGGTGGGGGTACAAAATAAAGATTGAAGACATGGGTAGAAAGTAGGTTCTTATGGGATAAACTAAGGAGTCGGATTTTATCTGATAGGACACAGGAATCCTTGGCAATGTTTGTTTTTACAGTATTTATTTTTTAAATTTGCCTATTTTTTCTTTTTTAAATGACTACACCTGCCTTCTAAGGAAAAGGAGCAAATCAAGCAGAGAGCCATTTTGTCCGTGCCTTGATGGGCTTAACTGAACAAGTCCGATGAGCTTTAATGTCCACGAGGCTTGGGGAAGGGGTAGCTGAATTATTCTGAAAAATGGAAGGAGAAGGATTTGGAGTTATTTGATAAGAAAGAGACTAGGAACAGAGAATTGAGGGAAAGGGAGAACCCAACAGGACAGAGAAAAACAAACAAAAAAACGGCTTCATAAACATGTTAGTAAATATCCACCATGCAAGGGGAAATGAGGGTATTTTAAGAACAATTATTTCTCTGCTCCATCTGTGGTGATTTGTATTGCTAATGTTTAGTCCACTCTTCAGCCTTTCTCCCAGATCTCTAAGTCCATCAAACTTGTATTTATGTAAGTATTTTATTGTTTGTGAACATCAAGGGGTGGCCTGAGTCAGCGGCACATACACGACACGTACCACTAACTGAGGCTGAGGTGACTTGCAAATTTAACCCCCACAGGCATATGTAAAACTCTCGGGGAAAGTTTCGATCAAGCGGTCATGGAATTAGGGAAGATGAAGAGTGTTGCCCATTTTACGTAGAAGTCAAGTGCAGGGGCAGGGGCAGTGGAGGCCCACCTAATCTCTGCTTGTAGGTGGTTTTTCAGTAAAAGAGTGGTGTGACCTAATTCACCGGTAATAGATCACTTAGCAGGATGGGAATGGACAGAGACCATGACATTTGGGGCAGTGAGATAGCACATCAAGAGGTAGTCCTGATATCAAAGCAATAGAAAGTGGTGTTTGAAGCAAAGGGAGGTGTCTGTAGGTGCACCAACGCACCTAGCTTGATAGATCTGGGAAATGGTACTTGCAATAGTGGATAGAGAAGGGCACGGGGTAGGAGGGAGGTGACGAATTAGATTTAGAATATGCTGACTTTGAAGTGACTGTGAGAGAGTTAATTAGAAATGTCCATTAGGAGATTGTGTATACACCTCAAGTGAGTTTGTACTCAATAGTATTTGATTCGGTGAGAATGAAACATAGACAGCGCACTGACTCCCTCTCCTTGAGTTATGTGGTTCTCTCCCTCTTCTCTCCCTTCCTCGCTCCCTCTCTCCCTCCATTCTTCTTTGCGACTTCCCTCCCGATCCATTCAGAAAACAGTTATTAAAGAAACTGAAAACTTTCTATCATTTGCAACTTTTTCTAAATCACCCTTTGTAAAAGTTATTTTGCGCATTTATTTAAAACTTGATGAAAATGTTTGCTTACATATATATTAAGTGAGTTGTTATGGTTTTGATATGGTGAGACCTGTTATTTTAATTTTATTAAATTATTGTTCTTATTAAAAGAAAATTGGTCCTGTCATAAATATTTTAGAAACATCCTACTTCTTGGATTCTTTCTGTCTTTAGGGGAAAATTATTCTTAAAGCTATTCCTTTATCCATTTCTATCTATTAACATTAATTTAATTCCCTAAAACTGTCTTCTCATTTTCCTATTATTCTTTCTATTTGCTCCTCTCATGTGAATGGAGGCTTTCCCAGGTCCTCTGACTTTGAACTACCTAAATGTAAATGACTGATTGGATCATGTCGCTATGCATTTATGAAGCTTTAATTACTTTTTGGCTCTGGTATAGTCATCTTAGAGTTGTTATATAAATGCTCCGTAAGAATCATTTAAAATTCAAGTTATTAAGCCAGCCATTTTTCCACACTTAGAGCAAAATAGAATAGCATGCAGAACCGTTGTCAAAATGGTTTGAAGCACAGCATAATCACTGCGTTTTCTTTGAGTTACAAAAGAATAGACTTTATCAACATATTTAAAGTAGAATTGAAAACATTTGAATTTGTAAAAGCAATCAGTAATCATTTAAATTATCTCTTTAGGAATTAGGATAATTTTAAAGATGAGATTTTGCACACACGATATATACTTAGTAAGATAAGAAAATCGTGATACTTTAATGTGATGCTTGTGAAAACACTAATTTTTAGTGAAAAGAGCTAAAATATTTGCAAAAATTGGTGATAGCAATGAGGATTAAACTTTATTAAGTAACAATAAGATACTACCATTCCACTAATGATTAAATACTTATTGGTGTTACTATTATCTCCACAGAGAGTTGACTTTTAAACATCAGAATTCAAGTTTTTTAGAAAAAAATTCCTGTAGATGCATTCCTAAGGATGCAATCCAAACATTTATAATGCTAACAACTTCCACTGATTTTTTTTAAAACTTGAGAGTACCTAGGGCCTATTATAATACTTGTATCTATTCAAATCTCTAATTAAAATGGGTTTTTTTAATCATGTAGTTGATACAAAAATTGAACAAAGGAAGATGGAGATAAATTATCATCATGTAGATTTTAAGGAACATTTATCCTGGAAACAAATACGTTTGAAAATGATAGTCACTACATCGAATTTATCCAATTATATCTTAAAAATAGCTAAATTTGAATATCATTTGCTTGCATTATGTATTTCTTCTGAAGAACTTCAGGTATTTTATTATATGCATAACATAAAACAGTAAATACTTATTTAGACAATAGATACTCACAGAATACTCAGAGATAAAAATAATGGAAGTGGTTATTCACATTAAAAAGAGTCCTCAAGAAATTCTCCCAAAGTCTCACACAAAGCCAGCCGTAGAACTAAGAAAAAGAACATGCAGGAGTCCGGTGCAGTGATCCGTGCCTAAGACTGCACTATTCTCAAACGTTTCATCACGTATGTATAAAGGATATCCAAAATTTCCCCTAAAGTCTTACCATTTGTCTAGGGGTGAATAAATTCTCCAGAATGCTGCCGAAGGTCTTATAACTAGTACCTCTTCCATAACCCTTTCATGAAAAGGTCACTGCCATTCAAGCTCACCGATCTTTTGCCTTATATATTTATTTGTGTCACTCAACGCCCTTCCTCCTGCTTGGAAAGCCATCAAGAACTTCTATCTTAGGAGTCAGTTGCCAGTTCTGTTTAATGAACCAGTCAGCAGGATTCTCAACAGCCATGAGTATAAGCCTGTCTGTGCCCTTTTTTTCTCAGACTAAGAATGGCATTACCTCAAAAGCTAGCCATTGGGAAATAGCCTTAGAACTGTTCTCTAGAAGTTAGACAGCCTCACAGCCCACCTGGACAGCCTATTCCTGGGCGTGTGTTCATTCTGTTTTAATTCTGTAAGTCTACTGACACTTACATGGGTTTATCGGGGCCAAAGAAATCACTGAAAACTCCCCCTTTTTCCTTGTCTATTCTCTAACCCAGATTGTGGATATTGGAGGTGTTAACACATTTTGGTTAGCTTCTCAAGCAGAAGACATAAATGCACAGAGCCTTCCAACCTCTATTGTTTCAGTACTCCTCCATCCCTCCCCCATGATATTATCATATTTGGCAAGACGGGGTTCAATTCCACTTAAAATGATGGAATTAAACAGTCTGTCTAATGCTTGGAACCTATACACTCTTAGAAGCATAGTTAAATTTAATCAGGTATTAGGCCATAAAATTAATAGTTCTACATTTGAAACTAAAACAGATTTTTTAGTTTCGTTTGACATCTTAAGAGTGAGTTGAGATAAATACATAGTACAACACCAGGCCCACTAAATCACAATATTTAGTAGTCATATTTTATATTTTAAGGTTTTACAGTGTTACAAATTGCTAAGCCATATTTCAATTTTAGTACATTTGCATACTGTATACAAAATAATAGGAAACAAGGTAAAGAAAGCACTGTGGGTGTTTGGAATATGGGAAGAAGTGATTTTGCCACAAGGAACGTCTATTGTTAATGAATTAGAGAAAATAGACGGAGTGTGTAGTTGATGCTTTCTTGCATCTTTTTGGAGCTCAAGCATCCCTTAAATTGTAATGGGAAATTTCAGATTTTCTGTATCAATTTTTCAACAAATGGAATATGCATGTTTTTAAATAGGCTATACCTTGATTTTTCCTAGACAAGTTAACCATATTGTAGATTATCAACTTCAGACTCTAGATTGACTCTTTGTCTTACAGCTCAGCAATTTCCTTGATAGTCATATGTATATTGGGAGGGCTGTTGCTATTCCACACCCCCTCCCAAGTCTTCCTATCTTTGGCCCTACCCCCCAAATACAAGTTTTTCCTTCTTTTTGCAGTTTCATATATTTTAGAAAAATCACTGCAAATTTCTGAATCAAAATGATTTGAAGATTAGATCATTAAACTCTTCAAACCCTTCTTGCTAATTTTGATAAACACTAAATTGAAGCTAGTTTCTGCCTAACAATTTTTAGTACAATTCCCAGTTTCATGAGTCAGTATATGGCATTCACTCAAACATCACCAGTCATGCTTTTTATAGAGGAAAGGGAAATTGTGTTCTCAATCATCTATCAAAATCGTTAGGGATCCATAATCACTGCTTTCCTCCTCAAATACCTCAGGACTCTCAACATAAACTTTTCTCTTTTTTACATCTTGGCAATTTTCTGGAGCAACACCTACTCTACCTTACATTTTTCTTCATTCTTTGGACAAGACTTTTGTTTTGTTTTGTTTTGTATTTCTTCATAGTTGTGTATAGAATTACCATTATGGCTGAGGAAAGAGGATAAGAAGACAATACAGGGGTGTGGCTTCACTTTTAAGACAGAAAATTTTGGTTTCCTCAACATATAAAAGAGGCAGAGTATGGAATATAGAATTATCTGTTTTGTAGTAGGTATGGAAGGAACACTAACCTCTACTGAGCGCTGACCTTGACCCTGTACCAATAGACATTTACACAGTCTCTTTTTAATTTAATTCTAAAAATAACTCTGTCAGGTAATTTCCTGAGTTTTAAAAAATATATGCATACCTATCAAGTAAAGAAAAAAGTTAGCAGATATTAAATAGAGAGTAAAATGTCTTTCACTATTAGCACTTTAATGACTTCCTTTGTTTTTTCTATGAATGAGTGGATATATAATTCTTATGTAGTTCCGATGACTTAGTAATCATGTATGTTAACTTTTTTCATTTTCTGAACGTTATAAGTATAACCTACTACTGCATTATTATATTATTGGCGTATACAGTTAAAAACTAAGTGTCCTTTGGTGAGAAGTGGACCTGCCATACTTAGCTGTTTCTCATGGATTTTAAGTTGTTACTAATTTTTTACTATTACAGATATTTTTAGAATAAAAATTTTTGTCATTAAGTTTTGTTTGTTGATGTTGTTTGTTAGGGACTTTGCTTAGTATAAATTATCAACAATAAAATAAATCAGAACAGAACTAGTTTAAAATGCTATAAATTAAGGGCACCTGGGTGGCGCAGTCGTTAAGCGTCTGCCTCTGGCTCAGGGCGTGATCCCAGCATTCTGGGATCGAGCCCCACATCAGGCTCCTCCCGTAGAAGCCTGCTTCTTCTTCTCCCACTCCCCCTGCTTGTGTTCCCTCTCTCGCTGGCTGTCTCTCTCTGTCAAATAAATAAATAAAATCTTTTTAAAAAATGCTAATAAATTAAAACAGTAATTAAATTTTATATTTGAATTTTAAATTAACAGAAACAATTATTTTACAATTCATACTAGTGAAACTATTACTCTGTTACTCTCATATGGTGCTGGTGGTATCTCCAACTGGTACAACTCTTTGGAAAACAATCTGATGTAAAACTTTTTATATCCAATGAGCTAACATTACATTCCTGAGCGTCTCCCCAAATAAAATAGTGCAAAAGAGGGAAATACTTCTAGCACAACAATGATCATAGCAGTTCTGCTGATTTCTTTATTAGTTCTAATCTTGTGAGTGAAAATTACTCTTTTATTATTATAGGAACAATGTATATTCATGGTAAACGATTTATGCAGTACATAAAGAACAAAACATATCCTCCAGTCCCATTCCCTAGAGGCAACTGCTCCTAACAATCTCTTATCAACCTCCCCAACTTTTTCTATTCAAATCTATGTAAACACAGATTTCTTTTTACGTAGGTCACACCATACAAATTGCTCTTTAATTTGCTATTCTCAATTACCATAATGTCTTAGACATCTTTCCATTTCAGTACATACAGATCCAACACATTCTTTTGAATGGCTAAATAGTTTTCCATTGTATGGCTGTAGTATACTTTATATATTTAGTACTCATTTCGAGTTGTATGCATTTTTCTCTATTATAAAGAATGCCGCAAAAAAAAAATCCTTTTATATAAATCTTTCCACATTTACAAGTATAATTGTAGGATCTTCTTAGCAGTAGAATGGCTAACTGGAGGGTATATGCATTTTAAATTTGGGTAGATTATTACCTAATTGCCCTCCAAAATTAATCTATATTTCCAACAACAGGTTTTGATAATGCTTTTTTCTCATGCCCTTTAAACACTGGATATTTTCAAACCTTTAAACCTTTGCCAACATGATAGCACTTCACTTTATCCGCAAGCATTTTTGTTCATTAAGGCACCCGGAAGGAATTCAGTAGAAGACGTGCCACTGGTTACAAAGAGATAAGCAATATAGCAGCAGGCCTTATATATGTATATATATAATGAAATCACACAGTCAAAAAAGTTTGAGTCTTAAAGAGATGTTAGAGGTGATAGCCTTCAAATTTCTCATCTATTATAGAAAACTTGTACCTTATTAACTTCAACACTCTCTCTCTCTGTCCTTAGGAAATGACAAAACATTTCAAACCGTTTATGTTCATTTCACAGATGAGGCCACTACAATCCAGAAAGAAAAAGCTTTCCAATGTCACACAACCATGTCTAGATGGAGCAAGAGCTAAATAAGACCACTACAGGTATAATATTATTTCCAAGGCAACATGTGTAATGTGGCTTTATATACAAGGTAGTCAATGGCACGATAAAGCTGGTTGATTTGTCATTTTATCAATGGAGATCTCTTCTAACTAGCGTGTAATAATTGACATGCTTAATGAACATCTGAGAAAAGATTAAACTTTAGTTTTTAGATTACATGTGTTTAGTGTTAAATGTATTTTCTCCCAATTATTTGGAATGAATCATAGATGCATGTTAGATTTGGAAACCAGAATGTGAATTTCCAAAGCAATCCCTAACTTTCCGGAATGCAAAATATTTATTGCAAAATGCTGAAGGAGGCAGAGAGGACAAAGAGAAAGGTCTGATTAGGTTTGATGTGAACAAGGTACATAATGCTATGTGTCCTCTATATTCCCATTTTTTATTACAATATGAACATTTTCTCAAGTCATTAAATATTCCTTGATTACTTAATTGTAATGCCTGCAAAGTAATTTTTAATTTATTAAATTCCTTTTAAGTTACTTCTATCTTTCTATACGACAAGTAATACTGCAAAGAATAATCTTATATGTAACTTTTTGTATGTAAGATAATGATTATCTTAGCAAACATTCATATAAAATATGAATATGGGTCTATGCAAATAAAATCGTTTAAATGTCCAAGTGCTTTTCCTGAAAGGCTAATCCCAATTAAAATACTGATCAAGAGTGTATTAGCATGTTTGTTTCATATCACCCTTTCAAACATTGAGCACTGTCATTACATTAAAAGATTTTTGAAAGGGACTATGGGTAATAATATTATAAATCTTTCCATTCCACCCTCCTCCCAATTTTCCAAACTTTATATTTTGTTATTTTACATTTAAATGGATTACTTTGGTTGGGCATATGCAACTGAGACGGGCAACAATTTGACAGGTCCTGGAACTAGAGCAGGAAATCAGTGAAGGAAGATATCAGTTCAATGGCAGGCTTCACGGGAGGAGCTTAGACTACACCGTGAAGAACTGGTAGAATTCAGGTTGGCAAAGAGAAGATAAGGTTGCAATATAGGGATGGGAAACGCTCCAACGGAGACTCAGAGGTTCAAATGAGCAACCCCCTCCTACGAGCAACTGTTTGATAAACTGGATTAAATCAGATAGGGCCCATTCGACTCTAAAATCTCCTTGGTGGTTTTCTCCTTCATCTCACATTAAGTGGAACTCAAACCTTTGAGTGTCCCCACCTTCTCCTTCAAAATTATTGAATTAAATATTGTCAAGAAAGTGAATAAAAATGAAATAGGTAAGAGTTTTAATTTTCCAAACCATATTTCCTCTGGCAGGAGACCACCCACTCTCTGCAGACCTTTGGTTTGATCAGAATTCTCAAAGCCCATTATGCTATGCCTGCTGATTTAAAGAAAACTCAGTATACTTGAGCTTTCTCAATTTGTTTTTCTGCATTCTAATCAACACACCACTTAGGCAGAATCCTCCTTAGGTTATAGAATCTGAGCTGACAGTTTTCAATTTGGTGCTTCCAATAAAATTCTTTTGCTAAATATAAGTTTTTTCTCAGTGAACAGAGGGAAGAGAAGTTTTTATAAGCCTGTTTTTAGAGATTATGTCTTAATTAGCTATCTCAAGTATAGAGTACCCCCCATCCATCTGTAAACTAGTTTTCAAATCTGACCACCTCATTATGTTCAAACAATTAGATTAAAAAATGAAAAATAAAAGGCAACCATCTGGATATCTGATCTACCACCAAAAGTCAGAGTCCTAAAAAGACTCTGGGTTTGCATTCAGTTTCCTCTTATTTATTCATTCATTCTTACATTTTTAAAGACCATGTCCAGAAAGGATTTGTGGCTTTGCATAATTGGGTTCCCAAGAAGCCCTACTTTGTGTCAGAGCCACAACAGCCTTTTTCTCACTCCTCAGAATGCAGTGGGATACACAAATGTTCACAGAGGCTTTATTTATTATAGTGCTAAACTGAAAGTAACCTGAATATCCTTCAGTGAGTTAATGGCTAAACAAATTCTGATACATCCACCCCATGGAATACTACTCGGCAATAAAAAGTAACAAACTACTGATACGTGCAACAACTTGGATGGGTCTTATGGCGATGGTGATTAGTGAGAAAAGCCAATCTCAAAAAGTTTGCATACTCTAGATTTCCACTTATAGAACATTCTTGAAATGAGAAAACTATAGAGAAAAAGGACAGATTAGTTGTCACTAGGGAACAGAGACAGGGATGAGGGACTGGTGAGGGTTTAAAGGGAAAGCACAATGAGAATCTTTGTGATGCTGGAATGCTTCTGTACCCTGACTGTGGTGGTGGTTACACAGATCTTTTACGTGGGGGCAAATCACATAGAACTACATACACACGAACACACATTAGTACATGTAAAAATTGGTAAAAACCGAGTAAGTGCTGTAGTGTAGTTACAGGAATAATACCAATGTCGGGTTTGGTTTTGATATTATACTACAGGCATACAAGAGATCACCATGTTGGGAGACTGGTGGAAGGTTCACAGTACGTTATGTACTCTTTTGCAACTTCTTGTAGTCTATAATTATTTCAAAGTTAAAAGTTTTTTTTTGAAAAGACATCAAGGTCTTCATCCAAGTTACCCTCCACTGAGACCATTAGTGCCCTGGCTCACCCTTTGACCCCTAGCCCTCTGACCCCGGCTAGGAAAGTCTTTCTTGGCTCCCCAGATTAGGCTTCTCTCCCAGTGTTACATGTTCTCACGGTACTTCATATTTCTTCTTTGGGCCTAGCTATTAAAAGGCTATTTATAATAATTCCATCAGTGTAACTAACATAGGACCTAATACCTGCCTTCTGCAGACTATTCACTTTTAAAAGGCACTCGGTTCACTATTGTATCTTTAGTACTGAATATATTCCTTAAAACACTAGGTGCTTAGTCAATACTTGTGGAAAACAAGGAGCGAGAATGACACAGCCCATGAGCAAGCGTTTCTGTAAGTCACAGCTGGGGAATTTCAGTCCGAGCATGAAGATGAGATCATGGGGAAAGTCAGTACATAACTAATAAATAGTTCATCACATTTTATACAGATGTCTGGTACCATAGATTATAAATATTAATGCACACCGTGCAAAATGGTCAGTTCATTTAGAACCAATCAAATATGATTATTTGATTATTTCCATCTTGTCAAGAAGAACATTTTGACTATTTTATTTGCCACTGGTAAAATACAGTTTCCACCCCTATTCTGTGTCCTTTGGGGTATATTCCCAACAAAATATGTTAGAACAATACGATGATGGAGACATTCCTGCTTTCAGTGGCTTCAAAGCTGTTCCTGCCCCTAAGGCCTCAAGAAAACAGCAAGGATATAACTGATCATTGACACTCTGGTCCCTCTTTTCTTAGTCCATCTCCTATCATCGCGCACCTACTTTCTCTCAAGTCAAATAATCCCATTCCTTCATAACTGTCTTCTAGCTATTAAATACCTCCAGTGTGGCGTGCATGCGCACACACGCACACGCATGAACACCTCCCCCACTTCCTTTCCCCAAATTTCAGTTCCTCAGTGTTCATGTCAGCTCACAGGAGGAAAGAATCTGACTACATTGATGACGGTAACGAGCAAGCAGAAACCTCTAGAACAGTAAAGATATTTTCGAACAGAGGCAGTGGTTATCTAATCCAGTTTGCTGTCGTCCATTCCGCCTCAGACGCCAGAAGAACAGGGATTGCGATGGGAGCATGGCAGTTCATTTCTGAAAGTTTCCCAACCCTTAGGCTATAAATCAAAGGGAAAGTGTAAGAGACATCTGGACATACAAAATTTTGCAATGCTAATATGTGTGTTCTGGAAGCAAGTACATAAAAAGACTTCTATGAGATCTCAGTGTCTTTCACAAAATTAGTTCTGAGCTGCATGGTGAAGATGGGCTAGTGGCAGAAACCAAATGCCAAACAGCACCAAGAAAATTCTGTAGAAAGTCAAGGAAATATTTCTAAGATAAGTTCTTATGTAAGAAAACTTGATTTTACTTCATTGGTGGTTTAGTTCAGTGTAGCTAGATGACAATGGCCATTGGGTACTGCTGCTTTGTCAGACATTATTTTAACATCGTAAATTGAAAATTTTGTGATGTTTATTTGGTTTACGGAAACTACACAATATTTTTGTTGTCAGTTGCTTGAATTATCATTTCAGATGTAATAGAACCAGGTAAAGGCTAAATTTGGAGAAACAACATTGTTGATTAACATAGGAAAGAAAAAATCAAAACAAATCTGCTAATTAGAATTTTCCAGAAAAATTTTTTTTGCCCAGAATGACAAATTGACTTTTGTGTTTCATTTCTCACTTGGCATTTTTCTTTTGAATGAGACAAGGATTATATTTGAAATTATTGCCGTGTACTGACCCATAGGGGTAGCAAATTATGGAGAAAGGAATAGACCATGTTCCACTCTTTTGTTCTCTGGTTTCCTTTAGGTGCAAATCTCTTCACTTCAATTTGAAACCATGCAAATTAATCTCTTTTCAAGTATAAACCACCCATCTGTCCCTTTTGTTCTCCCTGAAGTCGTTTTGGAATTCACTACTGAAAATAAAGTTAATATCTTTAACCTATGTAATAAGTACCCTGGGAAGAAAATGAGTGTAGGACACATAAAGAAAATGAAAACATCAACATTTATTCTCCTGCATTCATGACACTCATTATCAGAACCAGAAAACTATCACAACAATAATAAAAATACAGACTCCAACAGGCAAATGGATGGTGCTCTGAAAAAATTTACTTGCAGGTAAGTTGTTCGGGGCATCAACACTTATTATAGAAATAAGGTTCTAGATCATAGTTAGAACCCGCGGCATTCTATGTAAGCCTGTTTACAGGTCCATCTGTTTAGTCCAGAACCATAGGAATCATCATCACAGAAGGGTCCCAGGATGAGTAAGAAAAGAAAGAGAGAATGGAAAAGGAAATGTTTATTCCCCCCTCAGGTACAGATCTGAGCACATTTTTTAATTAATGAAGTTCACTTTTGGCCTTCCTACTGTGGCATCCTTTCCCACTTTTTGGTACCTTTAGTTTTCAGTATCCAGACTCTTGCACCTTTATATTTCCCTAAAATCCACATTATAGAAATCTAGACGTATTTGACCCCATGAACCACATTCTCCATGGTAAATATTTACCCATCAGTTGACAAAAGGGTCCACTACCAGTTCGGGTAGTTTGTTCATTATGACACTCCCTACATCTAGTCTACTGCTTGGCATGCATTAGGTGATTAATACATATTTGCTGAATGAATAAATGAGGGATAGCTGGTATCAATACCATGCAAAGGAGAAATTTCTAAATTAGAGAAAACCTCTATCTGCATTGGTTTGGAGTTCTTAGCTCTGTTGGAATTCATCCATAATGAATTTTGTCCTTATTGCATTGTAGAGAGCTAATATAAAAAGTTATTCTATTATCCATAGTTTAATATGGATAGAATATTATATTCTGTAACTCATAGTGGCTTTCTCAAATTCTCTTAAAATAATAATGGTAACAATAATGCTAAGCAATACATATGGCACTTACAGTGTGCCAGGTGCCTTGCTAAGTGCTTCTCATATCTAAATATATTTCATCCTCTCATTAACCCTAAGGGCATGTACTACTATTATTTCCACTTTAGAGACGAGCGAACTGCTAGCTACCTCAATGTTAGTTCAAGAAGAGAACTATCAAAATATATATAAAATCCACAGCTCTTCTGTCTAGCAGTCAGGCTCAGATCTGAGCTCTGAGCTCTCGTGCCCTCCTTGGGTGCTCTTTCTTATTTACCATTATTCATCCCTGATATAAAAGTTCTTAAGGGCACCTGGGTGGCTCAGTTGGTTAAGTGTCTGCCTTCATCTCAGATCATGATCCCAGGGTCCTGGGATCGAGTCCCACATTGGGCTCCCTGCTCAGCGGGGAGCCTGCTTCTCCCTCTACCCCTCCCCCTGGTCATGATCTCTCTCTCACACACACACAAATAAATAAATACATAAAACCTAAAAAAAAAAAAAAAGAGTTCCTTAATGAGAATGGATCATCCCAGATAAATGGGCTGTGTTCCATTTGTCAGCGGCAGTAATCACATCCCCATCGTCCATTGGCATTGCTAGTGACAACTGACAACAGGGGGAAAAAAAAGAAAGCAGTGATAGTGTGCAAAAGGGGCTGCTGTCACACTTTGTAGATTTTGCAACATGTTTCTAACACTAGATGGAATTAACAATTTTTAGCCTCCAGCATTGATAATTGATGTAGGACAATTTTCTTTTTAAGTGGTATTTTTAATATTGCTGATTTTTATACCATCAAAATGGGCAGTTGGTATGATGACTCTAGTTAAGTTCCTTCTTTATCATTTTTATCCCCCTTCTTGAACTAACGTTGAGGTAGCTAGTGAGCTTGGACTTGGAGATTGTCAAAACAAAATTGGAACCTTGCATTTTGCATTACTGCATACTTTAATACATTTTTTGTGGGGTGCCTGGGTGGCTCAGTCAGTTAAGCGTCTGCCTTCAGCTCAGGTCATGATCCCAAGGTTCTGGGATGGAGCCCCGCATCGGGCTCTTTGCTCAGTGGGGAGCCTGCTTCTCTCTCTGCCAGCCGCTCCCCGCTTGTGCTCACTCTTGCTCGCTTGCTCTCTCTCTGGGAAATAAATAAAATCGTTAAAAAAAATACATTTCTTTTCTTTTATTTCACTCTTTGGTCACTTATGTGCTACACGAAATATAGACTAGTACTTTATTGAGATCTCGCTTGAAAATACAATGATTTGGCTTCCAAAGCTAGAAACCGTGAGAGTTGTATTTCTTTAGGTTATTTAGATCACCTTGTCTTATCTAAGTCAACTTTTCAATAAATTCTTCAGCAGCATTCCTCTTGCTGCCAGTTATATCTTTTTTAAATTAAGTGTTCTACCTTCTATTAAAAAAACAACAACAACAAACAGGGGCGCCTGGATGGCTCAGTCAGTTAAGCGTCTGCCTTCAGCTCAGGTCATGACCCTGGAGTCCCAGGATCAAGCCCCACCCACATGGAGTCTGCTTCTCCCTCTCCCTCTGACCGCCCCCCTCCCCCGTCAGTGCTTGTGTTCTTTCTCTCTCAGATAAATAAATAAGATCTTTCAAAAGGGGGGGGGAGAATGATGCTAAAAAACAAACAAAACAAAAACACAAAAACACTCATCTTGTCATTTTGGAACCTGGTCTATCTGCTGGTTCATTAATTAGCTTCAGTGCATGCCACCTGACACTTCTTCAAGCCACAACTCAATTTCATATCACACTTTTTTCCCCTCTGAGAATTTCATGCCAACTTACTGATTTTCTTTCTAGAATATAATTTTTTGGTCACGAAATAAATTAACTTGGGGTTTTTAAAACAATCCCAAAAGATAGCAATAAGCAAAAATATGTATATTCATAGGAACAATGACAACCTTGCATAATGCTGTGTGAACTGAAAATCACAGAACTAAAGAACATGAGACACTGCTTAATTCCTCCCTGGATTTGGGACCCTGAGCCTGCCGGCACTCGCTCTTGCATTATCCAGACACAAGAGGGAACTTCCGCTTGGGTTGTATAGCCATGTCTCTTTTTTCGCTCTTTGTCAATGTAGTATGAAAATGAAAAACCGTCAAAAAATAGAATGTAGCCATTCTCTTTAGCTTTAGAAAATATAATGTATGAAGTTTATTAAAACAGCTTCTCAGACGAAAACAGGAAAGAAAAAGCAATGCTAAGAAAAGAAGGAAAATTTTTTACTGCCCACTTTCCACTACCTCCTACCTTCTACAGGCCAAGGAATGACAGGGAATGCATCCTAAACCCAAAGACCAAGCCTGAAACCACTCATAGCACAATATGCTTGCTTGACATTTAGTTGATGAATTAAACCAGTAGAGATACAAAATCTAAATGAGTCCACTGGCTTTTGGTCTGGATGTTCACCATCCGGAAATTTGTACCATCTCCCATACACCTGGTCTAAAGAAAAACAAAGAATCAGACCCCTTAATCAAGTGCATGCTAATACTATGGATTATCCTATTTTATTTACTCCCCGGACTCAGGGATCCTTGAGCGTTTCTTTGATGGTGCTTAGCTGGCAGGACTTCCGCATCAGTATTCTGAGCATCAATATTTATTGAACAGCCACTGCAGCAAATGAAGAAGGTGCAGAAGATTAATCTAGCTGTGGACCGATCACAGGAAATGACTTCTGTGGCTTCTGTGGAGGGGCTCACACAACAAATCCATGGCTTCCATTTGTTTTCTTTGTCAAGTGTAGCATACAAACTTCTCCCAACTAAGGTTTTGGATAAACCACATTCATGCTTCTCCACCTCAGAATGATACGGTGCGTGTCTGCTGTGTCAGGGAACGAGTCTTTGGTATCGTTTCAATGGTGGATCTGCTTCATGAGTAAGCAGTGAACGTGTTTTGGCTGAAGGCGTCATCTATGGCGAGCACTGTGGTGGGTCTTTTGTTTGTTTAATGAAAAGAGAAATAATGAACCACTTGCTTCTAAAGAGGAGTTACAAAATAAATAGAATTTAAAAATCAGACGGGAAAACTTTTGTGTCTCAGAATAAAAGTCGAATTTGGAAAACGGTTTACGTTGAACAACGACATCAGAGCTTTAAATAGGTGTACGTACTGGATGTTATAGCAAGTCACTGAGTTTTTATTGCTGCCCCTTGTGGGCAACCGTACCAAGCTGTCAGCCTGGACGTTAACCCAGGCCCTTGGGGACTCATATTCCAAACGTTTGACTGTTTTAGTGGAGTTCGAGATTTGAAGCAAAACACTGTAAATGAAAGTCACAAACTGTGGGTGCTGGAAAAGAGAGATGTCTTTTCTGAGGTAATGACTTTTTTAAGTTTTTGTTTGGGTTTGGTTTTTGTTTTTGTCGTTACTGCTTCTGCCATAAAAGTGAAAACAAATATTATTTCCTTTCAAGACAATGAGTAATTTAGCCTCTTCCTTTGGCAATCCTGACACTAATGTGCTGCATTAAAACAAATGTTTGAGTACTCAACAGACTCAAAAGAGTGCTAAGTGAAATATGAATGGTTTATGGGAATTCATAAATTCTACATTAAATGCAAAGAAACAGCCCAACTTTTGAATGACAGTGTTTATAATTGCTGACTTGGAGACACCATAAATCCTTTATTTCTATCTTTGGGGTTTTAATTCTTAGTCTGGGTTACAAAAAGTAAACTGGGCAATTTAGAAATACCTCTCAGTGTTTCTATACTTTAATCATGAAATGGAAAAGATTAATATGAAAAGTTAAACCAAAGATATGCTGCAAAAGTCTCTCTAAATTGATACCCATAAAATTCATTTCTTTGGCTACTGTGTAATTTGTAAAACATTTCCATTGGTGTCTTGGGCCAGTCTCCTCGGTATTTGATCTAATGGAAGGCACTAGAAAGATACTCGATCCTGCACAGGCCAGCAGGTTAGGCCCACAGCAAGAGAATGCATAATGCGTGAAGCAGCTTTGTAAATGGGCCACTGCTATTTGCGAGGTGGGGCTTGGAGAATGTGCACGGCTCAGAGTGGGCCTCAGCCTATGATTGTCTGGGCTGTGCATGCAGACGGCAGTCTGCCAAGGGTGTGGGTAGTAGTGAAAGCCAATCCAGATTTCATTCCCCAAGTGTCAGCCCAGAAGACAGTGCTTTTTTCTAATTTATCCACCCAGAGGGGCCCCTTTTCTCTGAATGGTCTGCCCAGAGGTCTGAAGTGGTGCCTTTAATAATATACACACACCAAGATAATCTGGCAGTTGTGACTGAGGCTGGGTCCAAATGACCATTTCTACTGGAAACACAATTCAAAATGCTTGTCTTGAAAATGACAATAGGTCCTCTTTTGCATTTAAAATACAGCAAATTTTACTTATTATGGAAAATTAAAATATTTTGTTTACGTTTACAACATAAATGTAAACAAAAGTCTATTATATATGGTTTACATGAAATAAAGTAGCTAAAACTAGTATTATCAACTATGAACTAAACGTAATTTTAAAACTTTGATATGTTTAGGTAGGTTTATAATTTGTTATTTTAGAAGGTTCCTGTTAGGGGCGCCTGGGTGGCTTAGTCAGTTAAGGGTCTGCCTTCGGCTCAGGTCACGATCTCAGGATCTTGGGATCAAGCACCCTGGCAGACGCCCTGCTCAGCCAGGAGCCCACTCCTCCCTCTCCCTCTGCTTGTGCTCTCTCTCTCTCACTCTCTCTTTCAAATAAATAAATGAATAAAATCGTTTTTTAAAAAAGTTACTGTTAGGAGTATTTATAATTTGTTATTTTAAAAGGTTACTGTTAGGAGGAGAAAAGGTTATTGTTAACCAGGGAAGTAGTTAAGAATAAAATCGGTAAGAATCAGGTCTGGGTTCATCTCCTGACATCGCCTGCCTCTGGCTTGTCACCTTGGGCAAGAAACGTTGCTGCCTAAGCCTGTTTTCCTATGCGAAAGTGGAGCTGACGGTAGTACTCAACTCATAGAGATACAGTAAATAGAATCCATATAAAGCACAGCACCTGTCCGGCACACAAGCACGTTGGCTTCAAGGAGGAGGAGGAAGAGGCAAGGTGGCCGGCAGAATTTCTAAAACAGTCTCCGAAGATGTCCTACCTGCTCCTTAATCTCTGGAAACTGCGAATTTGATGAGTTATCACTTCTGTGATTAGGGTCTGTTATGTGGCACGGTCAGGTTTAAGAAAGGGAGATTGTCCAGGGGCTCCTGATCAAGTCACATGCACCCCTAAAGGCAGAGAGCTTTCCCCAAGTGGTGGCAGAAGAGGACTCCACAGAAATTCAAAGCATGAGAAGGACACAGTGCCCCATCGCTGGCTCGGAGAGGAAGGGGGCCAGCGCAGAAGGAATGCAGGGCCATCTCTAGGAAAACAGAGCAGCCGCCTGCTGACAGCCAGCAAAGAAATGGCAACCTCAGTCCTACAACCATGGAATTGAGATCTGCCAACTCGAATGGGCTTGGAAGTAGATTCCTTCCTAGAGGCTCCACAATACAGCCCAGGCAGGCCAACGCCCTGATTTCAGCCTTGAGAGCCTCTGAGCAGAGAGCCTAGCTGTGTCCACATGTTTGCTGACCTTCACAACTGTGAGATAAGTGTGTCTTGCTTGAAGCTGTGAAGATTGTGGCAATTTGTCACACAACAACAGAAAATATAGGCAGTCGGAGGAGTGGCTTGACTCAGGAAAAGGCACCTGTTCTCATTGCTAAGGTGAATTTCCTAAAAGAAAAGGCATTTTTGTGTTTTCTTGGAGAGATATCTTATAGGAGAATTGAATTGAATTGAATTTTTTTTGGAGAATTTTAATCGATAACTGAAAGTACTAAAGGGTAACATTTTGACTTGATTTTCCTAATAGCATACAAAAGTGGTTTACTCTAAAGAATCAAATGTCGACCTTTCTAAGAGTATGTAACAGTGTTATCAGTGGCCAACAAGAAAAACAGGTAAGGGATACCTCTAGAAATGATTTTTCAAAATGAATGTATGGGGTAAAATCCTCACTCTGGGTCAATTATTTTGCATTTATATATTGCTTGTATTGGCCAAAACCGTTAAAAGATAGACTAGACAAAAAAATGTCACATTACGATAGTACCTTGGACATGACTACCCAAGAGCATCTCAATACAGTAAACCCCTAATACTTTGGTAAAGTATTTTTTTAATTTGGGGAAACGGCCTGTCTTCCTGATGGGTTAGTTCGCAAGGCGCTGTCTCTTCCTCCAGAGGCTGACACTTGCTTCGTGTTAGCGAGCCAGAAGACCCCAAAGCACAGATAGTAATTACCGTGATGGTGCCTGATTCAGAGCTGTTCTCAGCACCAGGCATGGACAATCAGGGAAAGAAAGGAAACACAAACAAGCAATACATACCCCTAGCCTCTGTGGGGAACGGTTGATCGTATCATACACCAAATTCTGGATTATCCAGCCAGTACTTTGTCAAAGTTCTCTTCTCCATATTTCTTCCTACGTTTTTGAGATTTTACTATGCAATTATTACTTTACCTCCTTTGAGGTTATGAAAGGACAGGAAAAAGAGGAAAAGTCTGATTTTTTTTCGTATTGCCATGTTCTGAGAGGTGGGTGGCTGGGGAGAGCTCACTTGGATATCATGTGTGGGGATCCTGCACGAAGATTATTTCTGCATCTCCTTTCCAGAGAACTCAAACTGGCTGGCTGTCCCTTTACTTGCTAAGTGAAGCCTCTTCAAACTGCATATATTCCAGGAAGCGAAAGCTTGGGGTTCAGCATCTCTCTGTGATTTGGTCACAAGTGAGGGGACTAGCTAATTTGGCGAATTGCTGTTTGAGCTTATTTTCAGTTGAACTTCTGCTGAGAGAAGAAAGAACAAGCAGGCGAGCAGAGAACATACTATATGCATCACTGAAACTTATTGCTCATCTTTATTGCATTTGAGTAAATGCTCTTTTTTTGCTGCTGCCAAGTAAGTCATCATATTTTAGTTCTGCACTGAACCCCTCGGCAGGAGACAAGATTTGAATAGATCCAGAGAGCAGGAAATAAAAAGAATGCACATTTTGGCTCAAACCCCCCTCTCCCCAGCCTCTCTCCCACTGCCTTCATTGGTCACTTGCACTATCCGTACTCATCCGTGTGAAACGTTGTATAGAGACAATAGTGAGGTGGTGTGTAAAAGTGTTATTTGAATTGAAATAGATCTTTGTTTATTCTTCTGATTAAAAAAACACACGCTCGAGACACCTGGGTGGCTCAGTCGGTTAAGCATCTGCCTTTGGCTCAGGTCATGATCCCAGGGTCCTGGGATCGAGTCCCTCATCGGGCTCCCTGCTCAGTGGGGAGTCTGCTTCTTCCTCTGCCTGCTGCTCCTCTGCTTGAGCTCTCTCTCTGACAAATAAATAAAATCTTCAAAAAAAAAAAAAGGCAAAACAAAACACATGCTCATTGTGAAAAGAAATACAGCAATGGATAGAAAAGAGATTTACCTGAAGTTCCTCCTCTCAGAAGCCCATACACATTCCAGGGACTAACACATCACATCTCTGTTTACTATACCTTCCTATATGCTATTATTTAAATATAGTCATAGTCATATGATTCTTCAAATTCCATGAGCCACTTTCTTTCTTATGGACATATAATTGACATGCACAATTCTGTTAGCTTCATGGGTGCGACACCGGGACTCGACATTGGTAAACGCTGCAAACTGATCATCGCAGTAAGTCCAGGGACATCTAGGTACCATCTGTCACCACACAAAGGTAATACAACATTACTGACTACATTCCCCCGCTGTACATTGCATCCCCATGACTTCTTTATTTTATAACTGGATATTTGTATCTCTTGATTTCCTTCACCCGTTTCACCCCTCAACCCACTTCCCTTCTGGCAACCACCATTCTGTTCTCTGTATCTTTGAGTCTGGGATTTGTTTCATTGTATTTGTTTTATTTTTGTAGATTCCACTTATAATTGAAATTATGAGGTACTTGTCTTTCTCTATCTGACTGATTTCAGTTGGACAACTTTATATTTTATACATTATTTACCTCCCTTCTATTTCTTTCCTCCTTCCATCCACACCTTTCTGCTAATCAAGCATATGCAAATATATTACATATTTTACTCCAAAATGGACTCAAATGTCACAAACTTTTTGGCATCTGGCTTTTCCCACCTAGCCACACATTGCTGAAATCCTTCAAGGGCAACTAGGATAAAATTAATACATTTCTTTTTAATGGTTGTGCCATAAACCCTAGTATGAATGTCCTACACTTTATTCAATTATTCACCTATTTATGCATATTCAGATTGTTTCCAGTTTTGTTGCTCTCACAAATAATGATGCAATAGGCATCTTTATAGGTTGGTGCTTTTGTTTTTACAGAGTGGTGTCTCACAGTAGGATTGTTGAGCCAGAAGAATGTACAGGTGTGTATACACAGACCTAGATTTGATGTTAGCAGATATTGCCAAAGTGCTTCCCAGGATAGCCTGGACAGTTCACACGTCTATAGGAATGTACGAGGATGTCTTGTTCCCCTGAGCCATTGGGCACCTGGACGTAAACCATCTGTATTTACACCTTGATGAGTGAGGAGTGAGATCTCATTGTTACTTTACATATAGGAACTACTTAGGTTGACAAAATATTTTACCCTTGTTTTTATTGGCCATTTAGGTGTTCTACTCTGTAAAATGCCTACTCATTTCCTTTGCCCGTCCCTGGGCTGTCTTTATTTTACATAACCATTAAAAATCACAATGATTATTATTCGAAGAACCTGAAAGATCCTGTGATCCTCGTGTTTATCTTTCCCGACGTTACCCTCTGTCCTCATCTGTCCTTACATATGGCACAGTTGGCCAACTGCTGCCTCTTTAGCCATGTTTACTCTTTCTCGGAGAGTCCTGAAACCCTCCTACTGGGACAGCTTGTTTGGGTTGTTCTCCTTGGCTCTGGAGGCTAGCGCTCTATACCAATTGTCATGAATAGATTATAAGCCTTGGGGGGAAGAAAAAGATTAATTTGCTTTTATAAAGAAACATCTTATTTCTTATTTATCCAGGTATCTATTTATAGCACAACATAAAAAATCATGTCTTTTCCTCAAGTCCTGGAATAAGCTGTGAGTATTTCCTTAATACATTCCCGGCCTGAGCCGGGGGGGGTCTTTGCTGCGGTTATTTGAAAAAACAAAAAAAAAATGCTGTGTGAGGACAGTGCATGACCCAGTTCTTTTCATTTATTCCAGGTCATTGCTAACCAGATGAATGCTAGTTGTGCAGAAGGGTTAGTATTTGTGGAGACATGGGTTACGCTTCGGGTCCGTAGCTTTGTTTGAAAGCATTAAGTTTCTCAGCGAAGTAGGTAAAAGCTTGAGGGTTAGTGGGCAACAGAAATATGCGTATATTTAGCTCTGTTTGTTCTGGCAAACCTCGGAGTGCAGATCTGGCTATCCCAGCTCCTAGTAATGTGTGGCCAGACTTTACCTCTCCCTATGATCCTGTTTGACTTTTAATTTATCCATCCGATGCCTCATTCTCATCACTTTACCCAAGATAGACCTCATACCCAGTTCCCTCCTGACAGAACTGACAAAGTGGCTGATAAATCTTCCGTCTAAATGGCAGATTCCAAACAATATAGCCAGAACAAGTACGTCAGAGCCGGAAATATAATATGCCCTCTCATTCCCGGTGCTCTCTTGTAAAAGATGGTTCGCACAAATGCTGACAGCGGAGTGACTTTTAAGAAACGTGGAGCTCTGCACAAGGAAGAAAATGAGACTCGGGGTTTTCTCCGAGGCACTCAGGTATGCCCCCTGAGTCACAGGGCAGTCTGCATGCCCAGCGACGGGCAGCATGTGGCACCCGAATTGTGACACTCTCCTAATTTACTCATAAATCTTGCTTTTCTTGAAGCAATTCTTTCCCTTGAAGGGATCTTTTAATTACCATCCTCTGGACTAACCAACCAAGCTGCAAAACCCTGAAAGCAGCTGAGAGAGTCCTCCTTCCACGACCGTCAAGTGCAGCCTCAGCACGTTTCCCTGCCTATGGAAGCAGTTTCTAGCAGCCACTTCCTGCCAAAGCCCTGCACTGAATGGAGTATGTTGTTTCAGACGCCACTTCATTATCCATAAGAACAGAAAACTTGAAAGGGAACATTTCCAGAATCTGAAAATTCTCACAAGGCTCTTATGTAAAACAAAAACAGCAGACACCAGGGGCCCTTTGGGTTAATAATATCCTTTTCTTGTGAGAGGACATTTTTTCTTCTCTAGTGTGGTATGATGTTACTATAGGGAAAGTCATGCGTGAAGAAGCAACCACGAATCTTCCCCATTCTAGCCTCACTCTGGCTGGGCCCCTCCTAAGTCAAGGCATAATACAACCGTAAATGGCAAGGTAAGAAAGTGGCACTGCCCAATATTAAACTTAAGCTCACTGACACCATCTGAACGGCGACGTCGCTACTAAACGCAGAGAGCATTTGTAAATGGATTTGGATTATGTATTTTTCCATGGTTTTGTCAGTACCCAAGGTTCATACAAAGCCACACTCTCTCCCAAGGAGAGGTAGTCAGCCAGATGCAGTCCAAGTTTCATCTCCATTAAAAAAGTTGGACCAATCGCTTCTAGGTTTAAGCTTGGTGAAAGGTTGTGATTACAGTTTGTAATAAGATGAGTCATTGCACCCAACTTAGTCATGAAATAGTAGAGCTAGAAGAGGCTTGTAGATGAGATCCAATTTTTTTGTCTGTCTCCACGTTAAGTTAATGAAACCATCTAAGGCTACGTTTTCCAAAGTGTATTTTATGAAACAAAAGACAAGCAATACACTCTGCCAAAAAAGAAAATGTTTAGAGGGAGACAAAGAAAGGTTCTGGAAAACATAGAGATTCACAATAAATATTATATTAAAAGCTTTACCATGACCTTCAATATAGAAAATGATTTAACTTGGTTTAACCTAGTGTTTCTCAAATAGATTTGACCACAGAACACTTCTTTTTCACATGACCCATTAACATCCTGTGGAACCACATTTACACGGAAATAACACTTTGAATAACGTTGATCAAATGATTGCAATTGCCAGAAGTTCTCCAGAGAAGAACTTGAAACTTTCCTTCAGAGAGTTATGTCATTCTCCCAGAAATATTCAGCATTCTTGATTTCAAGAGAAATCTTCCTTTTGGTAAGTTGGCCTATGGATTAAGAAAACGGGGATCACTGGCTCCAATCATTGAGCGGGGAGGGCAGTGTTGTCACTCAGCTCCCACTGTTGCTATAGAGTGAAGAACACCTGAGCATAGCTTCCTAAGAAGAAACACCAAAGGAGGACACTTCCTACCTCCCTGTCTGTTTTTACCGCTTTCCTTCTTGCTAAGGTGAGGGCAGAATCACTGTTCTTGCCGGGCCTGATCTCCTGGTTCTCTCTTTTCCTTGAACTACATGTGAGGTCGATTTTAGACAACCATAGGGTCTATGGGTAAGCATCTTGCTTTGTAGACCCGGTGCTTTCCTTGACTCGGCCTTGAGTTAAGATTTGTGGAGCTGAGTCATGGAAATAGAATAGTAGATGGAGGAAAGAAAGTAAGCAAAGTACTAGAACTATACTTGGGTCTCAGCCCCAAGCCACACCCTCCAACTCAAGAAGCCATGACTGTTAAAAGTGGGAAAGCTGATCCTATCCTTGAATTCTTACCGGGTTGCTTGTGCCTGTTCTCAATTTGGTTTCAGAAATGTTAAAACCGGAAGTGAGGAGGAAAATAATGAATCGGCCCCCTTCATCCACAACACCTATTATCCTTATAATACCCTTTCATCAGTTGAAAATGATTATGAGGTCACCCTGCAGCAATTTCTTCTCCAGCTCAAATAATTCCAAGTTCTTTTCCCTTTTGTTCCCCATAGGTCCATTTGCCAACACTAATTATTTGTGTTGCTCTTCTCTGGTTCATTTCCAACTTTCTCAATCACTTAAAAAATATAGAGCCCCAAATGGGACAAAGACTTCTGTGGGGCTGGCTTACTCTGAGCTTCTAGATGGCTTGCTGGCCACCGCAGCATTTTATGTTCAGTGGTGTATGCCAGTGTATCCCCACGTCCTATTAGCTTTCACAGCAACAGACTGGCTGCAGTGGCCCCACTCTGTGGCTTTACTATAATTTGCACTTCGATATTGTAAGGATGTTTAACAGCCATGATATTATGACAGTGGCACTTCTAAGCATTTCTGACTATGTATCAACATTGCTCATTTTTTTCTAAGTGCCTCACATTATATACTATTCCTAGAGGATCCTAGTGGGTTTCTTTTTAACTGTATCTCAAAAGGATTCAGTTTGTTTTTGACTTTTCCTTATGGTTTAGGCTAGGAAACTTTCCCATTCGTTAGAAAAACTCTAGAATATTTAGTCAAATTTACAAACAGTCATTCTAACCTTGAGTTTGTTACTGGGTTTCTACATGCTGTATTGTTTTGTTAATGGACACTTAACATGAAGACCTTGCCATATGTAGCATGAGACATTCCTTATACCTTTGCAGTTCCCAGATTGCTTTCATGATACACATTCTCCTGTATTCATTCACTAAACAAAGACTTATCGACAGTATATCAGGAATTGAGCTGGGCACTAATGGGATAAAGGTGAATACGATGTTACAACTGACCTCAAGAGGCTCAGAGTCTTTGGGGGCAAGGGGAGCAACTCAGTGCCACATGGTAAGTGCTTGTGGGAGGACGCAGTGCTTTTTCACGTGGGATGGGTGGAGGGTTTGCAGGGAAGGAGCCAGTGAATGAAGTTCACAGTAGCAGCGTGAATAGGCTACAGTAGGGGGCAGGGCGGGGGGCGGGGTGGTGGTGGAAGAGAGAAAGCAAAAACCAGAAAGTAAGCACAGATTTTGAAGGTCTTCATAAGCTGAACACTAACTCCTTAGCTGGGGTATGTATCATCATCCAGTTTTACAGATGACAAACCTGTGGGCCAGAGAGACACACAAATCAAATGTTAGAAGAAAGATCATTCCGGTCTTTTGACTCCTGGACCAATTCTCTTTTCCATGACATGTCTGTTATAAAAGTGAAGGGAAGATTGCAAAATGTTTACAGTTTGGTGGCCAATTTTTCCCCAAAGTTAATTTTTATAGAAATTAAAACATGTTTATGGTAGGACATTTGCAAAGTAAAAATGAATGAAGAATAAATAAAGTCCTAGGTAATAACATTTTGAAATATTTCCTCTCTCACATATATCAATATGCATGTGTAGTCTAAAAAATTGAAACTAATATGTATATAGTATACTATATCCTGCTCTTTTCCTTGAACTAAACTCTATTGTGAATATTTTCCTTTTGCAAATAAATATGCTTCCATACTATGATTTTTAAGGATCATCAAGGATTCTATCATTTATAATCAATGTAGAATATTCCATTTGTGGATCTAATGGCACCAGTCTGTCCATTTCACTATTGTGGGACATTAAAGCAATTTCTAATAATTTGTATTACAAATAGCAAACAACTTGTTCACATTTCTGATTTTGTCTTTAGGATAAGAAAACACTAGGTCAGAAAGTATAGTGCTTTGAAGGCGCTTGACACTTACCTGGCAAATTGTCCCAATTTGCCATCCCACTAGAGATGAGCAAAATGCCAATTTCATTGCCAACACCGTGCAGAAGATAAACAACTTCCTTTTGCAACAAATGCCTTTTGTATTTGACTCTTTACTAACTTTAGAGGACATGTGTCTTAGCTGTAACAGGTTTAAGAATAGTATGTTAGGCCCTGGGGCAGTGGCAGAGGAAGGGAGTGGGGATGCGAGGGATATATGCACTTTCCAACCACATTTGCATTTGATGACAAGGGCCCTTTTATTTCCGGCCATCCTGGGTGATTGTGGGAGATGTCCACCTGGCAAATCATACAGAGACCAAAGTCTGTGTCATTCACACCTTGCTCGTGACAAATAAAGTGTCAGCATATAAGTCCTCTCCAGTCCTGAGAAGAGGAGCACTTGTCCTATGGCCTGGGGTGAGCAGCAGGAAGTTCTCCTTTAGGGAAGGCTGCACCGCCAGAGGCTGGACACTCAAAAAGTGCCTTCCCAGCATCCTGTGGATATCCGCCCACTCGGCCCTCCTGGGCAGATGCCCGCTCCCTTTAAGGGCAATTTCCTGAGCCATCGTTCAGGCTCACCTGCCTCTCCCCACCATCCACTGAGTCTTCTCAGTTTTCACTTCCCTATCTGCCCTCCAACGCAAAACAAACATGTTAGTCTCCTCTCCATGACATTTTACGGGAAAGTATTGAGATTAATAAAGGAAATGTTCTTCTAGCTACCACCCAAATGTAACAAATATGATCATTTTGCCAAATGTGCTTCCGGTGTTGTTTTCTCTCCAAGAAATAGAATGTTATACCACTCCTCATTCTATTCCCTTTCCTCCCTCTTCCTCAGAGATAACCACAGGCTTGAGGTGGTGTGGATCCTTCTGCAAACCAGGTAAAGGTCTAAGGAAATTGCCAATTCTTTTTCCCTTTTCTGGGTCAACCAGATTTCTTCTCACTTACATATGTAAAGATGCTGAGTTGGGCACTAAACAGAAAAGAACTGTTTATTTGGAAGAGAAGAGTTATCTTCTTACATGGATATGGTATCATCAGAATGAAATGACAGTAGGAAGCCCTTCCACTCTGGCCTCTATCAGATGACTGTGGGCAAGGAAACAATAGAGCCATTAAACATAAAAATATGAAAATCAGGGTGTAAATAGTTGGTTGAGGTAGAAGCCTGGTCAGAGATGCAAACCAGAACAGTATTCAAAAATGAAATCAATTCTGAATGAAACCTTTAATGTTCAATAATAAGGAAATATGTAAACAAAATATGGTCAATATTTTGATGATGTATTATGCAGGCTATAAAATCCTGTTTTTGAAGACTACTTAATAAATATAGGGACATGTGCATGACGATGTTGACACTTTTAACAGGGAATAAAAAAGGGAAAGTGATAAACTGCATAGATAGTTCTATGTATATATGTACATACATATCCATATATGCAAATAGAATCATGGATAGAGAGATTAGATTAGATTAGATAGATAAGACAGCCACCATTTTGTTTGTATTTGCATGTATGTGTGTTTATGTTTAAATGTTAGAAAAAGACTAGGATAAAAGTAAACTAAAATGTTAACAGTGATAGGATTACAAGTAAATTTTTTGTTCTAATTTTCTTAAATTTTCTTTACAGATGCGCAGGTATTTTTCTTAACCTAGTGTGTGTGTGTGTGTGTGTGTGTGTGTGTGTGTGTTTGTGTGTGTGTGTGTAAGAAAGCAATGAAGTCAGAGATAGGTTGAACTTAATTCAGTAGTAAAGGCAGTTTTGCAATCCTTTGGCAATCTTCAAAGAAACCAGCCTCCTTAAGGGCTGTACGCCATTGTCTGCAGTCATGAAGCTAGAGAAATTTTAATTAAATGAACGGATGCAAAGTGGACCTCTGTTTTGGGTTTATATGGAGGAAAACCTATTTGTAAAAAAAAAAACCCGATTTTGTGATTTCGAGTTTTTTTCATTGAATCAGGTTGACTAAGTTACCAATGTGATCAACTAAGCATAACTGAATCATCAAGATGAAAAAAAAAGAGAGAAAGAGATTCGACTAAAAGTAATTGATCCAATAGCCACATGTAGACACAGAATCAATTTCAGAGTCAAGATAATGAGAAAGCAAGGTAAACACTTGTTTTGTAAAACTTATGCAAATATGCTTAGGAACAATAATGGATAATCATTTTCGATACAGCACATACTCTTTTTAACTATTTGTTTATAATGCTTGAGGACAGACAATATGTTTTTATAGTTCTCATTTTGACAGCTTTTCTAGCGTCATTTCTTTGCTTTTGGATGGTTGTGGACTGCCAATCCCTTCCAAGCACTCAGCATCCTTCTTTCTTTCCTCCCTCACTGCACAAACTATCAGAAATCTCCGCTGAGTCAGGAATGTCTTGTTCTCAAAGAATTTTCTGTGAACAGGAGAGAAGCTCTTATCCCACATTCCTTCACTTCTGTTGTTGAAACAATTTTTGCTCAGAAAATTTTAATTTCTGATTACTTTAAGTGAAAGACTAGACCAGCTAAAACTGAGTGGAAAGAGTTATTCATAAAATGAAACTTAGGTTGAAAGTCATAATAAAAGAGACCTCACCTTCGGTGCGAATGAAATTGTCTCAAGAGATGAGCACACATAAACACATTGTCATCCACTAACGTATTCACAGGCATTAGCGTGCATTAATAAAAGCATAGTGTCTTAGGGGTGAAAAGGGAATTAGACATCATCTAATTCAATTCCTCCCTCATTTTTTAGATAAGAAAATCAAAGCCAAAAAAAAAAAAAAAAAGAAAGAAAAAAGTGACCTGCTCTGATTGTAGCCAATGGTTCCCAAATCTCAATCTAAATGTTTAAATTTTTAAATTGTTTACATTTCTTCCAAATAGTTGCATGTGGTCACCTTTTTGTTCCAGTCGCACACTGTCTTAATCCTGGGCAGTCAGCACCAAGCAGATGCTTCATCACATAAACCAACAGGGCTTAGTGGAACAGACGCCTCACTGAAAGCTCCTCTGACCTGGGAACCTTCTGCCCATCCAGACCATACTGCAACTGACCAAGACAATTTAGTTGGACAGCAGGTGCATCTAATGATGTCAAAAAAAAGGAGACCACTTAAAAGCCAATTGCTTTCAGAAGGGCTTCTTTAATACTGGAGTCCACTATAAAATTGGTGATTATTGTATGTCATTATAGGAGGCCAATTTTTATGTGAAAGATCTATTTTGTTGATTAAATGAAATTCTTTTTAGTGCCATTAGGTCACACATAACATATGTCCAGTCAATTATTTTAGGAGTAGTTGAAGATTTCTCTTTTCACAGTAATAGTTTTTTTGGCAATCAATAGAGCTTTGAAGAACCATTTTTCTTGATAATGACCTAGATCTTTTTTATAGGAGTTTTTTTCCCCCCAAGATGGATAGAGCTGGGTCATGAGAAAGGTTGATCATACATGCTTTATTGTAATGTTTTCAGTAAGATCAATGGTTTTGCATTCCAAAAAGAACAGCACAAAAATAATAGTTTTTAGTAACTTGGAATAACTAAAAACAAATGTGGGTTTGAGTTGACAGGTGTCAAATAAAAATACTGATAGTAAAGAAGTAGCCAATTTTTTTTCTAGGAAATCTCATCTTTTTTTATTCTACTTAGATCAATAAGACAAATTTAAGCTATATGATGGTCAATAATCTAGCCAGGTAGAAGAATCAATATTAGATATTTGGGAGTTCACTTTCAGATCTAATTCTGACACACTAATTTTCTGTGGAACAGTCATTTAACTTTTAATTTCTTCGCAAATAAACTGTTAATTTTTAGCTACCATGTGTGTTTGTGAAAAAAAAATTGAATGTTTATCAAAGGAAATACTTATATTTGGGGGGGGGTATTTATTTATTTATTTATTTGAGAGTGAGAGAGCAGGGGGGAGGGGCAGAGAGAGAGAGAATCCCGAACACGGTCCATGCCCAGCATGGAGCCCAACATTCGGCTTGATCTCATGACCCTGAGATCATGACCTGAGCCAAAATCAAGAGTTGGAGGTTTAACCGACCGGGCCACCCAGGTGCCCCAGAAATACTTGTATTTATATACGGTTCTTTGCTTGCAGTTTGTGCTCAGATTAAGATAAGTAACTCAGGGGGTCCATAAGTGCAATTCTACATCGACTAGTGTTTTCTCCTGAATGGGTTGAAGGACTTCTACTGAAAGGCTTAACTAGCGACCCCTCGTTGATATAAACAATGCTTATATTTACAGTTTGGTTGGACATCTCTGCCAATCTTGTCTGAGCGTCATTACCGACTCTGTTCAAGACCAGGGAACACTGTGGACCTATCCTTTCCCCCTCTTTCCCATTCTCCAAGCAAGACACTTGAAGCTGTTGCTAACCTTCACTCCTGGTACCACCTATAGACTGTGGTACTAGAGGTCAAAACTTAAAGGTTAAAGAGTGCCTTCAGGCTGCACTCACTGTCTTGGCTACAAGTGGTAAAACCGTGATCATGGACTGTTCTGCATGCAGGTGCCCCATACAAGTGTCACCAGCTCACTGAAGACGGAAGCAGGCCAGGACTTCTTTTATACCCTCATCACACCTTAGGTGAAGAGGACAGACAGATATACTGCATCCCATGGAATCAGAGTTACAAAGGACCCACATCCAATTCTAATCTTGAGAGACTCAGAGGGATCAGATAACTGCTTTATCCATGTACTGATCCAGTGGACCCAGGAATTTTCCTTAAAAAAAAAAATACGAAGCTATTCCCATGGGATTAGGCAGTGCCATGAGAATTCGAAGTTGGGAAATCTGGTAACACAAAGTAGGCATGGGAAACTATTTTGTGCAGCTGCTTCTGTCCATCACACAGGTTTTTGTTTAGCAAGCACTTTCACTTTGTTCATATTCAGATATATAGATAAAGACATGGATTTAAAGCTCATTATGTTCCATGGCACCCATTCTGGAAAATAACAGAAAAGCTGTGGTTTTTTTCCATTTTACATCTGCTGCATTCTTAATGAAATTCTCTTTTGAGACTTTTACCTATGCTTGAATCAACTCTATGGGAGTTGGGGTCACCTGACTCCATCTGACTTGGGCATCTGCAAGCTGAACCCTTGATCTGAGAGGATGGCAAATTGAAGACGGTTTTCAAACAAATCACAAATGCATTGTGATTCCATTAAGTGTTCCTCCAAGAGTTGAGTCTAAGGATTCTGGACCGAAGTGAATTATAAATACTGTCATTTTGATATATATCAGGGAGCTCCTTTCCACCAGTTCCTAACTACCTGGGACTATTCTAAACATAGTGTGAATATACCATCTTGGCATCAATACCAGTGACGTATTGAGAAGTTTGGAAATGAAATTTATACAACTACATAAAAATCACTCATCATGGAGGAAAAGGGTGATCGAGGATGTCCAACAATTCCTATGATTTTCTATATACAAACCGTGGTTCATGCCCTAACTTTTCACTCTGACCATCCCAACAAAACCTCCTTGGGAACTGAAATGGGTAATCTGACCCATGGAAAAGGCTTCAGCATTCCAACAGTTGGAAACTGACTCTTATCCTGACACTGCCTCATCTTCTACCACCAGCAAGAGCTATGTTGATGCTATAAGAGCAGGCTTGCAGGAGAAATCTCAGTGCCCACATCTCCAGAAACTTGGTCCTTCCTGAAATCCGTACTGCTTACGGAACAGGAAATTCTGGTGATCGATGCCAACTTTGAGTCAGGTCTTCAGACAAATGATGACAAGGCATCTAAACACTGCAGCCAAGAAAAGCCAAGGCAACCAGAGTAGATAGGGGACATGCACTATGTTCTTTAAACACTTCAACCAGCACACTGTCTAAATCTTGGGCGGTCGGCACCGAGAAGATACCAGGTCACACAATCCAGCAGGGTATGGTACAGCAGACAACTCTCCAAGAGCTCCTCTGACCTGGGGACCTTCAGACCATCCTGTAACTGACCAAGACAATTCAGTTGGGACAGCATACAAATGCCTGATCAAGTCAGGGCCTAATCAAGGTACTACCCAGAGTCTTTCCCAGACTTTACAGGATCCCTATTATCTTAAAAAAGTGGCAGCAGATCCCAGCAGAACTATTAACAATAGCTCCTTATTCTAGGCATGTCCTGGATCCCTGCCTAAACCCTGATCTATTGCTCTGCTCTTTGTCTGTATGGCTCCATTTTCTAGCTTCAGTATCTGTGACCCTTATCATTTGGCAACTGTCCTTTGGCATTTGGGGCCTTAGCTTTCTTCCCATTGTAGAAACATGAGGGAAAGAAACAAAAAGCAAAAAAAGAATTCCACCTTTCCTTTCAGAGATAATCACTGTAAGCGTTTTTAACGGTATATCTTTATACACACACACACATGATAATTCTGCATGTATACGTACATATGACTCCTACATGGAAGATGTGTTTCACAGTACCTGGCACACACTAAAACACTCAGTGAGCATGAGCTATTGTGATATTTCTGATTTTTAACTTGCTTACATTACTCAGCAACATATGATGAAGATGCTCCATATTAATACGTATCTTTCTCCACATGATTTTTAATAGATACAGAGGACACACCATAACTTAATCCTCTATTGTTAGACACAAGTTGTTTACATTATTTTGCTAGTATAAACACAGCTACAATAAACATTATCCTAGTTAAATTTTCATATTCCAGAATAAATTTCTAACAAAGGAATTGCTGGGTCAAATAATTTGCATAGTTAAGACCTTTCATATAAAGTGATAAACTTGCCTGCAGAAGACAAGCTTACACCGGTTTATGCTCTCCCAACAGTAGCATGTCCAGAATGTCAATTCATTTATTCATTCTTTCATTCAACAAACAAACTTCATGAACTACTACAAATGCTACAGGTACTTCTGGGACCAACAGGCAAGGACCATGCTCTCCTGGGTATGCAGTCTAAAAGGGAGGGGGAGGGGGAATGAACGTTAAATAGCACAGTGATCAATTATGAAGTTTAAAAGGACCGTGTCTATAAAAAACAAGTTTTTAATAGATGTGTATTGGTTATATATCGATGTGTAACAAATTACTCCAAACCACAGTGGTTTAAAACAGCAAACATTTATTATCTTACAGTTTCTGTCGGTCGGGAATCTGGTCGCAACCCAGCTACACCCTCTGAAGAGATTTAGTATGTAGATTTGAGAGGATGACAGAGCAGGTCTTAGCGAAAGATTAAATGTAAATGAAGCAGAGAAATAAATCAGAAAATATCCCCAAGTTTCTGGCCTCAGCAACTGACTCAAAGAAATTTAGGTTTCGTTATTACTATTTTATTCTTGTTCTTATTATTTGCTTATTCAATAGATAAAAATTATTTTCTCATTTGCTTTTCCTTTTGCATTTCTTTTTATGTGTTCACTCGTGAGGGGGGTGTTTTGGTTTCATTGTTTTATTCCTACTATCATAGCCGTCTTCCAAATGGTAAAATTCGTATTAGAAACTTGGTCTTGAAGATCTTTTTGGTAATTGAACCATTATAAACTTTCAACATAATAAGTGAAAAAGTAAGATGCATTAAGTGTATTTATAAATGCGTATATAATAACAAATTTGTGTTTGTAAGGTACCCATGTTTGTAAAGGTATAGGTTGTCTGTAGCAGACTACATAAGAAACTGAGAATAGTGGGTTTTTCTGGAGAGAACTGGAGAGCTGAGGGACAGAGAGAGATCTACTTTCCCTGTATACTTTGTCTGCCCTTGGAATTTAGTTCCTTATGCTGATATTATCAGTTTTAAAGCATTCTACTAACAAGTCACTAGGTATATAAGATGGTTTTGCTGAAGTAAATAGGTGACAGACTTCACTGCTCATTCTTTTGTCACCTTATAGCTGTTTTACCAAATGAGCAAGATAGACCCACAGGCTTCCAGGAGAATTCATTTTACAATACACTGGCTCAAAAACATGGCTTGTATCAATGTAAGAATTGAATATAAAGGGGCGCCTGGGTGGCACAGCGGTTAAGCGTCTGCCTTCGGCTCAGGGCGTGATCCCTGCGTTATGGGATCGAGCCTCACATCAGGCTCCTCTGCTATGAGCCTGCTTCTCCCTCTCCCACTCCCCCTGCTTGTGTTCCCTCTCTCGCTGGCTGTCTCTATCTCTGTCAAATAAATAAATTAAAAAAGAATTGAATATAAAGTCGTTCTTGGTGTCTGGTCGCTGGTACCCTGAGACCATTAGTAACAATAGTATTTTGCTCTGTCTACCATTGTCTCCCGTGCATTATCTACACCGGGTATCAATTATTTAGCTCTCACTATTGAGCTTGCACATTATCTAGACTCTTCAATTCACATCCTAAGCTCCTCTGTCACCTGCCTCTTAATCATTTTCCTGCTCCTTAACAGCTCCAGTGGGCATGGTCATAAAGAGGAGGCAAAACTCGAATAAATTTATTTGTTATTGTTAATTGCTCATATAAAAAGGCTTTATGAGGAAAAGGTTGAGTTTGGTGATTAAAATGAGATGTTTCCATAATCTTAATTTATTTTTTTTATTCTGGATTCTTTCACATCTCTACACTCTACTTACTACTAATTACTGGTTTTTCTCTTCTGCTACCAAAAAAATATTATCTGCATGAAAGACTATTTAGCTGCTCACTGGCCATTGATTCATTCATTCGTTCACCATTTCAACATTTGTCCCCAATTTGGGCAATATAAAAGGAAGACACAAATAGAGTAGCACGTGTTGAAATGAGATGTTTCAGGCTGGTAATCAAAGAAAACAACAACAGAACGTGATAATACAGAAAAAGGACAAAGTAAAATGGTGTGGGCCCACTTAAGATGGATATAGAAAGGCCAGATGTGAGATGACTTCGCAGAAACAAACAGTCCCAAAGAAAACAGAGACCAACTGTTTAACATGCTTATTAAAAGAACAGGGAAAAGAAATAGAAATGGAATAAAATCTAAAAAATAGGAGTAGAACAGATAAACTGAAATGGCACTCCAGGGGCCACGAATTGTTTAATACATGCCCAATATCTGTTCATTCTACTCTGATAACTGTTTCCAAATTATCTATTTGGGGCTCTGTTCAGGGCCCTAGTCTCAGTTCTTACGGTCTCTGAAAATGCTCCCTTGACTCCAGAGCCAGCAGGCAATCCGGAGCTGGCCAATCAAAGGATCACATTTTTCTGGCAATAGTAATTGGTTCCCAAAGACACCATGGCCCACCCCAGGCCAATCAGAGCCAGTACCGTTGATTTGGGGGAACTTATATTGCCCTTTTGAGGAATCAAATTTGTTCCTTCGTGTTGGGCTAGAATTGGGAAATCTAAAGTCAGGAGATGTTCCCACCAACTTTTTTCTGTCAATGAAGCTGAGAAAAAGCTGTAAATGAAGCAAACATACCAAAAGTTCAGAGCCCGGTCCTGCCAAGAGGACAGAGACAAATCCAGACCATAGGACACGGCGTGAGCTATTGCCTAAACCAGCCCCACCTGAATCCATCCCCATCTCAGACTTCCCAGTTACATAAGCTAATCAATTCAAGTTTCCCTCCGCCCTCCCAATAGTTTGGATTGAGTTTCCATTGCACAGGAAAGAGTTCTGAATAATAGGTTTTATTCATATAAGGCACTGAGAGAAAGAAAGATGGTTTCATCTTTGTCTGACTAACCAATGGTTTGCAGGTAGGGGTCCTGTCTTATGGAGGTAACTTGCCATTCATTCACTAGGAAGACCCAACCCAGGTCTAGTGGAGCCATAGGGAGTAGGCTCTTCTACTGAGCAATAAATGCTAGTGGTTTCCCTTTCAGAAATTTGGAAAGTGGTAGACCCCAATGCTGTATAGCTGAGAAAATATCTGACAGTGGCTTACCTAAAATTCTGTAGTAGGAAATATTGACCTGTGAAAGAATGAGGCTCTGAGACTGAACAAAGAAGTGAATAAAATTGGGGGCCAAAGAAATGGGACAGTGAAATTCAGAGAAGTGTAGGAAATGCAAAACTATTTCCATCCCTAATATGATGGAAATCTCTCTGGAGCTGGCAGTGTAACTGATGCCTGGAAAACATGGTCAATTTCACCGTGACATTGAAACTTGCTGAATTGAAACACTTTGCTGCCATCACGCTTTGAAATCATCATCCTAGACTTGAACTTTTGGGAAAAGTTGAACAAGATCAAAAACTCTGAGTCACTTTTGTGATAGCTCGTTGCCAGGAAGTGATGACCTCCTCGGAATAATGGGACAGTGACATCAGTTTACAGCAGGTCACTAGGTATTATGCAGGGTGGCAAGTTTTTGTGCACTATCCAGTAATATGCTTTCTGCATGAAATATGAGACCAGAGCTCTAATTCTAACAATGTTATAAACAAACCTATGCAATTAAAGCCTAGTGCATGACTGGAAGCAGAGATAAGCTAATAAGATTATAAACCAACTAAATAGATCCTGAAGCCATATGATGACATCATGAAATTTTAGAAGATACAGCTGGCTTCCAGTGATATTTTTTGCAGTTGAAAATATGTAGCATCTGGTCTTTCGCTTATCATTCTTTGCTGAAGTAGTTGTCATCTTGGGTTTCCTTTTATCATGTAGATGTGTTAAGTTTAAAAATAAAGTTAGAAGATTTTGATAGAACATTCCATCTAATTTCAAGGAAAAATTAAGCAAAAATTAATTACTGTTTCATAAACGAACTATAAAGATGGGTACTGCCCTGAGCCTTTGCTCATGCATTGAGCACTTTTGTACCATTGGAGCGCCATCAACCTAGAGAATGATTGTCTCTCATGCAACCGTAGAATGTTCAATCATTCCTTCTTGCATGCTTTCAGTATAGGGAGATAGTATAATATCCTGGGTGTAGGTTTCTTTGGTTCAAATCCCAATTTCACCATTTACTAGCTGTGTCACTTTGAACAAGTTGTTTAATCTTTCAAGTTCCTGTTTACTCCTGTATACAATAGGAATAATAGTAAATGCTATTAAATGACACAATATTTGTAGTATTTCACAGTATGTCTGACATATATAAGTCTCAAATAAATATTATTTATTATTAGTCATTCACTTAACAAATATTTATTAAGGTCTACATATGCGCCAGGCCCTATTCCTGGGAATACTTGGCCAAGAAAAGAGAAATAGTCTCTTAAAATTAACTTGTGTGTAGGAATCATCTCTGACATTTTAATCATCTGACACCCAACTGCTCCATTTTCTGACCTTTGACTAAGAAGATCTTTGGGAAACTTTGTTTCTGACATCAGCGTTTGAGATGAGAGAGGATGAATCCAGAGAAATGATTCTAGGTGACGCCTTTATAATAAAAGAGAATGTGTCCTGAAATTACATGCTATTATCAAAAACTTAATTCTAAGTGGTAGCAATGACGGGGGTGGCCACCTGGAGATGTATTCCAGCATCTGAGTCGGCTCCTGATGGACCTGAGGCTCCTCAGACAGACTTCTCCTCTGCTTGCCCTTCCGTGACCTCTCCTCTGCTCTGCAGCTCCTGCCACACAAGCCTGCTGGCAACTTCTCCTTTGCTGCAGGCCCTGCCACTTCTGCCACACGTTCTGTCATCTCCATTGAACACCCTCCAGCGCGGCCTCCACGGGCACCACCTCTAGCTGCTCCCAATCTGACAGGCCCCTGCCTTCCAGAAGCTCACAGTCTAACAGGGTGGAGGGCATTTGAAAATTCGACCATATTCAAGCCTCAACAAGCTAAGTCCTAACAACGAAGTTTAAGAAACATCATAAAGAAAGGAAAGTTCTATGAAGAGAGTGGTATTTGAGCTGACTCTGTCTTTTGATGGACAAAAAAATAAAAGGAAGACCAACTCAGGCTACGGTAATGGCATGAGCTTCTAAAAAGGTCATCACTTTGCTGTTCTTTTAATAGTACAAAAACCCAAAACCAATGAAGGCTTTCAACACAATGATCTAATCACTTATATCTTCTGGAAGGGCAGATTTAGGTCAGTTTTTCCAAGTACACATGTATGAATGATGCTTCTGGTTTTGCAGGGTGCCAGAAGAAACAGAAAGGGAGCTTTTTTTGTTTTGCTTTTGTCCACTAGACTCATGCCTGATAATGTACTGCAAGTGCTAGATGTTCACACGAAGTCCATTGTAATGCGTGTATATACGTGTACACACACAGGCACATATGTACATACATATATAAAATGTAAAATAACTTAGAAACAAAAACCATTTTGAATTCTAAAGCAATTAGTCTAATATCTATGAGAGAATAGTAAATAATGGGCGCCTGAGTGGCTCAGTTGGTTAAGCATCTGCCTTCGGCTCGGGTCATGATCTCAGGGGCCTGGGATTGAGCCCCACATTGTGCTTCCTGCTCAGTGGGGAGTCTGCTTCTCCCTCTACCCTTCCCCTTTGTTTGTGATCTCTTTCTCACCCTCTCAAACAAGTAAATAAAATCTTTTTAAAAATAAGCTAAATAAAATAAATTTAAAAAAAGAGTAACTAGGGATAGTATAAGGTATTATTATTTTCTACTAGTATTAATTACTGGTTTTATTTTGTTTCACATGCCAGAAGTCTTGTAATTACCATAGGCTAACTCAAAAAGCATATGCAGAGTATGTGAACGTTAATTACCAACTCTTTTTGTGATGACTTGATTAATATCGCTAATCCTCATTACTCACCTGAGCCTTAGAGTCATGATGCCTTTGATCCATAAGATATACAGAAACAGGATATGACTAAATGAGACAGTTCAGGCTCACGGTATTTAGATATGTCAATGAAAAACCTTTAATGCCATCACAATACTGTTTCTTATCTCTCTTCACCAGAGTAGAACACAATAGAGCGTGAGAAATGCATATGCCCAGGTTTTAACAAAGAGCCCATTACCATATTAGACTTAGCTGTGCTCAGTTAACTCTGCAGGATCAAAATAGAGGCAAATGATCCAATGAGTGCACTTTATTGCCAAATGTTGTCCAAATTAAATAGATTATTTTAGCAAATGTTTCATTAGTGTTTGACTTAACAGACAAACCACTATTTTCCCTCTGAGCATGTTTTAATCAAAATGGAGAAGCCAGCAGATGCTGTTTGATAGTTTTCAAACCTATACCAAAATTTCTCCCACCATCAAATTCATTTCAAGTTTCTTTAAAGGTGATATTAAGAATGCTTATGCCCAAATTATATAGCTCAGTTCACTTCAGAGCTTTCTCGCTATTTTATGTCAATTCTCTTCCACACATCATTCAAACAGGATTAAATTATATATGCTTTACACATACAATGTATTGAAGTAGTGACAGTCAGCCTAGCTTCCTGAAAAGATTAATTAAGTGCATCAGCTCTTTCCTGGATAAAAAGAACCTATAAATTTGGTTCTTTGATGCAGGATTGAGCTACTCCCCCACAAAATGAACTGGAAAAAAGTGTTGATCACAGGTAAGGCCATCCTAAAATTAGAACGTCTCATTCACATTACATAATTGAGGAAATTTGAAAAAGCCTGACTAGCAAAAAACCAACTCCTTCATTGGCCTATGGAGTATCTCAAATTCCCACTCTTCAGTTCACTCCTTGTGAATTTTCTAAGACCTCTTCCAAGGAGTCCAACACAATAATTTGTCAATTTATTAGCAGGGACTAGCATATCTGAGCCACCAATATATCTGTGTCTCTGGAAGAAGGCAGATTTTTAGGAGAATGAATTAAAAAAAAGATTTTAGTATTTGATCAAGAAATGAAACACTTGTAGCAAAGCTTTTCTTTTAACACCTGAAATGTTGCTTAAAATGAAAATGACTGTATGTTTTGTATAAATTCAATACCACATGAAATAAGGTCCTAGTATGGTCAATTGGTAGCAGAAACTGGATTTAAAGACAAAATGCGAAAAGATTTTGAGAACTATCTGACAGCTGGTTTCTCCCCCTGAAAATTGAGAAAAAATATCTTATTTGATTTTGAAGAATAGAAAATCTTGAAACATCAGTATTTTCTAAAATCATAATTTGTGAATTGTTGGATTAAATTTTTTGATAGTCGAGGTAAGTGATAAGTGGGAGGTTGAGAATCACAGTATAGATCTATGAATACCCAAGAGGCACAATGAAAAGTAGCATAAATTGGTGGAAGGAAATGTGGGTTATGAATAAAATATCCCAATTCTACCAGACATAGTAGCAACTTCACGTCTTATGAGCTTTGGGGGACATCCAGGACTTGCTTGTAAAATAAGAATCAATGTCTACCTGACTTACATTACTATAACAAGGTTCAAGAGTCACAATGTATGCAATAACACTTCAGGAGCCAACAAGTAATATCGTATGTCTTTGATTCTATGTCGTATATCATCTATTCATCATTTGGTGTGTTAACATCTCTGAAATGGCGATGTTCTAACATCTCTGAAATGGCGATGTTCTTACACTCAGTGTCCATGGGTGTCATCTGCCACGGCAACTGCATCAAAACATGCTAACGGAAGGTCAGCAGCTTGGAAGAAAAAGTCCCAGAGATAATCATAGAGCACTCGTTTAAGAAATGCTACACAGCAAATGCTTCTTGATGGGCCAGAAGATGAAGTTGTGTTTCAAAAAACAAAGCAGAGACATCAATGATTGAGTCAAAAAGTGCTCCTTGGGAGATAGACTCAATGTGAAAACATTTTAGGAATACCTTAAAGAATGTATTTCACTTATGTTGTCCTTTGACTTGTACGTAAGAGTGATAAAAGATTTTAAAAATCTATGTATGTTTAAAAGGTTTCTACAATAAGGGTAAAACTAAAATTCTATGTGATGAAGAAGCACCCTGTCATTATTTGATTGAAGTTTTCTTTCTTAACAGTACATGAAGCAACTGACGGTGCGTTAGAAAGAAACTTGGTACAGAAATACACGGTGTAACTATGAAGTTGTACTAAGTGAGATGGAGAAAAGGCAGGTACTGGCACCAAAAGTAAGGTTGGCACATTTCGTAACTTTGTTTGAGGAAGAGATCAGGGAAATAACAACAACCAGTACTACAGAGAGACCTGTAAAGTTCTGACGTGCATGCAAGCCATCTGGGTATTAGAAAAGCAAATTTTACCCCATGGGAGGAATCTGAATCCGTTTGCAATTGATAAAATACCATTCTAGTCCTATATGTTAACACACTGACAATCAATGAAACCTGCTGGAAGGGTAATAACGTCTGCAACGTTTATTATCTGCAAACGTGTTTTAATGACAGGATGTTATAGTAAGTAGTTTTATAAAAGCTGATTGGTGATGGCCATAAGAAAAACATCACGTTGGTAAATTCATCATTTATGATATGGTTCAATAATCTCTTCCTCAAAGGAAGAAACCCTTCCTTGAACTCCCAAAATACAAACCAATGACTCCTTCTCCAATAACACCCACCCATCTTAATCACATCTTTATTAAGGAACATACCAAACTAAATATTAGCTGTCTCCTCAAATGGGTACCACAAAACAGGTAACCACAGTTGTGTTCATTTGGTATCAAGAGAACTTGATATTGTGTACTGCAGGGTACTTAGTAGGCAATCAATACATAATTGGTGAAAGAATGAATATGTTTAATGTATTTTGTATATAAGATTCACAGGCATTAATTTGTAGGCAGACAGTTTGTAAATAAGATTAATGATGCTGTTGCAATATTACAAGTCTTAATTCATGTGGTATAAAAGATAATGACTGTACTACATATATTAGTTTATTGATCTACTGTACCCATCTTACCCTTCTAGTTTTACTTGCCCTATTCACAGGCTTGGGAATGTCAGTTCCTTGTATTAACTTTCCCTCACCTCCATTCATGGCTACAGCTGATTAGACCAGGGGTGGTTACTTGCCCATAAGAGTAGTCCATTGTCTGGCTGATAGTCAATCAAACTTCCTCTTTGGAGAGGTGGACCAACAGACATCAGAACAAGTGGAGAATGAAGACATAGTATTGGTGGAGCACCAGGATGAAGTTCTATGGTCTTCTGAGGGCTAGTGGGACAGCATTTCTTAGATTCCTTGTGTTTTATTCCTTAGAAGTTCCTTTCTTTTCAAGTTAATTGGTATGTTTCTCTTCCTTAAAACCAAAGACACCCTATCCAAGTGCAAGTATATTTTTTGTATTCCATCAAGATCAAGATCTAGTATACTGGTTAACACTGGTTGACAAACTTTCCAAGAGCTAGAATGCAATGAAATATAATTAATGCAAAATGTACCCCAACTTAATGATCCTTGGATGAATTATTTTTTATTTTACTATCTGAAATATTTTGTATACCTCGGAAAGTTTGGGTCTTGCTCCCTACCAGAAATAACCCTTAGGCCATACTATGGAATGACACACTAAATACCACTCTAACTTCTTTCTAGCACGCTTTCTTGGTTACTAGAGACTAGAAAGCTGAATGTTACATACATTTCTCAGACTCAGGTGAAGCTAGAGTTTCACATGTGACCTGATTTCACCAACCGGATGCACCTATATGAGACATGGGAGGTGGATATAAACATGGTAAGTAGAATGTATAGGGCTGTTTTGGCGATTAAGGTGGCTGAGTGTTTAATTCTTCCAAAGAGCTGCAATGGAGGTTTTAATACTTAGTCTGTATCTTCATTAGTTCTAAGTGGCAGATGGTGGATGGAATTTCTACTTGGCTGTTCCCATTATGCAGCTGGACACTTCTGCTATCTATCATCGAAGCCTGGTTCCTGGATCCAAGCCTGATTCCTGGGTCCCAGCAGAATTTTGTAAAACTGTCTATTATTTTACATTATAATAAACTCTTTTGCTGCTTAAGCTAGCAAGAGTTAATTTTGTTTTCTGAAACCAAGAACCATGGCCTATGTAATAATTGGTACCAGAAATGAGATGCTAGAAAGTACAAATAACACTGATTTTGAAGCAGTAAGATAGTGAGGGGTGAGGGTCTAATTTTAATGCGGTAGCCAAATATTTGCTTAACCTGTCACTTGTTTACCTTAAGAATCGGGCTATTTGCTGACTGAGGCTATAATGTTAAAAGAAATAGCAAAGCAAATTTATAGTGTTGGTAGGTGGTAGTTCATTTTTGCTATTTTTAGCAAAATCTAATGCATTACGGGAACTCAGACTAGACCCAAACCTTCTTGAAGCAGAGGTGGAAGGAAGCAAAGATTTACTAAGAGAGGTATTCCCTGCCTTTGCATGCTAATGACACTGATGCAGAGCCCCGTGATTTGGGCCATATAGTGTTGAAAAAGTCATCTGCCTCTGTACCTGAACTTGAAGAAGTTTTAAGCTGTGGCCATGAAACTACAGTCCTAGCAAGAGGTAAGACCCTTGCTTTGTCATAAAGCAGTGGTGATATTGCTGGCAGGTGATGAATTGTATTGCTTCCCCAACTAAGCCTATTATTTCAGATGCTCTCAAGGTAACCACCATTAATTTAAGGGCCAAAGGGATGGGCAGAGTACAGAGCCTAGTAAATAAAAGAGGAGAATCTACAGGCTGAAAAACCATGTCTAGGCAAGACCTTTGGCTATGGTAGTTTATACATAGAACAGAATGGAAATAAGTCAAGTCTGTTAAATGTTTGAAGGAATTATCTTCCCAAAGAAACCCCAGCTTGGTCTACAATAGTCTGTGGTCGTTAGAACTTTAGAACACTCTCTATGCCCCAGTGTTTGAAAGTCCACGCGGTCTCCAAACAGGGCATCCTCCCCTGTGCCCATCTCGTACGTATTTGTTGAGGAAAATTGACAAGAAGGAACCTCCCAGGGGCAGATCCAGGAGCAGCAGAAGACAAAACATGTAGGAAAACATTCAAGAGAAAGAACCAGGAGCTGTCAGGTTGGTCAACCAAGGAACTCACCCAGAAATCTTAGGCAGTAGATTTGAGGAAGTCACAGAAAAAGACTTGAGTCTGGATCCCTGGGAGAGGCAGTGAGACTGCTGTACATATGAAAACAAAGGTGTACGTGTTGGTTTGGAAAACCAAAGAGGCAGACCATGACAGAAAATGCTAACAGCCTGCTGTATTGGTTTTAAACTATGTCCACAAATTATTTGATACCCTTCTCTTCAAGATGACTTTCCTTTTAAGAGTGGAATTAATTTAGTGACTTATGTCTAATTAATAGAATAAAGTGAAAATACTCCTGTGAATTAGGCGACCAGGTCACAAAGGACGTTGTGACTTCATCATTGCTTTCTCTCGGATAGCTCCATCTGGGGGAGTTAACAGCCACATCGTCAGGATACCCAAGCTCGTGTAGCAAGGACCCGAGGTCTCCTGCCAACAGCCATGTGAGGAACTGAGGCTTCCTGCCAAAAGCCTGGAGAAGGAACCTTCTTGAAATTGGATACTCCAGCTCCAGGCAAGCCTTCAGATGATTGCAGACCCTGCCAATATCCTGATTGCAGCCACACGAGAAACTTTGTATCAAAATAATCCAGCTAAGCTATTCCTGAATTTTATACCTGCCAGAAACTATGAGACAGTAGTGTTTCTTGTTTTAAGCTACTAATTTTTGTGGCGGTTTGTTAGGCAGCATGAGATAACTAATACACCTACTCAATATGGAGTCTCATCTTCTTAGAAATAAAGCCTTGATTTTATCTGCATATTGTTCCTAGCTAAAATACGACATACCCCACACTCTCTCTGGATACATCCAATGAAATGTTAGTAGGACTTATTGGATGGTCCTTTCAGGAAAGCTCGTTAAAAGGGTGGTAGGTCACCCACATTCTTTCTGCCAGAAATGCTAACTTGATAACTGGAGCTGCAGCAGCCAATTAACATCATGAGGCAATCTTCAGGGTGAGAGCCAAGAAAGAGCTGAAGGTAACAGAATAGAAGTAATCTGGGTGCTTAAAGATGATGGCATCATCAAACCAGCCCCAGAAATGCATTTGTGGATTTTTTTTACATTGGAAAAAAATCAAATTCTGTCTTGGTTCAGTTGCTGTTAGTTCTTACCTCTATTACTAGCAACCAAATGTAGTTACTAGATGATGAAACTCAGAATTAGATTTCTTGGATATGACTGTTAGGGAAATATAATACAGTGAACTACTTAACAGGAGTAATCATTTAGTTTTGTAGGAATAATTATTACTATAAATTACTGAGTTATGTGTATCATATAAGCCAGTTTTGTGGGACATGAGAAGTATATGCAGTTTATCCAGGATTCTCTTCCTAAGTCACCTCCAGAATTCCACATTGGCATTGCTGTAAGACCACACACACACACACACACACACACACACACACACACACTAAGTATATACACACTAAATTATTGACACTTGTGCTGTCCTGATTAAACCGTCCTTTGGTACCGTGTCATTTAAGAATTGTAAAACAGCCAAAGTTAATTTCCAATGTGTAGTTCTTTGGTTTTATATATATATATATATATTATTTTGCTGATTTCTGACATATCATATCAAGCAAAAATAATTTTGAGTTGTAACATTTTTTAAACATTTACAGACTTTATTTTCTGATACATGTCAAAGTTTAGTTTTATTTTTATTTATTTTATTTATTTATTTTTTTTAAGATTTTATTTATTTATTTGACAGAGATAGAGACAGCCAGCGAGAGAGGGAACACAAGCAGGGGGAATGGGAGAGGAAGAAGCAGGCTCATAGCGGAGGAGCCTGATGTGGGGCCCGATCCCACAACGCCGGGATCACGCCCTGAGCCGAAGGCAGACGCTTAACCGCTGTGCCACCCAGGCGCCCCATTTGTTTTATTTTTAAAATGAGAAGACAGAAAGGTTCTTTCATGTTTATTTTGTTTTTTAAATATATGATAGCTTTATTTAAATGTAATTTACATACCATACAACTCACCTATTTAAAGTGTATAATTCAATGATTTTTGGAATATCCAGAGTTGTGCAAACATCACCACAATCAATTTTAGAACACTTCTCTCGCTACAGAAAGAAATCCTATACCCATTAGCAGTCAATCCCCATTTCTTCCCAAACCCTTCCTCCACCCTAGGTAATCACTATTCTGCTCTCTGTCTCTATAGATGTGTGTATTATGGACATTTCATATAAATGTAATTATACAATATGTGGTCTTTCATGACCAACTTCTTTAACTCAGCGTAATCTTTTCAAGTTCATTTATATTGTAGCATCAGTTTATTCCCTTTTTATTGCTCAGTAGTATTTCATTGTAAGGATAGACCACATTTCCCTATTCATTCATCAGTTGATGAATATTTAGGTTTGTTTCTCTTTTTGATGTTATGAAGAGTACCAGTGTGAACATTTATACGTACAAGTTCTTCTGTGGAGAAACAGTTTTCATTTCTCTAGGGTATACACTTAGGGTGGAATTGATGGGGTCATATAGTAACTATATTTAACCTTTTGAGGAACTGCCAGACTCTCTTTCAAAGTAGCCACAACACTTTAGATTTTCGCCAGCCATGTATGAGGGTTCCAATTACTCTACGACCTTCCCAACACTTGCCTCTATCTGTTTTGCTTGTTTCATTTGTTTGTAGACATTCCTAGCAAGTGTGAAGTGGTAAAACATCGTAGTTTGGATTTGCATTTCCCTGGTGACTAGTGACAAGGAGCATCTTTCCATGTGCTTAACTTATATCTTTGGAGAAATGTCTATTTAGAGCCTTTGCTCATTTTAAAATATTGAATATTAGTCTTTTTATTATTGAGTTGTAAGAGTCATACATTCTAGACCCAAGTCTCTTATCAGATACATGATTTGCAAATTTTTTCTCTCATTCTGTGAGTTGTCATTTCTTTTTTTTTTTTTTTTTTGGATAGTGTCCATTGAAGTGCCAAAGATTTTAATTTTATATAAGTCCAATACACCTACTTTCTCTTTTGTCACTTGTGCTTTGGTACCACATCTAAGAAGGCTTTGCTAAACTAAGATCATGAAGATTTATTGCTATATTTCCTCCTATGAGTTTTATAGCTTAGTTTTTACAGTTAGGTCTAAGATTCGTTTTTGTATGCGGTATACATTTTTGTATATGGTATAAAGAAGAGGTCAAATTTCATTCTCTTCCATAAATACCTAGTTGACCCAGCATCATTTATTGAAAAGACTACTCTTTCCTCATTGACTTTTGTGAAATCTTAGGGGTATATATGTATGTGTGTGTGTGTGTGTATACATGTGTGTATGCATGTGTGTGTGTGTGTGTGCCTGTTTGAGGGTAAAAGCAATTTTAGTTAAGTTTTGTGAAATGATAAGCAATATAAGAAGTTTATGTTTCTTAAACTAAACAAATGTAAAACAGATATGTCAGAGTCTGTGTCTATTTCTTTTGAGGGTCAAACGAATGGCCAGCATACGTTTCTAACTTTGTAGCTTTCTTCTCTATAGAACCCTGAATAATTTGGGAAAACAGATATATACTTTCCTTTAGGTGAAGGTTATCTGAAGAAGATCTCTAAAAATTAATAGGATCATGTTTTACTCAATTGATTTATTATATGGATGTATGTTTGCGAAATCCCAAAATTTGGCATTCATTTACAACAGGACTGCTTAATAAGATCTAAATAACCTATTTCCTGTTTTTTCTTTTTTTTTTAAGTAGGCTCCACACTCAGGGTGGAGCCCAACTCGGGGCTTGAACTCATGACCCTGAGATCAAGACCTGAGATGAGATGGAGAGTCAGATGCTTAACCAACCGAGCCACCCAGCTGCCTCTAAATAACCCATTTCTACATAAAAGGATAGGATTCCACATAATGCTTTCAACCATTCAGACATACTAAACTGACACATCATCAAAACTGACATGTTTTCTTTAGCTTCATTGGGACTTTTTGGGTTTTTGGACCCCTTAATTCTACCAGAGATTTTCTTGTTTTGGGAATGAGAAGGATTCATCCACATTTACACTTTTCTGAAGTATCTGCCTTTTTCTCACACGTTTTCAGCTGCTTGTACACAATCATTTTCATTTTTTTTTTTAAGATCCAGTTTTTTGGGATTCATTTTAGTGTAGAAATTGAGTGCCCTGGTTTTGGCAGTCCTTGGCATTCGAGCCCCACCAAAAGTAAAAAGGCTCTAATCTCATCACGGAAAACTTCACAAAACCTGCAGACAGGGTCGTCGGAACATCTTCATCTTAGCTCTTTAGACCGCTCTTGGTACCCAGGGCCCTGCCGCACATCCTTACCACCGCCGCTTCGGGCAGGTAACTGCTTCAAACAGAGGCTGGGCTGGATTTTATAGTCTACAAGTCACTAACTGGGCGTGGAAGAAGCGAAAAGCAAAACCTGGACTTCTACAGAAGGTACTGGAGAGTAACCAGCACAGAGGTAACTCTGTGTTCTAGGGAAGACTTCTTTAAAGCTTACTCAACCCCCAATTGATGGTGTTTTATTTCTGCCATAAAGCCAGTTTACGTTTACAGTCCACCACCAGAGTTAATAGAAATAGCAGTCGTTGTAACTAGTGTATGGTTAGTGAAGACACAGTACATAAAATGTCAACTTTGCGGATTTTCTAATTGGCATAAAAGCCTAGATACAAGGAAGTGGTTTTTATAGCACAGTATAGTTAAACACCAGTAATCAACACAAATAAAATCTTAGCTTTAATAAGATGTAGATTTTCATCCTGAGAGATTTCTTTTAACCGTATTGTGAAATATTGCGTGTGTCCTCGAGAGCTGCTGCTGTCAGGGCAGCAGCCGTTGGCCACGTGTGGCTATCGAACAGCTGAGTGTTACTAGCTCAAACTGAGATTTCCGTTGGATTTTGAAAATGTAGTGTGAATAACAGAACGAAAAATATCTAATAAATAATTTGTATGTTGTGCATACATTAAAATAATATTTTAATATGTTGGGTTAAGTATATTGTTAAAATTACTTTCACCTGTTTCTTTGTATTTTTTAAATGTGGCTACTAGAAAACTTAAAAGTACCTAAGTAGCTCATGTTTGTGGCTCACTTTATATTTTTATAGGAGGCTGAGGGGACTGTAACAGTGTAGCTACACTGCAGTCCCATCAGGAAATATTTTTGTCCGTTGTCATAGTTCCTTAGTCACTAATTCACAGTGTATAACGTAGATTCAATACTTCTCAATGTATATTTTTGTTTTCTTATAACTCTCTACTGTCAGTCTTTTTCCTTTCCCGAGAATCCCTTTCTTACTTTGCCTACCTGGCAAACTCTTACCTTTTAATAGTTTGCTGGAGCATTATTTTCTCAGAAAAATTTCCCCTAAACTCCCTCATCCCACACCATGTAGAGTTCAACACTGTCCACTGGGCCATGACAGAATCTTGCCCAATATCTACTGAATGCTGTTTGTTGGGCACAGGGATAGGTGGTGGAGAGATCCAAATGTGAACCAGGGGGATGCGGACCCTGCCTCTGCCGGTAGTGCTTGTATTTAGAGTGGGATACAGTCACAAAATGGTGTGAAAAGATGCTGTAACAGCAGGGCTTCAGGGAGCACATCATAAACATACCTTTCCCAGGCTACTTCTTTGTGATGGATAATTATATTGAGCCTGAACTATGAATGTCTGAGGCCGTAGGAACCTGGGTTTATAAAAATACTTTTGTGTTTAAGTATATAAACTGAAGGGCATCTTTTTCACATCACAGTTGGTTAAAAGGAGAGTTGTCTTCAAAACACAAATTACGGAATAGGCATTCTTATATTACATATATGCCCAGCATCACTGCAGTGACTCTCCTAGCAGGAAACTTAGGTATTGATTTTTCAAAAACAAAGAACAACAACAAAGGAGACCCCCGCAATTAGCACGATTAAGTAAAAATGAATTCCACAAAAGGTGCGCAATTTACCTTCACTAATGTACTATTAAAAAGAGCTCAGGATTTCAGTGACTGGACTTTTGTGGGGTTGAGAAGATAGATTAATGATAAGTGAGCAGCTTTGTTAAGTCATCTAACAAATGGCTGTAGACTTTTTAACACTAGCATTGGAGGGCAGGACCAATACTCTGCTGGTTGGGTCAATTGTGTAACCTCACTTATTAAAAGGCTGTTTATCTACAAGTCTCAATGATCCAAAACCCAGTTAAGGAGCAAAAACAATGCTTTCAAAGCACCATTTGAGTGGTCTGAATAGCTGTCCCAAAGTGTATGTATTGAGGTTCATGTGTCTTACTCCTCGGTGAGCACATCAGTTTCTTACATAGCATCTATTTGGTTTTACTGTACTGAATTGTGACAAGTGGGGTTATCTAGATTCCCAGTCTGCACCAGACTAGAAGCTGCCAATCAGAAGAGGAGGAAAATATTAGAGGTAGGCATGCTGTGGCAACAGAGAATAAGGACAATAGACTGTCAGTGAAGGGGAAGAGAGAAACTACAAAAGGCAGAAATAATCACTAAGTCATAGCATCCTAGAGCCCTTCAGTGCAGGACACTGATAGCTTATACCTCCTGGGAGCATCTCTTCACACCTAGGAAGAAGCCTGATCAGAAGAGAAACTTGATGTATTTGCTGAATCCACTACAACCTACCACAATAAACATTTTTAATAAAATTAACCCTGAATTTTCAAGAAAAAGCCACATGAAGTCCAATAAACTGCTTACGAAGCAAATAATTTATAACCCATTTTAGAAAATCTTTGTATAACACTTAACAGTTGCTGTTTTCTTTTCTTTCTTTTTTTTTTTAAATAAGTTCAACTTTTAAAGGGCCAGATTCCGATTCTGCTGATCATCACTTAATGGGAACAGTTTGCTTTGCATCAATCCTGGATAAATGATGTACTATAGAACAGCAGACTTTACTAAGTTGCCTTGAGCAGATTTCAGACTGTGGTATACACACACAATAACCCATCATATGAAGTTTAAACATATGAAGTTTAAAATAAGATGGCAACAGATTGCACAGTTGAATCACTAAGGTGATGTAAAATAATTGTTCTGAAATGCACCATCACCGTGAAGCAAACTATTCCTACAATGTGCCCAGCACTGTGCTAAGAGGTGGGTTTACTAAGTATCTCAAGCACTGCTATCACTTTTAAGATCTGAAGGTATTACAGAACTTTCATTCATATTTTTAAAGGTTAAATGAAATTTTAAATGTACAATACAGTCATTACGTAACAGGCATAGAACACTGTTTCATGACTAGGATAGTGGTTTTTTTGGTTTTTGTTTAAGTGCGCCAGCAACTCTATTTTCAAATGTTACAGAATTCTTAAGGATATGAAAACCTATATATAAGAATGGAGTGCCTCATCCACTCGTTTGTTTTGTGTAATAAGTGTTTTAACACAGGCATGCCATTTTTGAGTTAAGGGTGAGGCTAAGCTGTACTTCAGCGTTTTTGTATCAAGCAAAAAACAATTTCAGCAGCGGTGCTCATTTCCCCTGGTAATTTTTTTCATGGCGAGTTACTAAATGCTAGATGCTAGAGTCAAAAAGAAACCTGACATCTGGGGAGGTGTTGAAGGGGTGTTAATAGTTGTAGTTAGATGTTTGGAGGAGCACTGAGGAGAAGATTTTTTAAAACAGCAAATGCAAGGGGGGGATTATGATTATGGTTTCTTAGGACTCTCTCCCCTCTCCACTTTCTCTCGCCACCAATCCATATACGCACCGCCCCCCCCCGCCCCAGTTTAGAGGCGGGTTCAGCGAGATTAAGCTGCAGGAAACCGAGAGGCTCCACAGCGCTGCCGCCCCGGCCTCGTGATGTAATTGTTATTTCTTATTCGGAGACTGAACCGAGGAGAGCTGCCGAAGAAGTGGCAGCCCTGTTCTTTTTGCCTTGTCTGCTAGGGTCAAATTCTTCCCGGGATGATGTAGATTCGCTGACAGACTCCGCCGGAGACTTCGCAGTGACAAAGCAGCTGAAGATAAACCCTGCTCCTGGGTCCTACGTCTGGCCAAGGAGCTGAACGGGGCACTCCTCAGGTCCTCTCCCCAGTTTTCTCTGGAGTCACTCCACATTTATTCCTGGACGCCCACTACGTGCTAAGGCGTGGGGTCAAAGTGACCTGGAGTTAGTGCCCGTGCCCCCCCCAAGATTAAAGCAGGACACACAGATTACAAGGTGGTGGAAGCTGGGGGTGGGTGAGAAGGAGCCGAGGGAACGCGTGTCGTGGGGTGAAATGGGAGGGGGACGCCAAGGCGCCAGCACCCCGGCGGGACCTGAGCGTCCCGGCCCCCAGGCTGTGTCCCAAACGCGAGCCTTCGGCCTCTGGGTAAAGAGAACAAGCCCCCGGGCCCGGGAGGAGCTGTCCAGGCGCCTGCGGCGGTCAGGGACGGCTGGACAGAGCCGGGAGCCGAGGGGGCCGGCTCGGGCGCGTTGAGCACCCACCTCTCCCGGCCACCGCGGTCCTCCCGCCGCCTTTGGGCCCTGCAGCCCCCGCCCGGCCATCCGGAGGGCGGGCAAGGAGGAAAACAACAAAACGGGAGCGGGGGGGGGGCTCCTCGGCTCCCGAGAGCTGCGGGGACCCTAGCGGCTTCCTCCTGCCCCGGTGACAATGGGAGGGAGGGGAAAAAAAGGGTTAAGAAACTTGGCTGAAGAGCTGAATGGCGTGGAGCGGCGAGGGGAGGGACTGGGCCGCGGCGGACTAGGCGGCGGAGGGAGGAGCGCGGCTGCGGGCGGGCGGCGAGCGAGGCGCTCAAAGTCAGCCTCGCAGACATTGCAGCAGAGCCCCGAACTCAGGAGGCGGCGGCGGCGGCGGCGGCGGCGGCGGTGGAGGAGGAGGAGGAGGAGGAGGCGGCGGCGGCCGAGGCGGAGGGACGACCCGGCCCCAAGTCCTCCCGCCCGCGCACGCCCGCCGGTGGCCCCGCGGCCGCCACTGCGCTTGGCAGCGCTGCTGATCTGAGGGAAGAGCTCGCCGGGGCGCCGGGGGAGGACGGGGCGGCGGGGAGCCTTCGTGGAGTGAGCCTGACGGAGCCCGAGGCTCGGAGCCGCTGCGGCCTCGGGTGAGTGGCGGCCGCGGCCGGGGGCTCCAGGAGCGGCCGCGGGCGCCGCCGGAAACGGCCCGGGAACGCGGCCCGTGGCGGCGGTGGCGTTGGCGGGCAGGGCCGCGGGGGCGTCGGGGCGGCGGGGACCGCGCGGCCGCAGGCGGGAGCGAACGCGGACGGCGGGGTGGGCTCGGCGGCGGGGAGGAATCGTTTCCGGGGATATTCCGCCCCTTCTGCCGGGTCCGAATCTTCCCGGGAACTCGGGGGGCCCAGGCAGCCGGGCCGGCAAGTTGTGGAGTTGGCCCCGGGCTCACCGGCCGGTCCATGGCAGTCCGGGGCCGAGGGGCAGCCGCCGTGCGTCCCCCGAGGCGGACCGGGCACCGGTGGCCCGGCCCGAGTCGCGCCCCGCTCGGCTGCCCCCTCGGGGGCGAGACGCGCGGCTCTCGGTCCTGCTGCCCGGGGCGACCTGGGCGGCGCCGGGCGCTGCTACCCGCCTCTCGCCTGGTGCTTCCCTGCTCAGTGCTCGCCGGATTCCGGGTCCAGAAAAGTGATCAGGAAAGGGGACAGCTCTCCGGGCCCCCACCAGATCCCCAGGCCTGGCCGGTCGGTCCTTGTCCTCCCCTCGCACCCCCCCCCCTTCCCCGAGGGCGAGGCTCTTTGGACCCGAGGCCTCAACCATCACTTTACCTCTGAGCCAAAAGCGGGGCTTACATTTGGGGTGAGCCCTGTGGAGGTCCTGGGAGGCTGCTTCTCTCTCCTCTTTTATCTGTGTCCTCCTTACTACTAGTGAATATCGTTTTATGAACGGTTTCCCTGGAAATAGTCTACAAACCCTCCCATCCTTTCCAAAGTAGTTTCCAAATTTTAACCAGGAGTTGGTGTTCAGTCCGAAGGAACAAAGGAATCCACTGTGTCTCATAGGCGAACAAGCTGGGAGTCTGTGACACATGTTGATCTCTGAGGCATTGCAGGCGGTTCTACCTTCTATCTCATTAGTGACTTAATGGATTTCTGAAGATAGTAAAAGAACAGAATGATAAGTACTTTTGCGTTAAATTTCTTAATAGGACATTTTATTTTGGACAAAAATTAAGACGTTCAGTAGCTACAAGGACTTTTCACTCAGTCGGTGGAACTAAGTTGGAGTTTGTCTCCGGTAATGTAAATGATTAAATTGTGAGATTGTGCGGGGGTGAAAAACTCTCTTTGGAGGAAGAAAGACTGTATAGGTGTCCGAAGTAAAAATGGTGTTGGGTTATATACGATGAATGCTCTTTACATTGCGGNNGGGCGTGGGATTTGTGAAGCAGAGGGCTTTGGTAATTCATTCTTTAAAGTTATGAATTGCATTGAACCTGCTTATTAGTGAATCATAGGTTTAGCAAGTGGGTGCATCTTCCCGATGGATTATTCAGTGTTTAATCACCAGTTTGCCACCTTCGTGGAAGGGACACTGACATAAATGGACTTTTTAAACAAATAGAGTGCTTCAGTTGCCTGGCACCTAAGTGGGTTGCTGCCTGGAATATGTTGAAATGTATTTCAACTTAGAAATAAGTTGGTTTGGTTTTGCCCAGCGGTTTGGTAATGTCGATTGGGTTTAGCTGCTTCAGAGAGTGAGGCTTCATCACCAGTAGTAACTTTTCTCTGTCTGGAGTTAGTTCCTACAGACAAAGAGGAAGAATCAGTCAATGGAACAGCTAGTCCTCTGCGCACTGTGGGATTGTTCCTCTAGTCCGCTTCATTCACTGGTGGGGAAACACCTCTTTCCATACTTATCCCTCAAAGTGCCCTAAGAGTAAATACATATTTAAAAAAAAAAAAAAAAGAGGGCTGCTCATTGTTCGTTTTACTCAAGCGAGGTCTCTACAGTGCTTTTGCAGCAATTGAAAACCTGGTTCAATATCTGTGGGAAAACTTGACCTAGGTCCATTTCCTCAGTGTATCTCCAAAACTCCGTAGAACTTGGATTTTACTAATTTAAATACCCTAAAAGATTGTAAGTTTGTCATAAAGAAGTGTCTGTAAAAAAGGCTAAAGGCTCTTCTGACTCTTGCAGTTTTAAGAGCAAAACATCATGATAAAAAATAACCTATACCACCACCTAGAGTCTGTTTGTTAGTTTATTGCTCCTGAAGTTTGCTTAAATTGACATGTCTCTTGTGGTTCCAGTGTAGCCAAAAAATGATTAAGAAGTGCTAGCTTACAAAAGGCCATCCAAGAGAACAATCATTTGTGTAAAAAAAAGCAAGTACCGATTGAAATTATCCGCGCTCCCTTTAGAAATGAAAATTATGACATAGCAAGTTGAGTGGCTATTCTCCAAAAGATATTAATTCAAAAGAATTTAAAACAGGGAATTTTCAGTTTGTGCTCCAAGGTAGCTCTCTGATTGCTTCAAGACTTTTCTGCGTTGTTAACCAGAGATTCAAGAAATCTTACAGGTTAAACGTCATTAGGACTTTCTGAGGTCCATTTCGAACAGAAGCAATGGTTAAAGTGTAAAGGAGCGTTAAAACTCCAGAAATTCTGGAGAGTCAGAAGGTAGGAGAGAGTGTAGGCAAAGTAGACTTAGGGTTCAGAGATGTGAACAGTAAATCAGTGTGAAATAAAGTGGTAATCTGTCTTGCTGGTAGTTTATACATGGTAAAGCAATCTGTTAAATGGGAGACCTGGGGATGGCAGCTTTAGTGCCATGTGGCTTATCACATTGTCTGGAGGAAGTAACGTTCCTTCTTTAAATGGTGTAACCTGAGAGAAAGATGGCCTCCAAGATCTTTAATTAAGTACCAGTTGAACAGAGAGAACTAGAGCACTGTATTAATTCTGTCAAACATCACTATTTTAGAACATTGAGGACAACTAAAAATGAATTAACTCATATCTGAAAGCAGAGTTTTATGGAAGGTGACAGATGAGGCAAAATATGTCAATCTAATGGAACAAGTAGGGAGATAAGAAGATATGTCATCCTTGGCTCTAGAAAGATGAGAGGGAAGAAGGTTATTATTAATTGTACAGATTTCATTGCAAACCAATACTAGGTGGCAATAATACAGAAGGTAATTTTAAATCAGAGTGGCTTAGGATATATGATGTTAAAGGGATGAGGCTTTTAATTTTAAGACTTGCAGATTGTAAGAAACTTGAAAGCTCGTATTTTAAGTGTTGTCTTGGAAAAGCGATACTAGTTTTGTGTATCAGGTGAAAAGATAATTCTGCCAAAAATAAGTTCGGAACGTCTGATTTTCATCAAGAAAGTATTGTTCAGCTTAAATGGTGATAGGATCAGTTTTGCTTTCAAACTTTAGATTGCCGGATACAGTTTTTAGAGTGTAGGTTAATAGAGAAGAAGAATTCTAGTTTATCTGTCAGTGCTACATCTCCAGCTGTACTGCTCTCTCCTCTTTCACCCCCTTTTCTAAAATAAATAGCTTCTGCGTTTTGGGATGTGTTCTTTCATGAAAATAACCTTCATTTGTAGCTTCCCTTCTTGGCTGTGGTGGGGTGCAGTTTCTTTACTCGTGTGCTTTTTCCATGTGCCCCTTCACATGGCTAATACACCATCTGAGTGCATTTTGTTTAGTTTTAATACTGACTTACTGTTTTGTGGGTGAAGACTGAGGAAAGAAGCATTTGATCTTTTAACAAAGCCCCTGTACCCATGTCTTCCAATTGAGGAAATATTTTTATGAAAAGTGTGTCGATTACCAGAAAGCACGTTGATTACTATTGAAAAGTCAAACATTCTCAACCGAATAGGGCAGAGGGAGGGACTTCAGGATAATAGGCTTGAATCTGTGAATTGAATTGTTCAAGATGTATTTCCTTAAGTTGCTGTCTGGGAGGTTAATGAGCAAACTCATTCTGTAGTATTTAGATACCAAAACAATTGCAAAACTATAACCGCAGGATGGTCACTAAGACTTGAGAAGGTAAAAATCAGGAGTGTCAGATGATGAAGCAGGCCAGTGGAATGAAACTGAGGATTATGTCCAGAGGTTGGAATGAACAAAAAGTAAATGGAGGAGAGAGATCTTGTTTCCGTATCCTGTTTGCATCTGATGCTGAAGCAGGGACATGAATTGCTGATGGTAATGGATTCCCTTTTATGAGGGCAGCAATATTATATAAATAGTGGTTGTTTGGACGGGGAAAAATGACAAATTCCCCATTTGTGCCCGTGCACACTTTGCTTTTGAATGTCTCTTAAATGTATCTGAGGGGGAAGATCAAAACTGCATACCAGAATAGAAGCAGCAGTTATAGTTTGTTTGGAAGAAAATGAATTCACATTAGATCACCTTTTCTTTATTCTTTAAAATATCTTGTGTTTTCTAAGGGTCTTACTGAACATGGAAAACAGTGCTGAGGTTTGGATGGTGAACTAGAGACCTCTTCCATAGGATTGCTGATAAAGATAACTTGATGTAAATAGCTACAGAAAGATCCTTTAAGCACATTATCAAGGGCAGGGGAAAACTGCAACTAAGAGACATCTGAAGTCTTATCAGGGTTTCTTCACAAACTATGGTATAAATGTCCATCTGTTGTTTTTTTGTTCCTTGAAATTTAACATTCAATTTGATGGATATTGCAAAGTTAGGATTCTAAAAATTAGATGTCATTAAGAACAGATCTCTCCTTTCACTTTACTACAGTTATGAAGGGCAGTTTTAATTTTTCTTGATAAATACAGCTATTGAGATAGTGTTATACTGACTGTTGTCACTGTAATAGTACATACTCTGCATTATGAACCTTGAAATTCAAATGGATTCCTGCACTATCTTGCAAATATTACAAATAAAGCATTACAAACCTTGTGGTGTTTTAGGGTATCAGTACACCTGAAACAAGGTAATTTTTTTTAAGTTCATAGAACATTGAGAAGAACAAGAAAGAGGGAAACATGATACATTTTACCACTGTATTAGCATTTTGTTAAAATTAATACCTTAAACCATGCTAGGGATAACATTTGGCCTAGAACTCTAGGAACAATATAATGAGAAGTAGATTTAAAGAATTTATTAGGAGACTGGCAACTCAAAAATGTAGTTAGGAAAAAAAGGACTACTATACTGTATTTACTAAGTAGTATTAAGATTTTTTTTTTAATGTCTTTACCAGATTTTAAGATAGATTGTTCTTGAAGATAATGTTACAGATAATTACCTGATTTGGATAATTCATCTGATTTGTTTTTTTGGTTGAAATAAATTTAAGGATAACTCCAGAATATGATGAAACTTTGGATAGGAGGTTGCTTGTGACATCTATCCATCCATCCATCCTTCTTCCCTCCTTTCCTTCCTCTCTCTTTCCCTCTTCCCCTCCCCACCTTTCTCCCTCCACTTACATCTTTCCCTCCCTCCCTTCCATCTTTCCTTTCTCTTTTAATAAATAGGACTAGGGGGAAAAAGGCGTTTTGTTTGTTAAGAAAGTTGGAAATAGAATTGCTTCTCTGACTGGGTTAATAGTTGTGTTTGAAATTCAAAGCTATCATGGTTCGCTCTCCCCAGGAAATTTTTTGACTTGCTCTACCTCAGGGAATAAAAGCTCTAACCCATCTTGCCTCTTTAACTTGGTGTCATTTAGCAAAAATGTCTTTAAGGATGAAAGGAAGAGACCCTTATTTGCTTTAAATTCCAGGTCACTCTGTGACTAAGCCTAGTGTTTCAAGAAATATTAAACTAGAAGTCTGCTGGGAACTTGAGTCATCAGCTTAAGATACCCCGAGGACCCGGACAACTCTTACTGACCTGTTGTGGTGTTGATTCAGAGCTTTAGTGGAATGGAGTCTCTTGCCCTTGGACTTTTCTAATGAAGAGAGTCTTTTTTCAGTTACATGTTAAATGATGGGGTTACTCCTTATTTTCAAATCTGTAGTTTGCTAATGAATTGAGGACAAATCAGGAACTAAGGAGTTAGGAGCTTCTGTTGTTATTGGGGTGCTTGATTTTACCTTGACCAGCTATGTGAGGACACTGGGTAAAAAGTCAGGGGATTAGCTTTAGATCGGTAAGAGGAAAGCTTAAGTCACCTAGTGGCTACACTAGCTTCTCCTTGTAGTTATGTGCTTTTAATTGTTGAATTTGCCCATACTGTATATACCATGTGAACATCTTAAATATGTTACTGCATTTTAAAAAGTCAGATGATAATTTAGCATTGTAATAGTTAGGAAATTATGTTTATAATGCAGTCTTAAAATGAGAATAGTAGTATAACTGTGTTGATTTAATGACTTAATGTAGATAAGAGGGCTGACATGTGACAGAACATAATCAAAATTTGAGAATTAGAAGTTCGAGATAAAAAAAAGGGTTTTCTCTCTTGAGGAATCTCTCCAGAATTTGAGAGATAGGAAATCTTTAAGGGATTGTAACTGGTCTTTGAAAAGCATACTGTCTTAGTTTTTTTTTTTTTGATTCTTGAATTTATGAATTTAGAGTTCTCTACAACAGAGGGGTGGATGTATACGCTAGAAAAGAAACAAATTAAGGGAAGGAGGGAGGATAGAAGAAGGTGAAGAACACCAAGCAAAAGTACTAGAAAACGTGTGAAACCCTCCCAAATAGGATATAATAAGAAACATCCTCAAAATGAATTGATCACAGTTTCAGTTTTTTCCTGTAAAAGGAGTATTTGCACAATGGGTCATGTAGGCTCAAGTTTGATTTTTGAAAAACAGATTTTTACGTATTTCTTTTGTTATCCCACATCTACTTTTCTAGCTTAGGATCTGCTGCTAAAACAATGTCTGATACAGATAATGGGAAAGTCCTTTTATCTCCATGGGTAACATCGGTAGACGGTAGAACAAGGGGGTTCGTTTGATTTCTAGTTTTGGAATTCTGATTCTATATATCGATGTGTGCTGTTGTCAGTAAACAGTAAAGATTTCAAATCTGTGGTTTTAAAAGGAGTAGACATGACCAGATATAAACTTGAAATATCAAAAAGCTGCCTTTTTTTTTTTTTTTTTTTGCGTTTTCCTTTTTTATTGGGAGAAAGATCAAGAAAAGGAAGAGGATTGGGGGCACCTGCTTTGTGCCAGGCATTGAGCTGGCTGCTTTACGGTTTCCGTGTGGCATATAGCTATCATTTTCTCTATTTACAGATAAAGAAACCTAGTCTAAGAAATTCTTGAGGTCACACAGCTAATTTCATTGAGAATAATTTGCTTTTTCATGAGACTATGCTATCTTTTTAAGAGGAAGCCAGTCTCTATTTGATTTTTAGAAAGTTATCAAAAATCCTGCTCCCAGACTTGAGAGCCACAGAACTCAAGCAGCACATCCAGCCCACCCAGTCTGGTTTCTCAAAGACCAGTCCCAGGAGGAAGGCCCTCTGTTTCCAGTTGATAATTCTGCAGGAGTTGATGTTAATTCTCAAGAGAACTGATGCTCCATTCCTGTGCTAACCTGAGAAATGCGGACACCAAGGACAACTCTGCAAGCTCCTTTCCCTTCTCAGATGCTAACCCCTGTGAACCATTCCACAGAATTATTGTAGTGTTCTTTGAGGCAGAGAAAGCAACTGTGTTTCTTGATATAATTCATTAAAGTACCTTGTCATGGTCTTAATCCAGGTATTCCCAAGGCTAATTATGTTTATCTACTTCAAGGGACAGTTGCCGCAAATTCAGACCCATAGCTCTTCCTGGTTGAAAAGTTAAAATTCTGCACTGTAACGGTTCTTGACATGAATTTTGTTCTATTGCCCTATCTTCACCCACAATAATTTTATTTTAAAGACTATGTTATGCTAATAAACTAGGCTCTTTGATACAAAGAGGGAATTAATAATGTGTTTGTGAATTTATCAGAAGGAAGCAGAAATAGAAAGATGAGTATTTGGCTTCATTTTGGGAGTAGACTATGGTCAGGAAAGAGATTTTTGAGTTAGGGAGGTTTGTGGCATATAGTATATTCTTAAGTGTACATCAGACATGCTCTTTTATTGTTGAGGCCATGAGAAATGTAGCTATAAACCTCTCTTACCTCTTTTTTCTTACCTCATTTAAAATTTATGGAATTTTGAACCCAAAAGAAACAAGCCGACTGGTTTCCTCTACATTAAAAGGTACAGTCAAATTAAAACTACATTGGAGATACAAGGATGAGTAATAAGGCTCATATACATAATATTTTCTGGTGTGCTTTGGATTTTGAATTGCCAAGTAAATGTTGGATAAACAAAAGGGTTTCTATAAAAGCCGCGAAGGAATGTTTTACCATGATGTTTTATTAAGAGAATATATTGTATCTGGCCAAGTAAGAGAGAAACTGTGTAAGTGAACTATCTGGGTGGGGGTGGGGGACTTTCTAGAGTTCAGATATGTGCTTATATTATTTCCCTAACCCATCCATGCCTTTTTAAAAATTTTCATTGAAATAGACTGAATCTCCGTGAGGCCAGGGATTGAAGATAGAAATTTTGTATTCACCATCTGGTTCTTTCCCAATATCCAGATGTTTGCTGTTGTTGAGGCAAAACTCAAAGCAATGCATTGTTTACTTTGTTAGTAAAACATTGCTCTTGCCTATCCTAGTAATCCTTGACTGACCTGACTCAATTTTCCTTTTCCTTTTTTCTTTTTTTGCTTCAGCGTTCACAAGTTGAAGTAATTTCATAGAATCCTTAGATGTTCAGATTGGAAGGGAATTTGATAAAAGGAAGCTCCGGGTTTAAGTGTATTTATCCCAGAGGTATCTTGTCTTCCCCATTTTCAAACAAGTTGGTTTATAGAAGCATCTTGCTTAATGGAAGAGCACATAGGATAGGTAGTTGGTATGAACTATAAATCAAACGGTGACAAATGCTACCATTTAGCACTTCTACAACTTTTTCTTTTGATCCTCCTTTCTCTTTTTTTATTTCGTCTTTTCCCTGTTTTCCCCTTTGTTTTCTCAGTTTCTCAGTTGTCTTTTTTTTCCCCCCTCTATCGCCAGGGTATACGTGTGATGCAACGGGGTAAATTACTTGCTTATCGTCCAGCATTAGTGCCACTGTTGTTAATGTTGTGATGAGCACCGGGTGATGTATGGAAGTGTTGAATCACTACATTGTACACCTGAAACTAATATTACACTGTATGTTGACTAACTGGAATTTAAATAAAAACTTGAAAAAAATAAAATGAAATTTCCAAGACATTTGTTTGCATTTTACAGAGGAGGAAATTGAACCCCTGAGAATTTAAGTAAATTTTAAAACTCATACAGCTAGCAGTTAGGTAAACCCAGGATAAGAAATCAAGTCTTAATTTATTTCACACTTTGTTTTATTAAGGCAGTCTCCAAGAGGCTACGTACCAGGTGTTAAGAAATAGTTATTAACCTTTGGTGATGGATCCAGCAATAAAGTTCAAGCTGACCTTATGATAACCAGAAACACGGTCTTGAGAAGTGGAGTGAGGCAGCGCCAACTATATCCCCCTTGTTTTTGTAGCCTGTTTTCTTCTCCTGCCACTGAAATACAGTCTTCGGAACAGTCTTATGATTCATGTATTCTAGTACTTGGAATGTACTTTCTAGGCTGAGAATTTAAAAACAAGTTTTACGGTACAGGTGCACATCTATTCACGCAGCAGCTTTGTTCCTACGTGTTATATACATTTCGAGTTCTACTTAAAAAGCAGTAGGGAAACTTCTATTTGTAGAAGTTTCTACCGGTAGAAACCAGGTACCTTTAGTTGACCAGTGGGATCAAAATACTCGCAAGTCAGCTCTAGTTATGACTGCAGGGGAATGTTCTAAAATCATTAGTGCAGGTAGTTGGGTCTGTCCGTTCAATTGGGAATACAACGTAAAGATTACGGCCCCCGTTTCCGGATTCTCCTGTGAAAAGGTAACAAGATGAGAGGGCGCTGTGTGGACTGGTGGTGATCATGCCCTGAACCAAGCGCATCTGGATCCACCCCTCTAGAATGAGAGCGAGAGAAGAAAGCTAATGGTAGCCCTTTATATGGGCCACAGACCACCTTTTGACCGTGGTGAAGCAAATTGGGAAGGAGTGTTCTCACTCCTGGGACAGCGGGCAGGACGGCGTAGAGGCTCGCTGCAGTCCCCAAGCCTCCAATAAGATCAGATTTGTCTCTCACAGTTCTCTGTACTCCTGATCGCAATAGTCACACTTGTTTAATGTTTGTGTTTCTCAGTAGACCGTAAGCTGCGTGAATGGGAGCTTTTCATGAGTGTACTGTTGGTACTGTAGCTGCCTGGCGCGTAGAAGGCTGTTACAAACATTTGTTGGAATGAACCGTACCAATCCCAATTATTGGTAAGATCTGGCCTTTTGGGGTCAGGAATGGAGTCTTTATGTATTTATATGTCACAGCTGCTAATTATTATGTGTAGCTAATTCGTAGTAGCTGCTGTTCTGTTGTTTTTTCTTTAGATTTTTTAAATTAGGACTTCTAAAAGGGATAATATTTCTTCCTTAAAATTTATCATCATCTTTCTAGGCATATTAATTATGAAGGAAAAAGTGAAACTATTGGTGACATTATAATTACTTAGCACTTAAAATTGTTTTGTAATGCTGGGTTTCTTCAAAAATACACAAACAATATATTAGAAAACACATTTAGCAAAACCTTTGGGGGCAACATTTAAATATTTTTTAAGGAAACAAAATTTTTATAGAGCCTTATAGAGAGTCTCCTTAGGTTCACTTGTGAAGCTAAGAAAACTTAGCTTATGGTAGTGGTAAAAAACACCAGCTTGACACATTTAATCACATTGGATTTGACTGGTTGGGAAGATGGAGGCATTTTGAAATCTAGATATGAGTTAATTTTGGTGTCCAGTAACCTAAAAGTTTGAGGCCATCAAGAATGACTTGATTCAAACCCTACTAAGTTATAGGACTTAGGTAATATATGAAGCCCCTTTGTTATTATTATTTTTCTAACTAGTAATTTCTCTTCTCTGGAGGTGCATTTCCTGTTAGAACACTGGTATGTTCAACTAGATTAATAATGCTAAGGTAGGAAAGATTTATTTTAAAATGGAGCTCAGAAATTTCTAAACTAGCAATTTTCAAATGCTAAAGGAAATGTATACATTATCTGGGATATATATTTACAACATGGAGCTTTCACAAATGCTCTTAAAATAACTTTAACCCAGTTTCTTGCTTTGTGAAGACAAAGTGTTTTACTAAACTTCATGCATGCTTGGAAGTGGGTATCTTTTGTAAACATAAAGAACATCTCCTCTCATGGCTCATCTATATTTTTTTATCTCACATGCTTATAATTTATAGCAAGAAAGATATACAAGCCAATGGACTATTGTCTAAAGTAAAAGGGTAGAAAAATTAGCACACTTACTAATTATGTGATATGTTCTTTTTGCTTTCATCATTGTTTATCCTGATTAGCTGAATTGTCTTTGCCTTTCATTGTTCGTTAATGTCAGTCTGTTAGAGAATGCACGAGTTCTGTACCTTAGTAGGAATTTTCCAAAGCCGGATTCCTCAGCAGAGACCCAATCTTAATTTCTATATTCATGAACTGACTCTTGTAACTAAGACATCATGTCTCGTTTAAATTAACAGCATTTTCCTTTGCAGTAAAAAAGGTGAATAAGATTCTGAATCATTATTTTGCTGGTAATTGTCCCTGCTACAAATACTTGTTTTAGTTGACTACTCATCCATCCACATATTTTACATTTTATACATCCTTGTATATATTCCTTCTGATAATGCCAAGCGACACACCTTTGAAGGTGTCATTCTAATAGCGTGGACACATTTACTTTGAGTTTTAAACTCTGATACCATGTTTTCTTACCCCTTAAAACATAATAAATTCCATTATTAGATTTATTTATCATTTTACTACAACTCTAAATGATCTTTCTTTTAAAATTTATTTTGCATTCCAATTAATGGCATATTCCTTTCACCTGTAAGGTTCCGGTAAAATGACAGCATTGATTAATACTGAAAAGAGGTAAAGTGGGCTCTGGGCAGTCAACAATAAGGATAAAATTAAAATCTGACTTTTAATCTTTTAAAAATCTAAAAATATGCATTTTCTCTCAAGAATCACAGATGGAAATCCAAAATTTGTTATGTTATTGATCTTTAAATTGTTCTTATGTGTTATAGTGAGAGTAGTAAAAGCATTTTCTAGCTGTGTGAAGAAAATGGAAAAGTAATAATAACACACATTACTATATGCTGCAACTGAAATACCCCGGTGATGACAGCATGTTAGCTTGGACTACATTTGATTTTATTTTGCAGTGAATTTCAAAGTTTATTGTTTTTATATTTTGAAATTCTGGTAGATATGAACAGCAATCCATATACATGTAGGTGTAAAAAAAGAGGTATTTTTAAAGATACTCCGTTGTGAATTTGTCCATGGAAAGAAGTTGTGAGTTGTAATTGCTTTCTGTAGCTTAAGTCATTTTCTCTGAAGCATCAGGAAAGAAGAAAAATTGTATTCATACATAGTGCCTTATATTTGAGTGTTACAGAAGTTAGCAGTTCTTGATGACCGTTGTTACTTTTAAAAAGAAAAAAAGAAATAGCGAGGGGATAGAAAGTTTTGTGTGCACGGGGAAATTACTTCTGAGGTCTGTTCACAGGCCCATTTACTTTGCTTTAGGCCAATTTGTGTAGTGCATTCTAGAGGGTGGTGAAAGATAAAAATTTGTGGTGAAAATATTAGTATCCTTAACTGTTCGTTGGTATAACTATTAATCAGAAATATCATAGAGAATAAAGGATTGGAGCTAGAGACGAGATAGTGAGTTTCAGTGTGGCTCAGCTGAAGCTCTGAAATGTTTTATTTAATGTTTTCTGGCCTCAGTTTGTAAAATTAGGGGGTTGGACTAGAATCATAATTTGGTTCTTCTCAGCTCTGTAAGAATCAGTATCACTTCAAAAACGAGGTTTTACTGTTGCATGCATGGAGTAACAGGGTGCATAGAACTAAGGGCTGGGAGGATGTCCCTTATGATTTTTTGAGCTTGGCATTTAATATTTTACAGCAAAGTTTTTAGTTTAACATAATTGAACTTGTACTAGATAGGGTTAATAGGCTAGAACAAAAGGTCAAAGCATAAGGCATTAGGCTTAATTAAGGGAGAGCAGGAGTGGCAGGAGTGTGTGACAGTTAAATGGGTTTCCCACAGACTAATGTCGGTTACAGTGCAACCATGCCTCAACTTAAGTGGGTTATTTTGTGCAAAGGGCAGCAGTGATTAGCAGTTTGACATGCCAGACACTTCTGGCCAATCCCATCTGTTTTAGAGGTTAAAAAAGCACACCTTTATGAGCTGATGGATTGATTTGTGTGCCCGTCTGGTAAAGATTAGAAGTCCAAGGCCAATGCAGTAAATGTCAGTTACAGAATATTGTACTTTCTTCGTTGGCTCATTGTTTTAACCGTCAACTGTTTTATAATGGTGGATTACTGCTGTTTATGGAGTTGAATGCAAGATGGGTGGGGGAACAGGTGAGAGAGGAAGAAAAATTTTTCCTAGATGGAATTGTGAATTCCCATATTCGTAGCAGGTGTTTCAAATGGAGATACGGCGTATTCTAGATAGACTTAATTTTATGGAGTGTGTTTGGCCTGTTTCTTAGAGCTTGAGTCACACTTTGCTTTTCTGAGTGTTATCTGAACAACCCGGTCAGTCCAGAATTTAATTTTACATACAGAATTGTTAAGTTTCTTTATTTAGGTAACTCTTTTTCTGACAGATGGATAGTTTATCTCCCTATCATTGTATATATTTAAAAAGTGTAATATTTTGTTCATTAACCTCCTGGGGAAGAGGAAAGGGAAAAGAAAAGAGAAAATGGAAAGTGGCGTACACACACGTGCACACGCATGCACACTTGCTTTGTGGGTAGGATTTACTAGGCTCACCTGAGATTGATGCACACTGTTAAAATGAAGTGTATCTGAACCTAGACTTGGACTTCTTTCTTTGAGAGCCGGAGGAGTGATGCCATTAATATAGTTCATTTTCAGTTCAAGGTTGTAGCCCATTTAAAGATACACAAAGGCTAGATTGTGGCTATAAAAATGGGCTTTAACATGTTCTAATATCCAAGGAAAGGAAAATCCTAAATTAGTGTGGAAGAAATAGAACTTTAGATATTGTGATTGTAATCAGCGAGCTGTAGGAACATAAGGCATTCAGTCTTTTGGGTGGACAGAGGGAAGTGTTTTAGAAATAACAAAAAGTTATCATCTTTATCAGGAAAGTATTGTCAACCTGAGATTTGAGTTTAAGTAAAAATGTGACCAAGAACACTAGAAACAATATTGGAAGATTCTGATTGGCCCCCATGCTTTTATCCTTGTCAAAGGATGTGAACATAAATTGCCTGTTACATAGTTATACAAATTATGTATATCATATTAGACCCTGAATTGCTTCTTATAGAAAGAGAATTTATCTAAAAGAGATATGGTCACTGAAAGTTATATGTGGATCATAATAGTAACTTTAAAAAATATGAATATATAAATATAAAAATATAAATATAGTACTTTTAAAAATATATGTATGCATTTACTTTACTAGTAAGTTATTCCAGAGTGAATTGGCTTAATCTATAGAGATGAATTGAGATATTTTAGTTCTCATTTAAAAAGGACAAGGTGACATTATGGTACTGGAGTTTATATAGGAATATAGTACTTAAATAAATATGTATTCATCCTTGTATTCTCTAGCATCAGTTGAAACTATTTGGATCTAACACAGATTTACATGAAAAAAAGTCTTGCCCTTCTGTGAAGGTAGAGAAGGTGAAGAAACGTACATTTTATAAGGTTGTTTCTCTTTCACTAATTCATTTTTAAATTACAAAAGATTGGCTTGAGTATAAAAGTTAGTAAATTAAATGTGGGAGATTAATGGACAGAAACTTTTTTTTTTTTTGAGAGAGAGAGAGAGTGAGAGAGGGAAGAGATGGAGAGGGGCAGAGGGGGGAGAGAGAATCCCAAGCAGGCTCCTAGCCCAGTGTGGAGCCTAACATGGGGCTCCACCTTAGAACTCCGAGATCATGACCTGAGCCAAAACCAAGAGTTGAACACTTAACTGACTGAGCCACCCAGGCACCCCTGGATAGAAATTTCTTAAATGAATATCCCTTTTTTTTTTTTTTAAAGATTTTATTTATTTATTCGACAGAGATAGAGACAGCCAGCGAGAGAGGGGACACAAGCAGGGGGTGTGGGAGAGGAAGAAGCAGGCTCATAGCAGAAGAGCCTGATGTGGGGCTCGATCCCATAACGCCGGGATCATGCCCTGAGCTGAAGGCGGACGCTTAACCGCTGTGCCACCCAGGCGCCCCTTAAATGAATATCCTGGTGATGTTAGGTTAAACATAAAACAAATATTCGGTGCCCTACATTTGCACTAATAATATAAACATTTTTAAAGTACTCCTAGATCCTATTTTAGTTTCCTTCTCTTTTCTCCAGTAAATTCAAGTGCCAATATTATTTAGTTTGTGTTAGAACTTTACAAAACTAAAGGGAAATATTTTGTTGGGTTAACTTGTTTTTGTGTGGTTTGATATATTCTGAAGTTTTCAAAGAACATGCATTGTTTCTTATAATCTGTGGTCAATTTCTGTCTGTTGTATTTCCTTCCTATTACTAATATTGTATTTATTGACTTTGAGACATGTAAAGTCTGCTTCTCTAAGCAAAATAGTTGAACGTATGCCTGTTTAGGTTATAAAAAGAGAAAGCAGAAACTCTTAATATACTTAAGATCCTGTGTTTGCAGTTCTTGTCCTAAAAATTGTTATAGCTTTGTAACGTGAATTTTAGTTGTTAGAAATTTCATGTGGTAATGGAAAAAATCATAGCTCTGTTTCATCTTTTGATTTTAAATGCTAACGGATTGTCCTTTACCTCTATTCAGGCAGATTGATTTTAATAAGCAAGCCATAATCTATGATGAACTTACTGTAATACATATTCTTAGTATATCCATATATTTATAGTCATAACATCAGTGTGCATATGTGTGATATGTTTCAAAAAGAGAACTCTGCACCTGTTGATTGCATTAAGCATTTGGTATCTTTTAATGAGGAGGGAGAAGGTGCTATCACTCTTAAGTGGATCATTCCTCCTCAGTAAATTGTGTACATTTTACTTTTTTGTATTCTGTGACCTTGCAGTCAGTGACTTCAGCCCAGAATAGTTTCAAAGTCATGTAAATGAATGCAATTAAGGTATTACTTATCATCTTACATAGTTCAGATGGAACCTTACTGGATAGAGAGATTTGTTTGCTTTATGAGGAAGGTCAGAGTAAGGTTAAATTTTATTACATAAAATGATTTGGTAATGTTTTTATTTAGCTGCTGAAAAAGTAATGTCCTAATAGGAAATGATAATGCTTTTTTTTTTATTCTTTAAACCACTGGGAGGTCTCTTCAGGGTTTTTGTTTGTTTGTTTGTTATTTCTCTCTAATAGTTAATAATTCTATTTTAAGGTGATACCTTCTGTCTACTTCTAAAATTTTGGGGACATTCTGCCCTTCGTTATGATTCTGGGTATCTTTGACTCATACCTGTAGGTGACATTTCCTGCTGCTGAGGGAGGGTTGCTTAGGAGCAGCTGATGTATGTGCTTAGAGGATTTGTGTTAATGTCCAATTCTCATGCCAGTTGGTGCAGGACCTCGGACAGCAGGATTAGAATCCTAGTTCAGAAAGGAGATCTGCCACCCTACCAGGCTGATTGTCTCTAAGGGTTGGGAGAGCATTGACATAGATACTAGAAGAGTTTTGCTGATGAAGAGCTGTGTGTGTGTGTGTGTGTGTGTGTGTGTGTGTGTGCGCGCGCATGTGTGAAGTAATTAAAGGAAAGGCATGTATTCGTCATTGTAGTTGGCCCATATAATTACCCTCTCTCCTCTCATGGTACTATTTTTACTCCAGCATGGTATATTAATTGAAGAAGTCTCTAAGATCCACTGGTGGGTTGAGCAGACACTTACTGCACATCAGCTCTGGGCCTTGCACCATGTTAGGTATTGGAGGATTCAAAGGTGAATGAAGGGTTCACAGCCACAGTGAGAATAATAATGAGCATGATGCAGAGAAAGTGATCTGGAAGCACAATGGTCAAAGAGCCTGCCTTGGTAGGGTGTTGAGAAAGCAGTACTCAAATTCGGTACCTCTGTATGGTTTTAGGAAAAGTGACAGGCACTGGTAAAATGAAGTAATGGTGAAAAGTAGCTACTTTATTTTAGGAAGTTGAAGTTGCTGTAGTGGAATTGGGGTGTCTGCCTCACGCCTTTCTTGTCACCAACTAGTTTCACTGTCCATTAGCCTATTGATCAATATAAAGTCCCCTCAGCCACCCCAGTATTGGAGTATAGGCTGTGTCTCTTGCTGGTCAAAAGCTTTTCACCCACTCTTTTATCCCTGAGGGTATGAACTTTCCCACATGTTGATGTCATTCTGTATCTAGGAGGCTTCTAATTCTCAGTTCAACATTTTTTTGTTGCTGGTGGTCTAGAAAGAGAGAGAGATTTAAAAAAAAAAAAAAGGTGTTTCAAACAATGTATTGACTACCAAATAATCCTAATACCTTTTCTCTCAGAATTCCTATTCATCACCATTAACCTCTCACCTTGGGAATAGGTGATAGTGTATCTGGAGTATAAAGACAGTATATTTTGGTAAATAAATTTATAATGCAGTTTGGTCATCAGATATGGCCAACAGCTATGCCCAAGGAAAGCATGTATGATGAAAAAGATTTTTTTTTGATGAAAAAGATTTTTTATCTTACATCTTTTTTGTTATTTTTTGAGATAATTTATTTTAGCCAGTATTTAAGATTCCATCGTAAAACATGCCATTGAAATTCTTCGAGATAAGATGCACTTGAAGTAATACTTATTTTTCTTAATTTTCAGGGAGTTTTTGGACTGTGAGCTATTTCAGAACTCTGTTCTCAGGACCCATTATTTTAACAGTCAGGAGAAACACATCCAGAAGGTACCGTATTTTGTCTGTTGCTCCATTTTTTAAAATGTAGTTAAGCCTTTCCAATTATAGAAAGAATATTATGTTGCATTTTGTTATTATTTTTCTTTAAGTTTCAGATATTGATTGACTAGTTGTTTGATGTTTATAACAGAGGAGAGGGATATGTTTCAGTGTTGGTAATTCTGAATTTCGTGTAAGTCAGTAAAAGATATCTGTTTTAGGGGGGGAGGCTGGGTAGCTCCCCCAGTTGGGTAAGTGTCCAGCTCTTGATTTCCACTCCAGTCATGATCTCAGGATCATGAGATCAAGCCCCCCATGGGGCTCCTCACTCAGCAGGGAGTCTGCCAGTGATTCTCTCTCTCCCTGTACACCCCTGCTCTCTTTCTCTCTCTAAAATAAATAAATCTTGTTTAAAAATCTGCTTTAGATAGAAACAGTTTTGCCTATTTTAAGCATCTGAAGTATTTACATTTTACCTTTTCAGTACAGCACTATTTTAAAGAATGTTTTGATTTAAAAATATGATATTGAAGGCACTTATTTATCTAAGACAGTATGGAATATACATTAAATAATCAGGCAGGCCTAAAGTCCTTCCTGCCTCTGACAACTCTACCTTCTAGTATAGGGATCAGCTGCCATCTGCGTTCCTGCCAGTCTTTCATCAAGATCCATGGACACCTGACTCTGCCTCTGGCCGTCTACTAAGTTCCCTATCTGCATTATCACACGTGGTTCCATGGGTGTAGCATAGTAATTCACCTGCTTTCAGAGCCCGAATCTCAGGACATGTGATGAATTACTAGGAAGGAAGGAAGAAACTTACTGTTTTGTGTTTTTGTCTTTTGCAACCCCAAGACCCCATGTGGATGTACCAAATGATTTGACTAAGGTCAGTGGTGAACACAGTCCCCTTCAGCCTTATCTAAAGTTTCCTTCTTACTATCCACCTTTAAACCTCCCCTATGTTTTGTGTTTTCCGTAAAAGACTTGCCAGCTGTCTTGCTTGGAATAGAAATATTTAATAAAACAATGTATTTGTTGAAGTTGTAGTGAATAAATCAGCTTCTTTGAAGCATATTTTCTTTATTAACTTGATATTTATTGTTTGTATTCACACGAGATATCACAGAAGTCAGTGTTATGGATTTTCTTAATCACTTGTCAAGCCATATGAATTTCTAGGATTGGATAAATTTACAGTCTTTTATGTTTCCATAGCACAGTGTATTGAACTTTTAAAGTAGTAACTTTCTATGTTTAAAATTCTTCACTATTGGCAAAGTAGCATTTTTCTCTTTTCTCTTGTCAGTTATGAGAGGGAGGGTGAAAGTGAATAAGAAATTTAAGTAAGCACATTAGGACTTAAATAAAAGAAATTATAAATGAACCCCAAAAACTAACTTTAATTTTGACTATGCATATTTTACCAGTGAAAGAAATGATATGATCAGAAACTCTGGATTTTGTGAAATTCCAAGTTATCTTTTTATTTTGGGGGGGTTTACTGGTATTTTATTTATTTATTATTTTTAAATTTAATTTAATTTTATTATAATTCCAGTATAATTAATATAGGGTGTTATATTAGTTTCAGGTATACAATGTAGTGATTCAGCAATTCCATACGTCACCCTGTGCTCATCACGAGTGCCCTCCTTAATCCACATCACTTATTTCACCCATTCCCTCATAAACTTCCCCTCTGGTAACCATCAGTTTGTTCTCTGTAGTTAAGAGTCTCTTTCTTGTCTTGTCCCTCTCTCTCTCTCTCTCTCTCTTTTTTCTCTGCTCATTTGTTTCTTAAATTCCACATATGAATGAAATCATATGGTATTTGTCTTTCTCTGACTTACCATTATTTCACTTACCATTATACTCTCTAGCTCATCCATGCCATTGCAAATGGCAAGATTGCATTCTTTTTTATGGCTGAATAATATTCCATTACACACAGACACAGACACACACACACACATATATTCTGATTCTGTCTGTTCTGATATATATATTGCTTATCTTCTTTATCCATTCACCAGTTGATTGACACTTAGGCTGCTTCCATAACTTGGCTGTTGTAAATAAGGCTGCTATGAATGTAAGGGTGCATATATCCCTTTGAATTAGTGTTTTTGTATTTTGGAGGTAGTGCAATTGCTAGATCATAGGGTAGTTCTATTTTTAACTTTCTGAGGGACCTCCATACTGTTTTCCACAGTGGCTACATCATTTGCATTCCCACCAACAGTGAAAGAATGTTCCTTTTTCTCCACGTCCTCCCCAGCACTTTTGGTTTCTTGTGTTGTTGATTTTAGCCATTCTGACAGGTGTGATGTGATGAATTTATTGTAGTTTTGATTTGCATTTCCCTGCTGGTGAGTAATGTTGAGCATCTTTGCATGTGTGTGTTGGCCATTCGTATGTCTTCTTTGGGGAAATGTCTGTTCATTTCTTCTGCCCATTTTTAATTGGGTTATTTGTTTTTTGGATGTTGAGTTATATAGTTCTCTATATGTTTTGGATGCTAACCCTTTAACAGATATGTCATTTGCAAATACCTTCTCCCATTCACTAGGTTGCCTTTTAGTTTTGTTGATTGTTTCCTTCACTGTGCAGAAGTTTTTTTATTTTGATGTCCTAATAGTTTATTTTTGCCTCTATTTCTCTTGCTTCAGGAGACATATCTAGAAAAATATTGTCGTGGCCGATGTCAGAGACCTTATTGCCTATGCTCTCTTCTAGGATTTTTATAGTTTCAGGTCTCACATTTAGGTCTTTTAATCCATTTCGAGTGTATTTTTGTGCCTGGTGTAAGAAAGTTGTCCGGTTTCATTGTCTTCCATGTAGCTGTCCAATTTTCCCAACACCATTTGTTGAAGAGACTGTCTTTTTCCCCTTGCATATTCTTGCCTCCTTTGTCAAGGATTAATTGATCATATAATTGTGGGTTTATTTCTGGACTCTCTGTTCTGTTCCATTGATCTATGTGTCTGTTTTTGTGTTAGTACCGTACTGTTTTGATTACTACAGCTTTGTAATGTAACTTGAAGTGTGAATTTTAATACCTACAGCTGTACTTTTCTTTTGCGAAATTGCTTTGGCTATTGGGGTCTTTTGTATAAATTTTAGGATTTTTGGGGGGCACCTGGGTTGCTCAGTCAGTTAAGGCTCTGCCTTTGGCTCAGGTCATGATCTTAGGATCCTGGGATTGAGCCCTCATTGTGGGCTCTCTGCTCGGCAGGGAGCCTGCTTCTCCCAAATCCCCCACCCCCCCTGCCCCGGCTCCTACTCTATCTCCCTCTCTCAAATAAATAAATAAAATCTTAAAAAAAAATTAGGATTTTTTTTTTGTTCTAGTTGTGTGAAAAACACCATTGATATTTTGATAGGGATTGCATTAAGTGTATAGATTGCTTGGGGTAATTTAGACATTTTAACAGTATTTGTTCTTCTAATCCATGAGCATGGAGAGTTATCTTTTTAAATTGAAGATAAGAATTAACTATTACAATTAAATATTTGAAGATACAAACATTCGAATAGTTTAGTAGTTATGCAGAGGATTACAATTTTAAAGTCATTATGAATTATCCATTTATGAAAGTTTGTCATGTAATTTCAAAATTAAGAGTATGATTGAATAAAGTTGAACTGGTTGCTATTTTTTATTAAAAAACTGCAAATAAATTTAGTTGTAGGATTAAGTAATCCAAACTAGGAATGTAAATTCAAAATAGGAATTCATTTTAACTAATTCTTTTGAAACTAACTCATGATACTTAAGGCCCTCTAAAAAAAAAAGCAAAAACCAAAAACCAAAAAAACCACCTTTTATCAAGGTATAACTTCATGGAGTGAAACAGATACTCTTACTTGCTAGTTCAGTGATTTTTCTTTTTTCTTTTTTTTACATATGCATACCCTGCATAACTAACACTGTACCTCAGAAGGCTGTTTTCCTAGTCAGTACTGCCTCTCTTCAACAGAAACCAACTATGGCATTTTTTACCATGTGTCAGTCTTGCCTGTTTTTTGAACTTCGTATGGTTGGAATCATGTAATATGAACTCTTGTGTCAGAGTTTTTTGATCACCATTATGTCTCTAAGACTCATCCATGTGTGTCTTATTCGTCTTCCCCCAACTGTCTATATTCCATTGTTTGATTATACCACTGTTTATCCTTTCTACCGTAAGTGGATATTGAATGTCTTTCCAATTTGCGGCTACAAATAAGGCTGCCATGAATTTTTTTATATTTTTTGGTGGAAATAAGCATTCATTTCTGATGAGTGTATGCACTGGAGCAGAACTGCTGAATCGTGGAGTATATATATGTCTAACGTTAGTATAATACATACTTGGAGTGCTTTTAAGGATATTTGGGAAATGTCAATTGGTTTATCTTTTCATAATGGTAGATCATACTGTGATATAGATTTATTTTTCTCCAATTTATGTAAACTCTAAAGTTTTTTTAGAAGGAATGAAATTTTCCCATCTATTAAAAATAAGTTGCCTGTTTTCTGATGCCATTATGGTATGTATTTGATCTGTGAAACTTAGATCTATCCTAACCCTACTGAAGGAAAATAGGACGTAAAACCCACCTATATATACTTACTGCTGTGGAAATACTGAAAATTGATTTTAAATTAAATCATTTTATATGTGAGACTTTTCTCTTATTCTTGAATTTTGGGATACCTCTTGAATATCTAAAAGAATACATTCTTGAGTTACAAAAAACTTACCTTCGCATTTCTGATGAATATTTATTTCTACCTTTGTTTGTGTTATGTTAATCTTTTTGGAGATGTAAAGTGAAATTATTCATTCTAGGACATAAGTACTTGAGAAATTTTTGTCAGGTCTTTCTCTGTCTTTACTATAGAGCAGTGCTGTTCATTCAATAGTAGTATAATGTAAGCTGCACATGTAATTTTAAATTTTCCAATGTAGGTAGTGCTACATGAGGAGGGACAAGTCTTTTGCTAATAGCACAAGGGGCTCTGGCCCAATGAGTGAGTCTGATAGTAATTCTTATCAAGTGTGTGTGTGCATGTGTGTGTGTGTAAATACATATAAAAATACAATTAAAAATAAAAATTAAAAAAATAAAATTAAAATTAAAAATTTTAAAAAAGGCAAACTAGTCCCTTTTCAAGTGCTCCATAGCCACATGTGTCTAGTGGCTACCATATTGGACACAGCTATAGAGTTACGTCTTGGGTTTTTAAAAGACAAGGCTTTAGTCAAATTCATATCTAGTTAAAATTATCCTTTAGGGGTGCCTAGGTGGTGCATTTGGTTTACTGTCTGACTCGGTTTGGGCTCAGGTTGTGATCTCAGGCTCCTGAGATTGAGCTCCCTGTCGGGCTCCACATTCAGCATGCAGTCTGCTTCAGATTCTTTCTCCCTCTGCCTTTCCTGCTCATGCTCTCTCTCTAAAATAAATAAATAAATCTTTAGAAAAAACTATCTTTTAAAATCCAATAGAAAGTTGCCGTGCCAGAAGCTAATATACCGTATTTGAGTGGGTCTCAGACTGCCTGTTTTTCCTTCATTGTTGGAATAAACAACATTTTCTTTGGTTGAACATCAGATAAAGCAATTAGCCAGTGTTTAGGGGACATGTATGAAAAATACATCTCTTTAAACTGTAAAATCAAAATCTGTAACAGATGAGTAACATCTTCCATCTTACTCTAGGTTATATGCTGGATAGAATTTTAATCTTTTTGTATTTTCCTTTTTTTTTTTTTTTTAAGCATGGCTGGTTTAATTTGAATGTGATAACCTGAATGATGTAACTCCACTATCTCCTGCATAAAATAGGGCAGTTAAAAAAGGTTGTATGTATACATATAGATATATCTGTGACATTTCATTAATTAGGGTATTCAAAGGTTACCTACATTTTGAGGGTTAATGTTTCTTTGTGTATATATTTGCCAAGCAGGATAAATTAAGAACTATATGCTATCTCATATGAACTTAGGTCAGATTTTACTACCAAACTGGCTTGCTTTAAGCTTTTTTAGTGTTCAGAATGCAGATAAGGTACTGTTGACCTTTGAATATGGTCATACATGGAGTTGTGGTGAGGGATAGTGCTCCTTGAGCAATACTTGCCGTAACTGTGTATATTAGCTGTTATTTTGGGTTCTAGATCTGAGGTCACTGTTTTACAATCCTACTCACTAACTTCTTTTTTAAATAGTACTTGCCTCTTCCTTTTTAAAAGAAATCAGCTTTACTTTTTTGACATCCAGTTCTAACAGTACATGTTATTGGCTACTTTTTAAAGACGAAAATCATCCCTCTGCTGGAAAGCCCTCATCTTGGTTGTAGTAAAATTAAAGTTCTTGTCTTTGCTGACCAAGCCATCGCATCTTCTTAACGAGGCCTCTCCTGGCGACCACTCCACTCTGAGTGGAGGCCTCCCCTCTTTCCTTTCTCCTCTTTTCTTTTTCCACAGCACTTATCACGTTTAAAACTACCATGACATTAATTTTTTAAAATTACTGTTTATCGATTATGTTCCTCTTCTAAAGTGAATGCTCCCTGAGGACAGGAATCTCTCTATGTTGTGGTCATCACTAATACATCTGAAAGAACCAAGAGTAATGGTGGGCTTCAGCTGGTGCAGCTACTATAGAGCAGTGTGGAGGGTCCTCAAAACAGTAAGAACTACCATCTGATCCAGTAATCCTGCTTCTGGGTATATATCCAAAGAAATTGAAGTCAGGATCTTGAAGAGCTGTCTGCACTCCTGTCTTCATTGCAGCTCTATTCACAGTAGCCAAGACGTGAAAGCAACTCACATGTGCGTCGACATGTGAATGCATCAAGAAAATGCAATATTTCCGTACCTTAAAAAAGAAGGAAATCCTGTCGTTTGTGACAAGATGGATGAACCTAAAGGACATTATCCTAAGTAAAATAGTCTAGACAGAGGCACAAATACTACGTGATCTCACTTCTGTGAGGAATCCAAAAAGTCAAACTCATAAAAGCAGAGAATACAATGGTGGTTACCAGGAATTGGGAGGAAGAAGAAACTGAGGTTTTGGTCAAAAGTTATAAACTTTAAATTATGCAAGAGGAATAAATCCTAGAGATCTACTGTATAGCACAGTACCTATAGCTAGCAATACTGTATTTTATACTTAAAATTTTGCTAAAAGGTAGGCCTTTTGTTAAGTGTTCTCATCCCACAAAAAATAAAGAGGCAGGAGGAAACTTCTGAAGGTGTTGGATAGGTTTATGGTATTGACTATGGCAGTGGTTTCACGAGTGTGTACTTACTTCCAAACTCTTCAAGTTGTACAGCATTTTGTATATCAATTATACCTTTAAAAATTATTGTTGTTTGATGATAGGCATTTAAAAGGAGCTCATAAGCGGCGCCTGGGCAGCTCAGTCGGTTAAGCATCTGCCTTCAGCTCAGGTCATGATCTCAGGGTGCTGGGATCAGTCAAGGCCCGCATCAGGCTCTCTGCTCAGGGGGGAGCCTGCTTCTCTCTCTTCCTCTGCCTCCCCCTTGCTTGTGCTCTCTCTCTCTGTCAAACAAATAAAATCGTTAAAAAATATATATATATATTTATATATTTCTTGAATGCATGGAGAAGCTCTTCACTTTTTTTCTACTCCTCGAAATTTGCCTTTAGGAATTTTCTGGGGGGCAGGAAATATTTAAAACAAGAGAAAACAAAGATCTTCAGTTGTATATATAATAATACATTTTGATAATTTGAATTAGTAGAACTAGTTTATTCATCAAACTGATATGTATATACCTGTGAAAAATAACATGTAAATATGAGGTTTCAAAAAAATAGGGTTTATTATTATGGGCAGGTAATTGATCTTTTGGGTTTTATATCTGTATTTTTCCATTTGGGTCATAAAAATAATGTTGGTAATCAGAGAAATATATTTATAAGATACTTCTTTCATTCTTGTGAAATATAGAGATACACGTTGTATTTTGGTATCTTAAAATTAGCATGAATCAAACATCGATAGTTTTTAAGAAATAATTTACATGTGGTAAAGTATAGATTGCCTTTCATTTTAGTAGACATTTTCGAATTGTAGTTTTTAAAGTTTTATTTTTAGGTCACCTACAATAAATGTTTTTAAAATAGTACAAAGATGTAATTAAAGACTTATATTAAGAAATAGTATATGCTACTTTAGAATACATTGAAAGGAGTTGTTATAAATGGTTTTTCCAAAATGGTGAATGGTATGGTATGTGATTATGTCTCAATAAAGCTGTAAAAAATGTAAAAAAAAATAAATAAAAAGATAAATGGTTTTTCCAAAGTAGAATAGGTCATTTTATGGGATGATTTAAGCAAAGTTTTTCCTGCAAGTCTGTTTACAATTGTTTGGTTTTATTTTATGCCTTTATGTATCAACACATGATATATATGACTGTTTCAATAATCATTCTCATGAGAACAGGAAGAACTATAAGTTTGGTTTATTTCTTTCTCTTTCCACTGCCGTCTTCCAAATTCAAGCGTTCAATACTTCATGCTCGTTAGCCAGTTACTGCAGTCTCTTTCTAACTGGTCTTTTTGCCTTTTCATTTTTATTATTCAACCCATTCTACACACCATAGGACAGTAAACCTTTCTGAAGAAAGTGTTATAACTCTGAACAAAGGCCTTTGCCTAACAAGATAAAGGCCAAGTCCTATTTTTATCTGGCTCCTACTTATCCCAGCATCATATTCCGTTTGCCTCACCCTCAAAGACGTTAACTGCACATTTCTTATGCCGCCACACGGGTTGTGCCATCCTTATCACAGGTGTCTTATGAACCCTGTTCATTTTCTTTGACCAAAATGCTACCTGTTCTGTGATTTGAATAATCACCCTGAAGTGCCCTCTTCCATTCTTCCTTCGTAGTTGATGAGTACCATTCACACTGCTTTTGTTTTATTCATCTCTTCTGCAAAATTGTAAATGTCTAAAGGGAAGGGATCATATCTTTTATAAATCTGTGATTTGTAAAGCACCCAGCTTCAAGCCTTACGTGTATAGGGTGATAAATCAAAACGTCGATGAAACAGCAACTCCAGGATATATTCTGGAGCTTTAGAAACAATTAAGAAAAGGATACCAATGCATCCTGTACTGTTGTTGCACAAGTTAAGCTTAGGGTGCAATAATTTTTACATGTGGTTCGTGTGAAGATTTTACATGTGGTTAAAAATTTGTAGCTTCCAAAGTGTGAGCTAAGCATTTCTGGTAGTTCTCAAACTGTGTTTTGTGGACTATGTGAGTTTCTTTGTCTTCATGTAAAATATATAGGGTGTTGTTTTAATGTTCCTTACCTGACTAATGACAAGATTGATTTAATATGTTAGCTGAATGTTTACTGCAATAAGTCTCTCTCCAATTCATCTGAAACAAGAAAGAAAATAGAGATGCCTTTGGTGAAAGTAATAAATTACCTGTATGGAATGCAACAATGTGAGAGATGAATGAATTTGAAGTTTTGTTAACAACTTTCCAAAATTGATCCTTAATTCATCATATTGAATTACATGGAGTAAAATACAGTTTTTGAAGGGCATCATCTCACAGATTTCCATAAATTTCTCAAAGGTGACCCCCGTCCCTGTCAATTCTATTTCCTAGGAGTATTTAAAATTAAATAGCTTACCAGGCTAGTGGACGTCCTAAATGGGACTGAATCAGGATGATGAATTTTTTTTTTTTAATTGGGGTATAGTTCTGGTGCTAAGAACAGCATCTAGGAATGGAGTAAGTTTCTGGTTTTCAGAGATTTTTTTTTTTCTCTCAAAAACAAAATCTGGATATCATGTATATCTGGGTTATAGCTTGTAGAATTAGTTCAAAGAAAGAGTTAGGTTGAGGTTCATGAAGGAAGGAGTTTTATAGAACCAGCATCTTGAACCATGAATACGGCCATCATCCGTAGACCCTGAAAATGTGGGCCCAGGTGGTCTTGTGTGTTTAAATACTCAGATGTTGGTGACACAAATTGGTAACAGAGATTGAATTTGTAAGGAGGAGGCAGTGATTGTGGTTTCTAAGTCTTCCTTACTCATGACAAAATATGATATGCAATTTGGATACTATTCTTTTGGCAACTAAATAGGTTTGAGAAGTTGACCTTACAGGCCACCCAGATATATTTTAGATGATTAGTATACAGAGCCCTTATTTATTACCTAGGTCATAATAGAAAATATTTAGCCTTCTTAAAAATGGTATGTAAAAATTTGATCCTTCGGTTTTCTATATTACAGACAAAATACTGAAAGAAAGTCTAAGTGTTTATCCTAACAGAAATGGATATAACCTGAACCTGACAGTAAATGTTATTAATGTTACTTTGACAAGTGTATTAAAAATGTGTGCACAGAGTTTGTATTAATACTGAGTCCATGCTAATATGCTATTTTTACAGTAATTTCAGTAAATAAGAAATGAATAAATAACACTTTCATTTTATTTAAGTGCTTCCGTGGATTTCTGTTAAGAGTGAACAGTATTTGTTGGAAAGTCACATATAATTTAAACCTAGTCTGGTGACCACAGAATGCTATTTTCTTAGCTTTTAAGTCTTTTGCAACAATGTAACCTGAGAGAAAGCAGAAGTAGTTGTTTCTTTGTTTTATAGATATATATAACCAAAGGATATACAGTTGACCCTTGAACAACACCAATCCCTGGCAGAATCGAAAATCTGTGTGTAATTTTGACTTCCCCAAAACTTAAATACCAATAGCCTACTGTTTACTGGAAGCCTTACTGATAACATGAACAGTCCTATGTATTATATACTGTAGTTTTATAACAATACCTTTTTCTTTTTTTTTTTTTTTTTTTTTTTGGTATTTCTAGGCTGCATGGTTCATCTGTTTTTTCAAATTGTTGCAAATCTCCAAAAAATTTTCCAGTATGTTTATTGGAAGATAGTGGACCTACACAGTTCAAACCCATGTTGTTCAATTGCATTTCTTTTACTCCTTGTGTAGATACGAAGAGTAGTCCTGTCATGCCACAGTTTAATACAGTGACATGAAAATGCTGGTTTACAGTCATCAGATTAATATTTGAACTATAGCTCACCAAACAGAATGTTTAACCTGAGCCTCAGTTTCCTAATCTGTAAAATGAGGACGTAACCTACATCAAAGGAATATTATGCAAAGTAAATGAGGAAATAAAGTTTGTTGTCACCAGTGTAGTGTTCTAGAAAGAAAATGTTTTATTGGCAATATTGTTAATTCTATATATTCCAAAAGAACTAAAATAGGTTTTTGGATGACTGCTGTTTTACTCAGTAGCACACCCTTCTAAATTAGGATCTCTCTTCCACACATTATGCATTTTTCTTTTTTTGCTTCTATTCCACTTGAAGAGTTTTCACAAACCCTGCTCCACGCTTTTGAACTCCTTTCAAGTTTGAACCAGTTACCATCTGCCACCTACTGACCCAGTTCTCTCTACTTCCTTCAACTGTGCTCTCCCCATACACACTTGCTTATTTTTGTTTGGTGATTAAATTGGCCTTCCTTTGATTTTTTCCAAAGATCTAGATTAATACAGGTTGCAGACAGCAGCTTCTGAATGTGTTTGAACTATAAAGCAAGGTACAGAGGAGCCAGTAAGTGTTAATACTCTTTTTTTCCCCCCTAAGGAAGACAGTTGTCAGAGAAAACAATTGGTGAAACCCCAAATGGACTTGCTTTTTCTCTCATTGTATAGTACTTAGGGGTTTTTAAAGTGATTTCTGCCTACATATCCAGGTTAAAAAAGTTTTCAGTATAAAGTATGAGTTTGTAAAGTGACTCACCACATATGCAAGTACTTCAAAATGCATGCCCTTAACTACTGTTTGAATTTTTATAGGTTTGTAGTTTTGCTGACTCGAGGAAAATAAAAGCCCTAGTGCCAGTTTTTACTGGGTCAAGATTTATTTTAAAGTATCAACATTTCCTTAGCGTTTTGATACTTACAAAAGTCTTGAAGATTTTCCTACAAAAAGACTTGGGGCGCCTGGGTGGCTCAGTCGTTAAGCATCTGCCTTCGGCTCAGGGTGTGATCCTGGTGTTACCAGATCGAGCCCCACAACAGGCTCCTCCACTGGGAGCCGCTTCTTCCTCTCCCACTCCTCCTGCTTGTGTTCCCTCTCTCTCTGGCTATCTCTTTCTCTGTCAAATAAATAAAATCTTTAAAAAAAAAAAAAAAGACTTAACAGACTTTATTCCGGTAAGGAAAATTCAGGGTGCTTATGCCATCGTAGTAGGAAAAGCAATATATTTGGTGAATTTGTTTGTAGAAATTGCCAGAAGCCAGACTATCCTAGAGAAGTATTTTTGTTTAAAGAGGAAAGGACTAGTAATTATATTTGTACAGTTCCAGGTACAGAAAATTTGACCTGTGATTTAAAAACAGACTGTTAGTCTCTCATGAAATGATCAGGAGATGGGCGACCAAGGCAATTGGTCTGACGCTGTGGAGGCTTCATTCAGGAGTGGTTTGTGCTATGCATTACAGGAGCACACGGAGCTGGATTTGAATCCCGGTTCTACCCTTACCTGTTGTATGACTTTGGGCAAGTCAGTCCACTGCTCTGAGCCTCGTTTCTTCATCTGTAAAGTTGAATAGTATCTATTTTATAGATAATGATTAAGTGAGATAATATATGACTTAGTACGATTGTAAAATACTGGCATTTACTTGCCATCTAGTTAATAAAAGTTAATTATAATGGCTGGGAATTAACCCTCTAAATAGTAGTTTTAAAAGCTTGCATTCCTAAAGAGTACACTTCTAGGGCGCCTGAGTGGCTCAGTCAGTTAAGTGTCTGATTCTTAATTGTGGCTCAGGTCATGATCTCAGAGTCATGAGATCGGGCCCCTCATGGGGCTCTCCGGCTTAGTGTGCAGTCTCTTCCTGAGATTCTCTGCCTCTCCCTCTGCCCTTCCCTCCCCCACGTGCATGTGCACGTGCTCTCTCTCTCATCTCAAATAAATAAATAAAATATATAAAAAAAAAAGAGAGAGTACACTTACCACGATGAGCACTGAGTAATGTACAGAATTGTTGAATCATTATATTATACACCTGAAACTAATATAACACTGTGTTAACTATACTGGAATTAAAAAACTTAGTTAAAAAAACTTGCATTCCATGTTGAGAGTCATTAAAGTATAAAATATATTTGAGATTTCTTTAAAATCTTTAGGAAACCACATTAGAGTCATAGCAGTGTTTATAACTAATGGATTGAATTTGATAAGGATTGAGACACTGGTGTGGTGTTTTGAACAAGTCTGAATCCTAACTCTGCCACCTCCTTTGTTGACTTTAGATGATTAGATGACTGATCATCTTACCTCCTAAAGCTCAGTGTTCTCATCTGTAAAATGGGGATAACTTTATAGGGTTGTTTTGAGAACTGAAAGAATGAAACCATAGAAAGCGTTTAATGTCATTCTTGGCACAGTAAGTTTTAATTATTCTTGTTAGTCCATAGACAACCTTTTGGACATGGCCTTGAGTACATGTGAGAAATATAGCCTGAATTTTTTTTGATGTAGTAGTTAATGTTGGAATTTTGGAATTAATGCCTTTTTTCCCATTTGTATAATATTTATCTAGTTGACTTAAATTAAGAATAAAATACTAAAATATTTTGAATCTCTTGTCCAAATAGCTCTTAATTTATATTTAGAAAAACACATTTTTACATATCATCTGCTATGGTCTGAATGTTTATTTTCCTGTCAAAATTTGTATGTTGAAATCCTAACCCCCAAGGAGATGGTATTAGGAGATGGAACCTTTAGGAGGTGATTAGATCGTGAAGGTGGAGCCCTCACAGTGGGATGAGTTTCCATATAAAAAAGGCCTGAGAGAGATCTCTTTCCCTTTCTGCCATCTTTGGTATAGTGAAAAGATGGCCATCTATGAACCAGAAAGCTAGATTCTCCCTGGATACTGTACCTACATTTACCAGGATCCTAGACTTACCAGCCACCAAAACTGTGAGAAATAAATTTTTGTTGTTTATAAGCCACCCAGTCCATGGTATTCTGTTATAGCAGCCTGGATGGACTAAGACAGCGTCCATTTTTTGAACAGTCTTATGGCTGTGTACTTTTAATCCAGTCTTTATTCTTGTTTCTGCTTTCCTTCTTGCTTCGTTGCCTGAGAGTGACCCAAGGAGAAGCAGGGAAAGCAGGAAGAGGCTGGATTGTCAATAGATGATCAGATGTACTCAGATATACGCTTAGGACTAAAGACCTCAGTTAAATTGATTCATGAATACTTTTTGAAGTATTAGCAATAATTTTTATTGCTTTTTTACTATTGTAGAATATGCTGAGAAGGTTTTAAAGGAAATCTCTACTTTTCCCACCATCCTTCAATAATTTTTTTCAGAGCCATAATTCATCCAGTAATTTTTCAAAGTGACAGCTAATAAAAGATTGGTAATTAGTTACATATATTGCAGGTATTTATTAAGTATAGAGTTAAGTTTATGCTATATAAAGTTAATTTTTTATATCTTCTCTTTGGTGCCCATTATGTTTAAAGGAAGTTATTTAATGGTATAGGGATTTTACATCTGTGGGAATTTTCTAAGTTTATAAGACTTTAATGAGGAGACACTATAGTTTGGTAGGTTCTAACAGTGAGAACTTGAAGAGTTAGAGTTTTGGGTAGATAAAGCTTTGGCTTTGTTACTGACTAATGGTTTGGCTTTGAGTTAAGACCAAAACCCGATGACTATTAGCCCTTGGACTCAAACCATTACTGAGTCACAAGATTCCCCTTCCCTTCAAATCTGGAATTACTTCAAGAATGAAAGGGAGCATCTGAGATGAATGAAGGTGTCCCCCCAACTGCCTGCCGGTGTGTGTACACACACATACACAGGAAGTGTAATTATTTATGTTTAATTCATCATATCCTGATTTTGTGTGGGCTTGAGGCCTCCCACATCCCTCCTTACCACCTAATTTCCTGTCTCGCTCCTTCCCTTTCTTCCTTCCTTTGGGTAAGTACTGATAGTTCTGCAGATCCTGGTTAGGCAGATAGTGGTTTAGAGCACAATTTACTATTTAGTTATTTCAAAGCTCTATATTTGGATTGCCTTTGTTTTGGTCATATGTTTCTTTTCAACTCTTAATTAAGAGCACACTGTTTATAAATTAATTCCTGTGAGAAAATATGACTCATCTTGAGAGATCTTGTTTTATTGTCATATGACATGTTCTGTAGGCATGCAGCATAAAAAAGGGGAAAAACACCTGACATCCATCTCCATCTTAGTTTGATTAATACATTGCAGGAAACTGTGACTATTTAAAAGTTTTTTTCTGCATTAATTAAAATATAAGTAATTAGACCTTACTTAAAATAACTTAAACAATGAGGGATAAATATCCTACCCAACATGAAGTTTAGAGTACAGGTAGCTAATTAATTGTCATAATGGTGTTATCAGCAACCCACATGCTATTTTCCATTTCTCTACTCCGTTGTCTTGAGTGTTTTGGCAATCTTTGGTTACAAGGTGGACATTTTTCCGTGCACCTTTTTTTTTTAAGTGAGAAAAACATTTCCTAGTAAACTTCTTTGGCCGTAATTGCGTCACATGCCTATGCCTAAACCCCTGACTGACAGAGTAAATTACTTGTCATAGTGGCTTGACCTAATCAGGACTCACCTCCTAAGAGGAAGACAGTGAGTGTTCTGCCAGCAAGTGAGAAGGGGGAGGCGTGTCTTTGAGAGGGCTACCGAAGTGGACGACACAGCTAGGAAAGGTCACAGTTTTATTAATTTCTGCAAGCTTCCTTGTGGGATCACAAAATATAGACAGGCATGCCTTGATTCATTTGATATATGTTTATTATCTATGTTTATTCTCTGTCCTAAGGATAGAGCAGTGACCAAAAAGGGGAAAAATTCCTGCCCCCTTGAAGCTTACATTCTATTGATGAAATAGACAAACAGTAGACAACAGTACAACTTCCTGATACCTTACGAACAGTGCAAAGTAAAAACTGAAGCAGAGAAGGGAGCATGGGAAGGTCTGGGGCAGAGGTGTATGAAATTTTAGATTATGTCCAGGGAATGTCTCACCCAGAAGATGACTTAAATAAAGGCTGAGTTGATGTGATACATACAGCTCTCTGGGGAGAAGAATATTCTAGTCAAAGCCCCCATGGGTACATGAGGGAGAGTCACAGGAAGTAAGGTCAGAGTGGGGAACCACTAGACAGTTTTGAACAAAGGGGTGACACAATAAAACATGTTCACAGAATCACTTTGGCAGTTGTGTTAAGTAGACCAAAGGGCATTAGAAGCAAAAGTGGGAAAACCAGTCAGGAAGCTCTTGTAATAATCCAGGAGAGATGATGGTGATTTGAATGGGGGCATTGAGAAGTAGTTGGATTCTAGATATTTCCAAGGCAACGCCTGTGGAATTTGCTGACAAATTGGATGTGGCCTGTGAGAAGAGGAGAGGCATCTAGGATAGTAGCCAGGTTTTTAGCCTGAACAATTAGAATGGAGTTGATATTATCTGCAATGAGGAAGAACAGGGACTCAGTTATTGACATGTTTAATCTGAGATGTCAGATAAACAATTTATAGATGTCAGATGGAGATATCAAATAAACTTTTGGGTATATACATATTTCCTGAAGATGGATCAATACATATTTTTTAAAAGAATGATATTGGTCATTAATAATAGGGAATGGCTTTTAAAAGAATATGAATTAAAAAAAAACAATTAGGAAATAATAGGAAACGGAGAAATAAAAGTGTATATGGGGAGGGATATTTTACGTTTCGTTGAACAAATACAGGGAAATATTGGAAGTAGGTTTAAAATAGACTAATGAAAGAAACATTTATACACTCAGCATTTCTTTAGTGCCCACTATATTCTAGTTTCAGAAATTGCATACAAATATATTTATTCTCTCAATCAGCACCAGATTCCTGAAGCCCCAACCTTCGTCAAAAATATACATAGAAAGTGAAATGCACCACAAGGACCAATGGTGTGGATTTAGTTTTTGTTCGTTCCCTTGATAACATGATGCAACAATTCCTCTAAAGGACGTCTGTTGTTAACCGAGAGGCTGTTGTTTCCACCCCAACTTCCTCAGTATTACGTAAGCAGCCTAGAGTTAAGACTCAGGCGTGATATTCAATAGTGATCCAAGCCAAGAAATACACACATGTTTCGGGATGAGTGGCTTTCTTTTGAAGAAGAATTAGTCCAAAATGCCTTTTAACCAGTATATTAAATTTGTTTGCATTTAACAAGGATGTGGCACATAGCTAAAATTTTCAGTCTGTATCACATAAAATGCTGAGAAGCACCTTATAAAGTACCTTTTATATTATAGGTACTCAATAAATATTTAGATGGAAAATTTGATTTAGATCATTAACATTTCTAACTTATTTTTAAACTTTTAAAAATACTATGATGCATGAAGTAAGTGTTGCTTGATAATATGTGCCTTACCTATGATGCAAGTTTGTTGAGAAAATTGAATTACTGTGGGTTTTGTCAGATAAAAGTATTGTGTAATAAATATAAGGGGTTGTTTATTGGGCAAAGAAATTTTGTTCTTGAAAATGGGTTAGGTTTTTTCATCACACTTTTGGCCAGTCGGGGTGAGTATATGACCACTAGCCTATATGACCAATGAGGGGAAATGCTTATAATTAGAAAGGAAATACTGTTTGGGCAGACCCTGAAGTATATTAAATTACTTCAGTTTGCCTATTTCTCCTGTTAAGTAATTTTTGCAAAATGACCATCTCCCATGAGAGAGTTCTGCAAATTTGCAGTAATTAAGCAAGCATTTATGCTAGTTTTGAGACCAAATTGATGGTAGATATGAATTAGCCTCATTCTTTGGTTGACCAAGCTCTAAGTTTTTATCTACAAGTCTACCTTCCAGTTCTATGGAGTCTATCTCTTGCCTTTGCTTTTGTTTTTGAAGAGGAGATTTAGGAAAATCCGTTACCCAGCAATAGCATTTGTTCATGTGTGCGAATTAAGATGCTTACCTAAACAATATTCTTGTCGAAGTAAAACTCTATTTTGCTAAACCGTGGCGGCTTATTTTTTATTATGCAAGCAGGAATATATATTATAAAGTGTAATATTAAGATGATCTAGCAAGAATCCACCAACCAACATGGAACCAGAATTTTACTGATAAAGTATGTGTCTATCAGCATATGCCTCTTCTTGCCTGTAGCGCTGCCCTACTCCCCTCCGTGACCCCCAGTCACTCTTCAATTTTGTTAGTCATTTACTTTTTAATAATACTGCTTTTATCACATGGATCTTTAAGTAATATGCTGTTCAATTTTACTTTTTTGTAAAGTTTTTTAAAAATGGTAGCGTTCTGCAAAAAGTCTTCTGAGACTTGCTTTTTTTGTTCATTGTGGTTTTTTGAAATTTATTTATTATTGTATGTAGTTTGTAGTTCATTTATTTCACTGCTGAGTAATACTTCATTGTATGAATTTATTTATTTTCCTATTGGTAGATACCTGGATTATGTTGCTGTTGGGTATTTTTGTTTGCCTGTTTTCTTTCTTATATCTATATTGAAGTTGATATATCTGTACATTGATACAGATATATTTTTGCTATTACAAGCACTGCTAATGTCTGCATTCTTTTATTTGTGCTCTGGTGCACATGTGTAAGACTCTGGAATATATACATAAGAGTAGAGGTGTAGAGAATTATGAGTATTATATGAGTATATTAATCAATTATACAAATTAGTGCTGATTGTTTTCCAAAATCATTGGACCAGTTTATATACCACCAGTAACACCACAGAAGCTCCCAGTGAACCAAATCATTGCCAAAACTTGGAAATTTCAGGCTACTTAACTTTTCCCAATATAGTAGCTACAAAACAGCATCTTATTGTGTCTTCATTTGTTTTTCTGTGATTGCTAATGAGGTTGAACATCTTTTCATGTGATTACTCACCACCGGTATTTTTCTTGCATGAGTTGTTCGTTTGTATCTTTTGTCCATCATATTCTTAAAACTCTGCATTAAATATATTTATTTTTTAAATTTAAAAAATTTTAAATAATACAATGAAGAAGAAAATTTTTCCCCTGAAGATTTGATGTGATGCCTCATCACCCCTGAATAAATGAGTGTATATTTCCTACAAACAAGGACATTGTCCTATAAGCCACAATAAAGCCATCAAAATCAGGAAATTAGCATTGATGCATTACTACCATCTAATCCTCAGATCTCGTTCAATTTTCACAAGTAGTCCCAATAATGTCCTTTATAGCAAAAGGATCTAGTTTAGAAGCACGGCTTGTATTTTACTTGTCACATCTTTTCAGTCTCCTTCAATCTGGAACAGTTCTTCAGTCTTTGTTTGACTTTCAAGACCTCGGCACTTTTCAACATTCTACTGTATAAGCCACTTATTTTATAGAATGTCTCTTCCTTTATGTTCGTCTGCTGTTTCCTAACGATGGCATGCAATTATGAACATTTGGCAGGAATATCACAGATGTTACGCTGTGTCTTCTCTTTGTATCTTGTCCGGTGACACATGATTTTCATTTTGACCCATTACTGTTTATGTTAACTTGATTACTTGATTAAGATGGTAATTTCTCTACTGTGAAATTACTCATTTTCCCTCTGTGTTTAATAATTGTTTTGGGCAGAGGTACTTTAAAACTATGTGACTGTCTCCTTCCTCATCAAACTTTCATTTAATTGACTATATCAGTACGAGTTTGTGCGTCCGTCTTTCATTCAGTGAGCTATCATCAGTAACTGTTGTTATTTATTTTGATGCCCATCCTTGCCCCGATTTAGCCAGTGGGATTCCTTTAAAGGTGGCTTCTGTGTTCTTTTGCCGTGTCATTCATCAGTCATGCTGCTGCCTCCAGTTTCATTCCTACTCTATAGAGTTTAATCACATTTTCTCCCTTTTTCTATATCCCATTCTCTAACGGTAAGAAACTTGCCTATCATTAGCCTAAATTTATTTACCTAATTTGCCCAGTTCCACTGTATGTACTCAATCTGCCATACACATTGCACCCTACTCCCCAAATTCTATTTAAGCTTTGAAGGCACTTCATGTGGAAGCCCCCTTCACCCTGTTTGGATTCCTATACTCCTGCATGTATAGCACAGTGCATCTTTTTATGGGCACCCTTCTCCCCCTGATCAGTCATTGACATCTGCCATTAGATCACTGCTCTGTAGGTCCTGCTCAACCCACATCACTCTGCCAAAGCTTGGACTCTGACTCCCACACCTCACGGTTCCCTCCATTCCAGCACGGGTACCTGCCTCATCCTGCTGAGGCCCTCACACCCCTAATCGGGGACACTTTTTTGTATTTTGCCGATTTTTATTTTAAAGCTTTTATTCACTCATTCATTCATTCATTTATTTGAGAGAGAGGGAGGGAGTGTACGTGCACCCGAGCATGAGCAGGGGAGAAGCAGTGGGAGAGGGGGAGGGAGAGAATCAAAAGCAAACTCCCCAGTGAGCGTGGAGCCCTACACAGGGCTCTGTCTCATGACTCTGAGGTCATGACCTGAGCTGAAGTCCAGAGTCGGAGACTTAACCAACTGAGCCACCCAGGCGCCCCTGCATTTTGCCTATTTTTAAATAAAATGTTACAGGATACACACACGTGTGTACGCACACATATTCAGGGTACTGTAATTTTTTTTGGCAATGTGGTATTGTAGTTAATCTTTTTTTATTTTTCCTTGTTGTATTTATTGATGAATGGAGCTTTTAAATTATAATGTAGTTGAATTTATTAATCATATGCTTATGGTTAGCCCTATTCTGTGTCTGAAGTTTTAAACCTTCCATACTCTGAGTTCATAAAGATTGTCTCTTATGTCTTATTTAAAAATATTAAAGACTAGTCTTCTCAACTTAAAATTGTAATCCTTCTGAAATTTATTTTTTATATGTTACATACAAGGGATCCCGTTTCTTTTTTTCCCCCCAAATGAATAACCAATTCTTTCAGCACTGTTGAATGATTCCTCCTTCCTTCAGTGATATGTTGTGACTTTGTTAAATATTGTTTTTCTTAGATCTGAAGGTCTGTTTCTTTTCCAGCAGTCAGTTTGTCTCTTTTCTGGAAGCACACTAACTTCTTTAGTACAACTTTATAATAAATCTCAGTATAGGCAGGAAAAGTTCCCTACTGTATTCTGTTTCTGGTTGGACAGCTTGTCTGTTTGGGCTTTGTTGCTCCATTGTAAGTTTTAGAATCAACTTATAAAAATTTTTAAATTTTGATTGGCATTGTGTTAAAATCAGTTGACTTTAGGGAAAAATTGTCATTTTATGATACTGAGTCTTTCTATCTTGAATATGGTATGTCCTCCTGTTTATTTAGGTTGTATTTAAAGTCTTCCAATAAATTTTCAAGTTAACTTTTATTCTTTAGGTACATTTTGTTGTTGGATATTTTTTAAATGTTATTTTCTGTTTGTTACTGGTGCATAAAAATGAAGTTGATTTTTTAAAAGTGATTTATATTAGCCACAATGAATTGAACACTAACATACCTGTTGAGAAAAATGTTAGACATGCTCAAAAGCAAATAAACAGGATCTGAAGTCCAGATTTTTACTCTGAAATTACTTTTGATATTTCATTAAATCCTAAGTCAATAATAATTTTTTTTTTTTAAATATGGAACACTTCACGAATTTGTGTGTCAAACTTGTGCAGGGTCCATGCTGTTCTTCTCTGTATTGTTCCAATTTTAGTATATGTGCTAAGTGAGCACAGTAGTCACCGTTTTTAATAGATTTATTGAGGTATGGTTCACGTACAATACAGTTCACCCATTTAAAGTGTTATTTATAGTCACACAGGTACACAACCAACACCACCATCTAATTTTTGAACATTTTCATGACATGACCCTAAAAAGAAACCTCATACCCATTATCAGTCACTCCCCATTCCTATCCTTTCCCACTCCCAACCCCCAGGCAGTTACAAATCTATTTTCTGTTTCTGAATTTGCCTGTTCTGGACATTTCACATAAATGGAATCATACAGTACATATTTTTTTGTGACTGGCTTCTTTCACTCAGTATAATAATTTCCAAGATTCATCTGTGTTGTAGCCTGTATCAATACCTCATCCCCTTTTTTGGCTGGATAATATTTTCTCGTTGAATGTATCACATTTTGTTTACGCATTCATCTTTTGATAGACACCTAGACTGTTTCCCGTTTTTGGCTATTATGAATAATGCAGTTATGAGCATGCATATACAGATTTTTATATGGACATAAGTTTTCATTTCTCTTCTATTTATACCTAGGGGTTAGAATTTCTGGGTCATATGGTAATTCTGTGTTTAACTTTTAAGGAACTGCCAGACTGTTCTCCTTAGCGGTTGTACCATTTTACCCTTCCACCAACGATATGTGAGAGAGATGAACAGTCATCTTAAAACTACTTTTGCGTTCTCCAAAGACTAATTGTTATACATGAGGTTTATCTTTAGTTAAGATTATTATTTTAAGTAATAGGAGAAATGGCAATTTATTTTAACATCGGATTCATTTTAAAGCAATTTATGGGTCTATGTAAAATATATCCTTTTTATTTTTTATAGCCTGACTGAGATATAGTTTACATACTACACAATTCACCCTTTCTGAGCATTCAATATGATGATTTTGAGTCAGTTTATTTAGATGTGCAGCCATCACCACGGTCCAGTTGTAGAACATTTTCATCACCCCAAAGGGTTCCTTGATGCTTGTTGCAGTCAATTTCTGTTCCCTTCCTCTATCCCAGGAGATATCTGCTTCTCTCTAATTAATTTTGGCTTTTCTAGACATTTTACATATAAGTGGAATCATATAAATATATCTTTTATATCTAGCTTCCTTCACTAAGCATTATGTTTTTTAGGTTTATCCTTGTTGTATGAATTAATAACTTTTTTTTTTTTTTTTGGTTACTACTTTATGCTTATCCCTTTACCTGTTGATGGGTATCTAGGTTGCTTACAGTTTTTGGCTATTATGATTGATGCTGCTATGATCATTTGCATACAAATGACATATGTTTTCATTTTTCTTGGTTAGATACCCAGGGGTGAGATTGCTGGGTCATGTCGTTAAGTATATGAGTGTGCTGTTAAGAAACTGCCAACCTGTTTTCCATTTTATATTCTCATCAGCAGTGTATGAGGGTTGCAATTTCTCCCTATCCTCCCAAACTTTGGATTTTTCAATTTTAAAAATAATTATAGCTCTTCTAGTGAGTTGTTTAGTGGAATCTCGTTGTTTTATTTGCATTTCTCTCTTAGGTAATGATGATGAGCATCTTTTTGTATGTTTACTAAACATTCATGTATCTTAGGTGAAATGTCTTCATATCTTTAGCCCATTTTAAAAAAGTGTTTTATCCTCTTATTCTTCAGATCTGAGGGTTTTAATATGTTAGATACCATTTCTTTATCAGGTGTATGATTTGCATATACTTTCTCTTATTCTGGGGCTTGTCTTTTATCTAAATTATGTCTTTCAAAGCATTTGATGAAGTCCAGTTTTTCCATTTTTCTTGTTTGTTTTTTTAACGAACTGAGCCTTTGTTGTCATATTTAAGAATACTTTCCCTAACCTAAAGTTACAAGATTTTTTCCTATGCCTCCTAGAAGTTTTGAAGTTTTAGTTCTGTAATTCCAGCTCTGGTCCATTTTAAGTTATTATTTTTGTATGTTGTGAAACATTTTTGCTTGTCTGTTTTTGTATGTGATTATCAACCTGTTCCAGCATCATTTGTTAAAATTCAAATGACCATGAATGTGAGAGTTTATTCTGGGCTCTTACCCTATTTCATTATCTGTATGTCTGTCTTTATGCCAATATCACACTGTGTTGGTTATTATAGCTTTATGGTAAGGTTTGAAGTTAGGTAGTGTAAGTCCTAAAGCTTTACTCTTCTTTTTCAGAATTGTTTGGATATTCTAAACCCTTATTTAGATATAAATAAAGATGTATATATCTTTCATATATATCTTAGAGTCAATTTCATATATGTATCTTAGAATCAATTTCTACAAAAAAAAAGGCATGGTGGGATTTTGATAGATCAGTTTGGGGAGACTTGCCTTTTTTTTTGGCTAAGATTTTATATTTTTAATTTTAATTCCAGAATAGTTAACATACAGTGTTATATTAGTTTCAAGTGTACAGCGTAGTAATTCAGCGATTCTATATATCACCCATGTTCATCACGACAAGTGCACTCCTTAATCCCCATCACCTATTTCACCCATCCCCCCATTGACCTCCCCTCTGGTAACTCTCAGTTTGTTCTCCATAGTTAAGAGTCTGTTTCTTGACTTGTCCCTATCTCCCTCTCTTTTTTTTTTTTCCTTACTCGCTTGTTTTGTTTCTTAAAGTCCACATATGAGTGAGGTCATATGGTATTTGTCTTTTCTCTGACTGACTTATTTCACTTACCATTATACTCTCTAGCTCATCCGTGTCATTGCAGATGGCAAGATTTCATTCTTTCTTATGGCTGAATAATATTCCATTATATATATTCTGCAACCTTTCTAAGCTTTTTTAGTAGATTTTTTTTTAGACTTCTTAGAATTACCTGCATAGAAGATAATGTTGCCTGCAAAGAGTTTTAACATTTTCTTTTCCAATCTATGTGATGTCTTTCTATTTCTGGCCTTACTGCAGGGAGTAAACTCTCCGGTACAATGTTAAATAGTGGTGTCCAGAGCAGACCTCTTGCCTTTTTACCAGCATTATAGGGCAGTAGGGCAGAGCATTCAGTCTTTCACCATTAAGTATGGTGTTAATATAGGTGTTTGTCTCAGAAAGGAAGGGTTGTTTTCACACTGAAACAATTACGTAATATACCTTATTAATAGAATGAAAGGACAAGAACCTCCTGGGTATCTCAGTAGACACAGATAAAAGAAAATCAGGGAAACAGAAAACAAAATAAAGAGTTTAAACAAAAGAAGAGGTAGGGGGGAAGCTACTTTATGTAAAGTGATGAGGACAAGCTTCTCTGAGGAAATGGCATTAAAACTGATCTCTAACAACCTGAAGGTCCTAATCAGGCAAAGAATACAGTGAAGGGTAGTTCAGCACCTGGGATTGTACTTGTCTTCTTCACTTTATAATTCTAACACCTAGAATAGAGCCTGGCCCCTAAAATTTGTTCAGCTTAACAGATAGATGGTTGAGTGTCTTGCTTTCTTAGTATCGCATTCATTTTACCATATCTGTCATTAAATATTATTTGAAATTATATATTTTGATGATTGCATAATATTCTACAGAAATATTGCATTTCTATAACTATAACAGTTATTTAAATACTTTCTTATTCATGGAAATGCTTCCTGTCTTCATGATCCAAAACATCTGGCAAATTCAGTTCCACTGACTTGGGTTTAAGACTAATTTACTCATTTATTAATATAAGACAGTTCTAAGATATTAATCTATGGGAGTAGTTTCCTTAATATTATCTTTTTGCTAACTTTTATTTAAATATTCTTTTAATTTATCTTTTATGTGATCATGTCAGCTCGAAAGCATTAAAACAATGCTTTAATAGAGACCACCCATTCTGGAATGTGGCAGAATATCAGACACAAATTGTGGCCTCTGGATATTTTTCTCTTTACAGGGAACGTATGGACTCATAAACTTCATATACCATTGCTAAGTATTTTGTACTACCTGAACTGAGACCATCGTAGGTGGGTTACACTAGAGAAAAGTCAGATGTCTGTTCAGAGAACTGCCAAGGCCCCATCTTTGTTGCAAGTGAAAAATATACCAGAGTTTGAATTCCACTGTAAGCTTTACTGGTTTTATGATTTGGGGCAACTAAACTCAGGTTTCCCATCTAGAAAGTGGGGTTGATAATAGTCATCTCATAGGGTTTTGTTTTAAAGATCATGTATATAAAGAGGTTAGTGGAGGGGCACCTGGGTGGCACAGCGGTTAAGCATCTGCCTTCGGCTCAGGGCGTGATCCCGGCGTTCTGGGATCGAGCCCCACATCAGGCTCCTCCGCTATGAGCCTGCTTCTTCCTCTCCCACTCCCCCTGCTTGTGTTCCCTCTCTCGCTGGCTGTCTCTAACTCTGTCAAATAAATAAATAAAATCTTTAAAAAAAAAAAAAAAGAGGTTAGTGGAGGGTCTGATACACAGTAAGTGCCCAGAAAACAAGGGCTACCGTTAATTACCTTTTAAGTCCCTGGCAGTCCTGGGGGTGTTGGTAGGAGTGCTAGTTGTAAGGGTTCCTTATGCTTCAAGGCTTCATTAGCAGATGCTGACCAGCTTGTTAATAATGTGCCTCTGAAGATGTTTACTGATATTTTTGTGAGGAGTTGGTCGTTTTCTTCGCTGAATATACTTAGAGTGGTTTGAAGACCGTTTCTTGTCTGCACATGTCCCAAAAAAGATTTGGCCCCCAAAGGTGCTATTTCAAAACACTATTAAGTTAGATCTCTTGACATCAACTTGTAAGTCACTCTTTGTAGCATTCATAAATATAGTTATGGTTACTTTCTTTTACCCGCTTTAAAATAAAGGGCAATACTTTTGTTTTTCTTCCGCAAGAGGGAAAGAAATGCAACTGAAAACTAAATGATTGAATTCTGCTTGAATTTCATTGCTTTAGTAGGTAATGTTGACAAGGGGCAGGATGGGGTTGCCAGGGTATATAGCCTCTGGGGTTGGGCCCTGGCGATCTAGGAAATCCCTGCGGGCCCCCAGCAGATTCTAATAGGAATGCTAATACGATTGCAAATACGGTTATTTTTAAATTCATGTATAAATCACTGCCTTCTAGTTATAAATAATCAGAAGTGATTGTTCCCTATTCCTCTTAGAATTCCTATCAGAATTTATAGTCAAGGCTCAATTTAAATCCAAGATTTGTAATTTTGGGACATGACACCTAACTGGCCCTGCTCATTGTCTGTTTCCCCTCTATAAAATGGGATAATGCCTTCTCTGCTCGTTTCACTGAGTTATGAAGATCAAATGAGGTCATGTCCATGAAAGCGCTTTGTAAAGCACGTAGCTTACTAATTATGACTCCAGTTTATCCTGTCAGACCTGCCCTTTTCTCACGACTGTTTGGTAGGTCACTGGTGGAGGTGACGTGATGGCTCAGAGCTCTGCAATGTGCACCACCTCTGAGGAGTGTTTGACTTGTACCAGGGAGTGGACAGTTGTGGACTGTTGGTATTTTCAGCCTTTAATTTGTTTTATTTATTACCAAAGTAATACATGTTTATTATAAAGAAACTAGGAAATATAAATCAGCAAAGAGGAAAAATAAAAATTACTTCTAAATGCAGAAATAATTGCTACATTTATTTTCATATACTTTTGAAACAAATTCAGCTATACTGAACATAACGCTCTGTTTCCTACTTTTATCACTTAATATATATTATATGGAATGATAAACTATAATTTTTTATGTTAGTGGCTACATAGTATCCCACCACATAATATACCAGAATTTATTAAACTTGTCTCAAACTTGTTATTTTGACATTTAATGACTGTTTTCACATTTTTTTTACTATTAGTAACAGTGTATATTATCACATCCTTATGGCTAAACACTTGTATATATCCTCGCTTTTTTTCTCATTAGGATAAATCCTAGACTTGGAATTGCTACATCAAGGGGAATGCGACATTTTAAGAAGTTTAATATTTTATAGCTTTATTGAGTTATAACTGACATCTAATAAACTGGACACGTTTAAGGTTTACAGTTTGATCAATTTTGAATATGTATACACGCATGAAACCGTTGCCACAGTTAAGGTAATGTCCTTTTGTAATCCCTCCTTCCAGCACCTTCCCACCCCTCTATCCCCAGGTAACCACCAAAATGTTTTCTTTCCCTGTGGATTACTTTGCATTTTCTACAGTTTTATGCAAATGGAATGACACACTGTGTGTTCCTTTTTGTCTGGCTTCTTGCCCTCAGCATAATTATTTTGAAACTCATCCATGCTGTTGCTTGTATCAGTCGTGCATCCTTTTTTGGTGCTGAGTAGTAAATATGCTGTTGTATGGGTATACCGTAATTCCTTTACCTACTGATAGGCATTTGAGTTGTTTCCAGTTTTTGGCTGTTTAACATAAAGCTGCTTTGGAGATTGGTGGACAAGTCTGTCTGTGGACATAAGGCATTTGATATTTATCATCAGTTTTGTGCTACAAGGTTACATAGGTAGTATTTTGTAACAGAAAAAAAGCTTAATATGAAAAAACTATTCTTCCTCTTTCCTTTTTAGTTTCTTTCCTTTCTTTCTTTTTCTCTTTCTTTCTTTCTTTCTTTCTATACCTTTGGGAGAATTTAGAATTTCTAGATGTAACTTAATTGGATTAATTTGACAGAAATTTGGACTTAAGAGAGGTTAATAAGCACATCCTAGCAACTATAAACCTTATTCACAGTTTGTTGTCTTGAAACATCTACTTTGAGCAAATGTATCATCTAGAAAGCGAAAGTTACATAGTTTCCTTTAATGAATGGTTCATATTTCATAAAACCATATTTCTCTGTTAAATGGCTACTTCTACAATGAACTTGAACAAGCAAAGATAACTGGAGAAAGTTTACAGAATGTCACAAAAGATATTCCAGAATCTGGTTTTCCTTTTCCTCAGGTGCACACTAGACCGAAGGGGAATCTGAAGACTCCGAATGACAGAGCTACTTTTCAACAGCCTTCTCCATTTCCTTTCTCAGAAAACAGAGACAAACCTCAGAAACAGATGGTGAGAATATTTTTATATTATCATGGTGATTTTAACATATTTTGGAGAATCCTTTCTTAGTGATAAATTAGCTTGTAATCACCAGATTTATGTTTTGTGTGTTATCTGTGCAAATCATTTCATTAGGCACAGTGTGGTTTAAAACAAAAAAAGTGAATAAGATACAATCTTAAGGTACAGAGAAACGATAAGTATAGATAAATAAATTTCATCAAGCAGTAGAAAGAGCTTAAATGCCATAAGAAAAGACACAAAAAATACTCTCCAGAATTCAGAGGTGTAGATTACTTCTGGAAAGGGGGAATGGGAAGCTTGAAATCAGAAATAGTGTTTGTGTTGATGATACTTAATTTGTTTTTACCAAAAACCAGAGAAAATGGACAGTTAATATAAAACCTGAAATAGCAATCTGATTTTAGATAAAAAGTTAATTATTGTTTTGAGGAAAAATAGAAGCATGTTTGGTTATTGTGGGTTTATTATACTCTAAGTCAGTGATTACTTTTTGAATTATATAAAATGGTTTCCTCTTATAGGGCAAATAGTACATTAGCATTTCTGAGAAGTGATAAAATAGTCTGATTAAATTAACACAAGTAGGTGGGCAGTACAACAGAAAGAGATGGGTGAGTGGTTAATTCTACTTGGATTAACACTCCTGTTATCTAGTATAGCTACAACCTAAATGAATTTGTCATGTCTTAAGCTCTTGGACTTTGTGCTGCTTACGCCTGGCAGAGAAGCACTCCAAGTAAACTGGGAAAGGACATAGTGATTAATTATTGTACTCATAATTAGTTGTGAAGAGTTCACTTTCAATTAGCTAGCTGAAAACTCTTGTTAGAAGAAAGCAGATAGGATATCCTAAAATTCACGGTGTTTTAATGGATCCTTATGGTTCTAAAGGGGGTTGGCAACTTTGGGCCAAATTCTTTATCTTAGGTGTCATGTTGTTGGCACAGTGATAATACAAATTCCTTTTTCTTCACTCTTCTGACTATATTCAGAAAACCTAGTGATGAAGTTATTTAATCATTCTACCTACATCTTATTTTAATCATTTTGTTTATTGTTTCTTGTAATTTAAGCAAGCAGATCTTTAAAACATCTTATTTATTTAATAAAAATTACAATTACTGATAATTATTCGGTTGCTAGTCATTCATCACATATTCACGTATTATTTTTTCCCCTAAATTGAGATTTTTTAAATCAACCAGACTTTTATTTCTTAAATGCTGCGTTCTTTCATTCAGGTATAATTATGTGTTAATGACTGATAGTCTGAAATCTGTTTTTATATTTGAGGAGCATAGTTGTTACTGGCCCCCAATTCCCAACTTTTAATTTTATTAAAATGAAAATTATAATCATGCATATTCTTGTGACCCGCAAGATATAATTAGTTTGTTGTTGTTCTTAATTTGTCAACGCCCTTGTTTTCCCAAGTACCAACCACCACTTGTGACAGTTGGATAAATAAATCATAGATAGCCAGCTGGCAAATTTACATAGCCAATAAGTTGTCCTTGAAAAATGATCAAATTTAGATCTTTCTCCCAGATAGAAAAGACAGATTATTTAGAATGTACAATGAATAGTTTTGAAAGCATATAAAAATGAGCTATTCATGTGATTATTACTTATGTGTATTTAAATTTTTTTCAAGATTTAAAAGTGAATATGTTAAGTGTATATTTTCTAAATTATGTTTTGAATGAGAGTCCATAGTCAAATAAATTTGGAGAAGTTGTCATGATATAATATATCTTTTCAGTAGGCATTCCATTAACCAGCCATTGGGTTCTCAGTTTCCGAAAGGAGGACCTTATATACACTAGTATTTGATAGAAAACAGTTGAAGACTCCGAATTAATATATTCCATGAGGTCTTACTATAGTTTGGCTGTCATACAGCTACACTCCAAAAACAGGTCACTTTTTTATTTTTATTTTTATTTATTTATTTATATTTATTTATTTATTTATTTATTTATTTTGAGAGGGAGAGAGTAGGGGGAGGAGAAAAGGGAGAGGGAGAGAGAGAATCTCAAGCAGACTCCATGCCCAGCACAGGAGCCCTACTTGGGGCTCAGTCTCACAACCCCGAGATCATGACCTGAGCCAAAATCAAGAGTTGGATGCTTAACCCACTTAGCCATCCAGGCACCGTGGTACACCATATTTTTAAGTAGAGTGATGTCCTGAACGAGCGGCCAAAGAGAGTGATTAGGAAAAAAGGAGAAGAATTTGATTAAATGAATATTGCAGACCATATAAAGCATGAAGTGTTTATAAAGCTTCTCAGTGCCTTAGGCCAGATTTCCTTTGCTCACTTGTCAGCTCCTCTTTTTGAAAAGAAAGTAGTCATCCCATATAACTAATACAATAAAATCACCCTTTTTTGTGTTTTTTAGGACTCCATATACTTTCTGTGCTCTGTTTATTTCAGAGTGCAACATTTATTAGCTGATTTTGGCAAATATTGATACTATAAAAAACAGTAACTATCTCAGGTAGAATTAGGTAATTGACTAAATCAGTTTAGCTTAAACACTTGAATATACTCATTTTCTCACTAATTGTGGAGTTTTTATTATATCTCAAGAGTTCTAACTGGAAGAGTTCTTTAACACGTGTGGTTTTTCTAGTTCAATTACTTTGTTGATAACTATTTCAACACACGTAACTATTTCAACACACGTTTTAAGTGCTCAAACTTTCCTATCAGATATAGAAGTATCTGTATGAAGAGACGACCGCCAGTGATTCAGCTCGTTCTAACGGATTGGGTCACCAGGTTGGTAAAGTGAGTCTAATCATCTACATGGAATGCCTTCCCCAAACTTTATACAACATTTCTTAAAGTACAACATTTCCTAAAGTAATGTTTTTAATTAAGAAATAACACTTTGAGAGGCACCTGGGTGGCTCAGTCAGTTAAGCATCTGACTCTTGATCTTAGCTCAGGTCTTGATCTCAGGGTCCTGAGTTCAAGACCCCCTCCATGCCCAGCATGGAGCCTACTTAAAAAAAGAAAAAAAAGGAAAGAAATATTTGAAATATTTGAAAAAGTGTTTAAACTCCTACACGAGGTAATCAGTTGAGAACGTGGTACTGGTGAAGCTAAGATCAATCCAGAATCTAGGTGACTTATTTTATTTGGAATTAATTCCCATAAAGTATCTTGGTTTTCTCAGCTGATGTTTCCCTTACTTTGTGGACAACCTGGACAAGAAAATTTGGATGATGGGTTCAAATGAAGCATTAATTTCCAACATTGCTTCTACCCACTCTTTAATTTCCTTTCCCATAGCCAGCACCTTGTCTCGGAGTGCATTTCTTATCTGGAATGCTTGTGCTGGAAGCCTCCTTACTTACGCCTTTGTCTCCACAACCACCACATTTTCCTAAAACTTTGAATTTGCTTCTGTTACTTCTCTGACAAAGTAATTCAGTGATCCCAATAGCTTAAGGGCCATAGGAAAGTAACAGGCCTTCCTTAATCTTAATTCACTGTTAACAATGGGAAACGTTAATATAATTAACATTTTGCTGAACTTGGTGTCATTAAAGAATTGACTTTTTTAAAGGCTTTTTACTTAGTACGTTAATTGATACAACTAACATCATTTTGAAAGGAAAATTCCCCACTGTACCTTCCCCACTATACCAAGCCTCCATGTCAACTCAGTTTTTTTCTCTCCCATGAAAGGTTTCAAATGAAATAATTAAAATAATTTTAAAATGTCTGATAAGAGTGTCCATTCACTTTCTTTTCTTACTGAGACCCTGGTCTTTTTCACTTAAAATAACTGTAGTGAACCTGATATTCTCCTTGCTTCTCTGCTGTGCTTGTCCTTCAGCCACATGGCCTGCAGTTTGCACATCTGAAATTAGTGCGATGCTAACAGTACAGCTTATGCATTTTATTTAGATAACCATAATTTCCTCATTCTGGATTAGAAATATACTAGAATTTTCAAACCCCATTTATTTATTTATTTTTTGCGTTTACTTACAGAAAGATTATTGATGGGGCACCTGGGTGGCTTGGTCGGTTGAGTGTCTGACTCTTGATTTCAGCTCAGGTCATGGTCCCGGGGTCGTGAGATTAGCCCCTGGACGGGCTCCCGCACTGGGCATGGAGCCTACTTAAGATTCTCTCTCTCCTCTCCTTCTGCCTTGCACCCCCCCGCCCCCATGCAGGCATGTGCACTCATGCATCCTCTCTCTCTTTCTAAAACAAAATAGGTATTGATAGTACAACCTATGCAAGCTCTAGCTTGAAGCTTTTATCTCCAGTTGTCATCCTTCCTCCATCCCACCATCTTGCAGCTTGTTCTCTAAGGTTCTTGAAATACCTGTGGTGAAGGACCAGTTTTCATTTTAGTTCATATTTTTTAACAAATTACTTTTATTATATTTTGCAAAAGCTGCCATCTATGAGAGGTTGGAAATTAAGAAAACAGCCTACAAATTACAAGTCCACATTCTTCATCATTGAATTCAACTGATACCAAAATACATTATCAGATTCTATAAAACTTCTTAATTACAATTTCTGTTATTTGAACAGAATTCACAGATCTGTTATTAGAAACTTTAGGTTTCTAAAACATCCTGTGTGCTGTTGCTCTTCCTTCTGGGACTGATGCCCCTCCCCCTGCTTGCAGAGCTCTCTGTAACTTCTGTTCCACTTGGCAAAGCCTTGATTTTTGCTGTCAGTTCACATGCCACCTCTGAATGGCAGAGTGCCTTCACTAGCAAACGTGTTCCCTGCCTCTCTTCTTCCCAAGAATCTGCCCTTCCATGCTCTTTTCACTTCGTGCATGCCTTTTCTTATCCTAGTATCTCACTATGTTGTGGATTTTATTTCTCCTGACGGGGGTGAGCCCACTAAGGGCCAGTTTATCACTTAGCTATCCTTCTGTCTTCGGCTCTCAACACATAGCCACTTCCTTTAAAGTATTTGTGGATTCGTTACTTCCGGCATGGTGAATTCAGAAGAGTAGTGACTATGCAAAGGTGGTAGATAGTTCATATCGTCTTTAGTTAACTAATTTTCTTTTTTAAAAGGTCATTTTTATTCTTTCCCCTGCCCAGGTCTTTGAGACATTTCTGCATAGACAGCAGTATTTATCTGGCATAGTTATAGTATAAATTCTCGAAAATTAGAAAGTAGAGATTTTGTTTGAAGATGAAAACCAAGATTGAAGTTCTTGACTCTTACTATAGTAGACTAGCAGCAGTTCTCAAACTTTTCAGGCTCAGCACCCCTTTGGACTCTTAAATTAGTGAGGACCCAAGAGAGCTTTTCTTTATGAGGGTCGTATCAACCAATATTTTACCATATTAGAAGTTAAAACTGAGAAAATTTTTCAAACACAGGAATATACAAGGCTACACTCCATTAGCCATTAGCCTATAAGCCATGATACATCGCATGGCCTCTGGACAACACCATTATACACTCATGAGAGAGAGACAAAAAAGCAGATAACAGGTTAGTATTATGAAAGTAGTTTTGACCTCATGCACCTCCTAAATGGATCATGGAGACTCTTGGGGTCCTTGGACCATGCTTTAAGGACTTCTGCTTTACCGGAATTTACTTGTCTAATTGCCAACAGAGTATTTTGTATTTTTATTTCAATAATGTATCCTAGCTTTTGTGTTTGTAGGTTAGTAAGTTGTTGTTGTTTTTTTTAGTATCTGCAAGTCTTATCATATTACCCCCCCTCATATTAATGTCTAGACATAGAATGTGCTGGAACCTATTACCGGTGGGATGGAGATGCTTACTCAAGAAGTCATTCTATTTGTAGATACTTGGGAAGGTCATTTCTAGTTGTGCCCTATCACTACACTGGCTTTCAATTGCTAGACCTTTTTATGACTTGCAAACCTCCAGATATATCTCCTGTGATGATAATTCTTCCTCCAGAGGGTTTGGAGATTTGGTCATTTCTTAATGAGTTCACAGAGTAGTTTACTTCTTCTTCAGGGAAGTGAGAAACACTCCCTTCAGAATCTTTCTTCTTCTCTCCTTTGTTTGACCTTCCCCTCCACTTGCCTCAACCTGATCCCTGATGCTGGCTTTCCTTTTCTGAGTACAGTCTGCTCTCTGGCAGATAGTTTCTTGGCCCTAGTGACTCCTGTTCTTTTTTACTCCCTACCCTCTTACCTTGGCTGATACTCTGTTAAATTCTTTCTGAGGTCTTAGCAGGACAGTCAGTCTCTAGAGTATTTGACGACTCTCTTCAAATTGCGTAGGTACTGGGTCTTCCCGGAGAGTTCTGGGATTTCTTTGTGTACCTTGTCAGCTGCATGGGAATACCAAGATGGCTGCTAGTTGAGACCTAATTCCCTGACAACTCAATATTCTTTTTACTAATAGGCTTTTTATTGTGTAATGGTGTCATGGTGTGAACTATAATTTAGGGACTTATTATAAGTGATACACTAGAAGCACAAAGCTGATAGAATGTTGGGGACTTTTTATTTTTTAATTCTGAGTTCTAAACGTAGTACATACTCAATAAATGTTTGCTGAGTTAATTTTATGCTTATTAGTGTTGATGAAACTCTTCATAAAGTGGTAGCCTCATCAACCACATTATGATTTAAGCCAGACACCTCTCTCTTATAGCCAAGGGAAATATGCCTTCATGCTATTCTGAAAAGGTACATATTGCTGCCTTAATAAGCAAAAATCCTTACCTGATACTTAATGAAGATTGTTATTTGAAATGTATAAAATTCAAATCTCCAACAGATTCTGATTCTCTTTGTTACTTACTTCTATAGAAATTCTTAGTTTTCTTGAAACTTAGTACAAATCATGTCAACAAGGTGATTTACAAACGTACAAACGTAGGCGTGAGATACAATAATTATTTTCATTATTTTTTGACTTAATGAATTTGCTATTAAAAATACCCTTTTTTTACAGCACTATTTATGTTCTGTAAATTGCTTTCTAAATATTCAGACCAGCCTTTATTGTTTTTCAGTTATCTTTTTCTTCAGCGTTCCTGCCCCCTGCCTTATTTTGACCATGTTTTCTTCTCTGCACTAATTCATCTCTATTTCTCCCCTCCAAGCCATCAACAACTCTACAACTTCTGTTTTTGTTTTTGACATGCATTTAATCATACCATTGCCTGTAAACCTTCCACTGCCCACCAGATAAAGGCTAGCTCCTGGCATGGCCTTGATTCAAAGTCCTTGGTCCCAATTGCGTTTTCAGCCTAATCTCTGGTCACATTGGACCACCCCCTTCCTGTATCACGCTCAGCTCTTCCCTGACTTTGAGTGCTATTTATGTAACCTAGAGTGGCGCCATTCTCTTCTCCCTGGCCAGCCCTTCCTTGTTTTTTAACCATCACTGCCCACCACCGAGGGCACATGTACCTGTGAACTGAAAACCTAGTTCCTGCTGACTGCGTTCCTAGAGTACTTTTTTTACAGACTTCAGCCGTAGCATTTAGCGTGGTATATCCTCTTGTCTCCTTTAGCACAGGCACCAAAGAAGAAATTCACATGTACGGTTCACTCTCATATGTTATCTGCTTACTACGTATTACTTTACCGTTTTTCTATCCCATCTTCAGAAAAGTGTATCAGAATTTAAGTAAGTGAAAGTGTGGTTGTTACTCAGCTAATCTTGAATTTACTTAGTGTTTTTTTTTAAGGGCATAATTTGAAACCTATTGAACCTTAATAAATTCTGTGTCTTTTACTAAATACTCTTTATAACTAAAGAGTATAATAACTAATATAAGTATACCTTATATCTGATGACGACAAACATGTTGCCGATGGAGAGATACTTAAAATGCAATATCCTAACATCAGTGTTACAGTGTTTGTTCCCTTGAACTATTGGGAGCATAGCTACTAAATTAAACTTTGAGAGCATTGCCAGGGAAGACTCACACCCTCTGCTGGCATTGACACTATTCTCTCCATTCATGCCTTGGAAGTACTACAACGCAGTAACAGCGTGTCATACTGATTTTTTGTAACAAGCCTGACATTGCTTTGTTTTATGTATGTTCATTTTCACTATTCTGATTTTTTCCTCTCTTAGCAGTGTATCCATCATGTTAGATATAAGAAATTTTTAAATGTATGATGTAATTTTCTTTACCTGTTGTAATTTTAGTAAGCTGTATGTAATATGCATGAAGTTTGCGACTTCACCAGCTAGAAGCTTATTCTTAAAAAAAAAAAAAAGCAAATTCTAGAGATTAACGTTGATGGAAATGTTTCCTTATTCCTAACCTATGACTGTTCTGCAAATCTAAGAGCTAACAAATAAGAGCTTTAAGTTTTACATTCACTACACTAAAATATGGGCAAGAAGAAAACTGACCTAAATTCTTTAATAAGTGCAATGGGAGGTTTAGTTTTGAGGACTAATAGCTGCCCCATCCTTTGTGATTGCTTGCTTACATAATTTGTTATGAAAGAATGCTTCTAGGTAAACCGTCTCTCCAGAAAGCTCGTGATTTGTTCTGTTCTGCTTGGGAAGGGTTAAGAGGAGACAACATCCTGTCAAAGACCTTGTTTTTAATTTTGCCTCTCACACTGGCACAGATCCTGCTAAGAGCAGCCCAGATTAGTTCGGAAAACCTTTGAAGAGATTTAAGATGTCCTTCAGCCAGTTTGAAGGTTTTTGTCTTGCAAATCCAGTACAAGGGCGCCTGCAGGCATCTCGACCCTTGCTGTGCTGCTGATGGCAGCTCAAGGTCACACTAACCCGCCCTGTGACATTCAACAACAAAAAAAAATTATGCGGTGAAACTGCTTCAGCGTTTAGCCAACCAACAACTTCCTCTAGTGAGGAACTGAGGAAGAAGTCTTTTTTTCCCCCTCTTTTTCTTTTTTTTGGGGACTCTGTGAATTTTTTGCTGTAGGAAATAATCCCGGATTTATGGTGTGTGTGATGACAAGGTCATTTCTTAATTAGAACACATGTAAAGAACAAAGCTAAATGGCTTCAAAACAGCTTTGTAGTTGATGGAGAGGATTTAAATTATTTAAAGAGATAGTCACCCATGTATGATGGAAGCTGAATTCTAAAGGCATTAACTCCTTCATTCCAGTCTACTTGCCATTTCTTTCTTTGAATTCTCATGTTTGACTTTAGAAGGTTGTGTTCTAATAAAAAAATGGGTAAATGCCCATTTTTTAACAAGGTGAAACATAATTTATGAATCAAATTCTTGGATAAACTTTTAATGGAGCAGTTTTTGTCCCATGACAGTTCTCTCCTGGAAATTTTATCAAATGATGTGATTGAGGAGCTGGGAATTATGAACTTTTCCCTCTGGCAACTGTGATTTATTTATAATGTGTTGGAGGGGATGAGCGAAGGGCTTTTTATTGCCTCACCTTGTCTCCCTCACTTTTGCCCATTTGTGATTTAGAATTCTAGTTGAGCAGCTTGTCCCTGCTTCTTCAGAAATAACAGCACAGATCTTTCAGGTTTCTCAACTCTCAGAGAATCAGTATAGGAAGATACTTGCTCTCTCATAAGGAAAAAAAAACGTAGTGTTAGTTTAAAATGGACTTTCAGAAAGTTGTTTCTGAATAGACGCAACTTTTTTGAGGCACAATGAAGCCATGTCCATAAACACTGAGCCATATTGGATTCCCTCTCCTTTGTGGAGCTTATTGGCCCATTTTGCTCCTTCTTTGTTGCTTCCCGGTGCTGACTACCAAAGACATTCCTTGGACAGAGTCCAAGTGAATTGGCTTTCTACGCTTGAGACTTAATGCATATCACCTCTGTAGGAGCAGAATAACCTGAGTAATTTCTAGTTGATTTTTTAAATACAGTTCATATACAGAAGCACACATTGCAGTTATATACACAGAATCACACCGTGAACAGAAATTTCACATCAACGCAGTGATAATAGCATCACAGTTTTCTCAGAATTCGTACCCCGTTGCTTTCTTGGAGATGCTTCCCTGTGAGTGTGAGGAAAGTAGCATCAGGGCAAGTACTTGGTGAAGGTGGGTAACACTTTAAGTGTGATTATTTGAACTGATATTTTAGGTTTTGTGGGCCACACTTAAATTTAAGTTTGAGGAGAATAACACGATCAATTATATAAGAACAATTTAGAGTTAACTAGACTTACTGTTCTGAAGGATTTTCTTCTAGTCAAGAAACAATTCATTTGGGTCTTCCATGAAAAGTAAAAAGGTATGTGGACTTTGAGGTTCTGGGTATTTTAAAGGATTTTAGGTTTGCAAAAACAAAATGCCAGAAGGAGAATCTATATGCAAGAAAATGGTCGGTGTGATTCTGCACATCCCTGCCCTTGCCTGGAGTCTGGTATGCCCTTATGTCATGTGTGACCCAGGCTCACCTGCTAGTGATTTCTAATTCACTGTCCTAATTCATCGATTTGTTATCACTAATTGTTCTTCATTTACTTCTGTGTAGTTTCCAGTACCTAAAGGGTTGAAAGGTTGCTGTAATTGGCACCCGCAGCTGCTCTTTCTTTTGACAGGGGATAATTTTGCAGCCTATGCTTTGTGTGACAGCTGCCTAATTGGGCATTCTCCCCTTGTAGCAAGCCTGCCTCCTCCAGCCTCCCTGCTGACAAATGGTGGTGGATTATAGATGAGGACACGCTGACCCATTCGACCTTGCTGAGACAGCGGGGAGGGGCCTCCTGCTACTTGAGGGAAGCTTTAGGTCATTTAGAGGACAAGGTCATGAGCCAGGTGGGGAAATGACATGATATCACATGACAGTAGCCTGATGACATGGTCAGTGTGTCAAGGACAAATGCATCAGTATCGATTAAACATTATTGCAATACTTCGTTGAAGGCCCTAGTATTTCTTAATTGTTCCTGCTGCGTTTTTTGGGTTTTTTTTTTTTAAGAAAAGAGTGCAGAATACGACACGTTTTTTTAGCAGTGTTAAAGCATTTGTGTACCTGAAAATAGAACTGGTTTAGGAAGCCTCCTGTTAAGTTTCTTGGATTATCTAGAGTGTTTTGTCCTTAATTATTGCTTAGTTTGTAGCCCCTTGACTATCACTACTTTTCAGGAGTTATTTGAAAATTAAGGCAGGCAAAGTAAAAGGAGGTAATATGTGCTGTTAAAAAATATTTAACAACTTCTGTCATCACCCTACTCAGTGACTGGCATACCTTTTCACATTTGGAATAAAAGAAGAATAAGCCAAGTAAAAATGCCTCATAGAAAGTAACCTCAGTATTTTGAATTTATGAGCTCAAAATTACCACTATGCTACCATAATTATAAAGTGTTAAAGATTTTTCTTTAAATGATTTTGAGACCTGAAAATATTTTTTTTAAATAGTTTGTGGTTTTACTTAGTATGAAAACTTTAAGGTAAATGAAAATCTTTTGGACATCTTTTCACTATTGGTAATGCACAGGCTTTTCTTGAAGTAGACGTGAGCTACTATTACCTTTTTAAGTGCAAAATCTTAATCTTTGCTGAGTCCATTAACCCTATGTAAATACTTGAAAGTATAAGTCCGTGTAAACTGTATTGGATAGTCCAGTTTAGAAAAATGCCATGTTAGAAAAAACTGAACAGTATAATGCAGAGAATACTGATTAAGATTCTCATTTCTGGGAAAGCATAATTATTGTTGGGTACTGTTGGACTTAAGTCCCCAGTCCAACAGGAGGTAATTTTCTGCTCCTGATATAAAAAAATTTAAAAAATAAAAAAAAACCTATCAGTGGTAAAGTGTGATGAATTAGTTCACCGACGTAGGCACATCTGTATTTTCATGGCATGTGCAAGGGGTGTGTGTGTGTGTGTGTGTGTGTGTGTGTTTAATTTTGACCGTGCTGTGCATGTGTTAGCTGCTCTCAAGCCCTGACTCAAGCTTGGTGGAGGTTTAATCCTGTGCCCTTGTACACGTAGACTTGATTAGTAGTTGTGGTTATCTCAGCAGAAGACATACCGCCCTCCTCCTAGTATTGGTCGGGACCCGGGCATTGGGGAGTCAAGGCAAAGGAGAAAGAAAAGAGATTTTACATTAGTATTCTATGAAAGCCTTACTGTCTGCAGAACAAATTGATTGCTCCGGTGTACCTGTGCTTGGCACCACTGCTGTGAAAGAAAGGTAGGGTTGTAATCTGTTTTATTGTATTACATATTGTGACACTCCAGGAATATTTAACATGCGCTCTTTCTATGGCACGTGCTTTAAGTCTAAGTAAAGAGAAAGGAAATAAATGAATGGAAAGTATGCAAGAGCAGTGGGCTACAGCTTTGTTTACTTCAGTCCATGAGAGTTCATTCGAATAAGATAATTTTGCTGAAAGCGTCACTAGGAACATAACGTGATTGATAACGAAACCCTATAAAGTGTTTTGAGGCACTAATCTGCTTCACTGCTTGAAACGTGTCAGGCAGAGATGAAATTCAGGCTAATATTGTAAGATTTTAACCACAAAATGAATGGGAGAAGTCATGGAGAATCTAATTGGTTTAGGAAATGATTTTTAATTGTTTTTCAGTATATTACATTGTTAAAGGTCCTGCATAATGTGGTGCAGAGAATAAGAAAAGAGATTTTCATTTAAAAAAAAAGAGTTAGCCACTGTACCACCTTAAACTATATTAAGTAAATTAATAAATATTTTATTTACTTTATTCTTTCACTAATTTCATTCATTTGTATAAACATGGTACTGTTTGATTTCTGTTGTAGGAAATTGAAACACTTTTTCAAGTTGGGTTTTTTTTTTTCAATTACGTGAATGTTTGTCAGATACTTATAGTGTAAAATTTAGGATTGCTTGGTATGAATTAAATAAATGTTTTGATATTTCACAAAATGGTTGAAATATCTGTGATTGGGATTTGACCCCTTGCCATTTTCAGGCATTCTTGAAATGTCGTAGCTGCACTTTTGAGGGTACCTATAAATCTGTGCTGGGAAAGGGAGAGGAGAAATTCCTCTTGTCTAAGCCTCTTGCCACATGTGAACTGCAGGTGCCCTTTGCCTCCTCCCTCCCCATCCTGATCCTTCGATTATAATCAGAACCTTGATTTCCGAAAGAGAGGAAGCAGAATAGCTCACTGACGGAATTAAAGTTGTTTTCCATTGTTTACTTCTGCATTCCTGAAATTAGTATATAGCCTTACAGTTTTTAGATTGCATTTCACTTCCGTTTAAATGTGTAATTGTTCTGCATATACTAATTTTAATTTTGTATCACAAAAACATCCTGATACAGAAGATTGAGGTAAGAAGAGGTCATGAACATTGGTCTAGACTTGCTCTCAGATACTTCTACAGAAAATGGGTGTATGGAGAAACGTTTTTAAGCATTTGTGAAATAACAAATACAAATATACCAAATCCTGATGTGTTGAAATTTAAGGTTTTATTATCCGTAAAGGGAAGGGCTGTTTTCAAAGAACTTTTAAACTTGATGGCAAAATTAAGACTATTAGAGATGTTTTCTGTTGAATATAAGCCATCAAAATTGATTACTAGTGTATTCTTATATACTTAGTTTTGTAGTTTTTTCTTATTGAAAAAATGTAAATTGAGATAACATAGAGGAAAAATAAACCATGGAACTAAGAACCAGAATATTTACCAGAATAAAACATGTTTTAAACTTTTTCTAGTTTTAATTTTAGTTTTTAGTTTTGTAATTACTTTCCAAACTTTGAAAATTTTGGAATCTTTCACCTTCTCAAAAGAAATGCATGGCGTGCGTATACATAATGTTCGGCTAACTCAGAATGGGAAGCTAGAGAAGGGAATACCAAATAAAAGAAATTGATGTTTATGTTTTCTTTTCTTGTTGTCCTCATTCTTCTTCTTTTGGTGGAGTGGGAGGTTGTTTTTTGTTCACCAAAGTAGCCACAATTCTTATTGTACCTGGCACATAGTAACTGCACAGTAAATATTTCTCGGTCAAATGAATAATGTTCAACCAACCCCCCCGACCAACACACACACTTTGTTTTTTCTCTCTTGTCTGTTTACAATTTCAGTTTTTGCTGTGCTGACTATAGTGAGTCCTTACCATCAGCTTTTCTTCAAAGTATTCTGTGTTGAAGGAACAGGGTTTCATTGTTTTAGAACCAACCTAGGGACCATGTTTATAGAATTGTCTTACAGTCAGAGTAATTCAAGTGACTGCTTTACATTGTTCTTCCTCTGAGCAATGGACAGGGAGGTACAAACATACTTAGAGTTCTTCACTTCAAGTTGACTCCATCTTTTTTCTCATCTGCTGATCCATGATGTTGAATTTTTTAAAGCTATGAAATCTGTTTCTTATTTAGGTTCATTTTGTGTACATTATGCTTATTAACCAATATCAACAAATTAGTTTGAACATCCAAGAAAACTGCATGTTAACTTTGGTCAGAGATTTCTAGGTACATGAAACATATGGAGAAGACAAACGTTTAGCATGTTATCATGCCTGTTAATTTAGGCCATAAAATGAAAGTCATTCATGAGGACAACTTTAAATATGTGGGTGACAATTCTCTAAGCTCAGTTAATGAGTTAATGTTTTTATTACTTGGTGTCCATTAGCTCAGCTTAGACTCAGAGTTTCTAAGTAGTAGGAACCTTAGAAATCAGTTAATATAAAGAGTACATTTAACAAATGAGAAATCTCAAAATTGAACTCATATCCAAGTAGGATGTAAATTAAAGCAAACTGATAATATCATTTTATACACACACAAGAGTTGTGGATTGCTCCCCATGAATGTGGACCCAGTAAATTTTTATACCAGAAAGAGTGAGAAAATATTGATATCACTAAAAAAGACATTAAAAACTAGGAGCAAATCTTTATAATAAAATTATAGTGTCTGTATTAAAATAAATCTGTGAATGGCATAATCACAAACACATTATAGTCTATTGGTATTTGATATTTTATGGCAGTGTTTTCCTTTGTAGTGTAATAATGGCTGAGCAGAGAAAGAGAACAGCTAACAGAGACTCTTGCTTGGTAGTAGGAACCTCCTAAAGAGAAAGGCCAGCGAGGCATGGCCTCCTTGAAGCATAATTAAATGCTGAATTGGCAAATTTGAGAAATATTCTAATTGTTCTTGGAAACATTGGACCCCGGGGGATGGAGTTGGGGGTTGCAGATAGGTCCCAGCAGTGCATGTCAGACAAGTATCCAAGTTAAAGAATGAGAAGGTCTATCCAAAAATCCACGCCTGACAAGAGTAGACTTGCCTTCATCCACCTGGGCTGAAATTCATAACCTCATTTTATTTCTAGCAGAGAAATGAACGAGGAGCTAGAGAACTGACGGGAAACCAAATTGACCAAACATGGAAGTAGTCTCATGCTCAAAATTGAAGTTTATATAAAGCTTACAGGTCATAGGAATTACAGTAAACCGTTTCTAAGCCTTTCTCTCCCATTAGTGGGGGAAAAAAATCTCCATTCCTAGCTCTTTGATTGAACAGTTGGGCCGAGCAAAGTTTACAAGCAACTATTTCACATCTCTAAACCTCAGTTTGCCCATCTTCAAAATGGGCATTATTATATATCTACCTTTTGAGGTTATGATGAAGATGAAATGAAAGGACACATGTATAGTGCCTGGACCATTATATAAATATTTGATAGTTTTTTTGTGTGTAGGGGTTTGTGTGTCTCAGTGTAAGACAGCCATGTCCTGTGCTAATATATTCTTTGTGCTACTCTTGATAACAGAGGACCTGATGAGGTTACCATAAAATGATGCAATAGAACTTTTGGCTATTTCAGAATGAATGATACAGTCTTTTATATGCAGCATAGTGAAGCTATATATAAACTCTTATTCCCATTTTTTTACCTGTCAGTTTAGTCTCAGATTTCAACATTAAAAAAAAAAGGGGGGTCTGTAATTTTAATATCGTTCCCTCTCAGAAGGTCAGTTATGTGACATTTATTTGCATTGACTATATTAAAATACATACAGAAACTGCATAATTTTTACTGACCACCTTTCCATGTAACAGTGTAAAATGCTGAAGTAAATCATCGATCTCAGTTTAGAATTATAGTAAATAATTTGGAAAATGAGAAGCTAGAGGAGAAAAGTTAAATTTGTTTAAATCTTAACTAAAAAGTTTAGTTTTCTTCCCGGGACACTTGTAGTTTCCAGATTCTTCTTTTCTCCCTTTAGTTGTAGGAATTACTTAGCAAGTTTAAAGCTTTCGTAGATCTTTAGGGGATCTAAGTGTACAAATGTGAATGCCAAATAAATTGCAATTAGCATAATAATTTCCCTGGAAACCACAGAAAAGAGAAATATTGGAAATGCTTCATGATTGATCCGAGTTTAAAACTTAACTTTTTCATTGGGTAGTGCTTGTAATTTTAAGTGAAGTCATTATTTCTTTCAATCTTTATAAAAGCACAAAAATCAAAGGATTTCTTGAAGTTATACCTTTTAAACACCTTTACTTGTCTTACATGATAAATTTAAGTGATTGTCTATGTATTTCTTATGCTGCAAGTTGCTTTTCAGCATGAGAGTTATGTGGTCAGAGAGAAATGAAGAATATGTGTAGATACCCACTTATTCAGCAAAAGTTAAGTGTCTTAGACATGCCTGTGGCAAACAGAGTAAAACTAATCCTTGTCCTCATGGAGCAATAATCACAGAGTAGTGATAGAAGACAGGCGTTAAACAAATATTTAAAAAGCAAGCAAGAAAAAAAGACTTACAGAAACACAAAACAGTTGTGTTCTTCAGGGTGCTTGCGAGGGCATAAAGCCATTGGGAAAGGCTTGTGGGAAAGGAGGTGACACAGAGACTGGGTTGGGGAAGGAGGCAAAGGGGCAAAGGAAGAGCCTTCTAGAAGAGGGAACCTCACATACAGTGATTAGAGGGCTAGAAAGAGCTGTTCTGACACCGAAGCTCCAGTGATGCTGTCCAGTGTGGTAGCCGTGAGCCACACAGGGTTTGTCGGAATTAAGATGGGCTCTAAGTGTAAAATACACACTAATTTAGAAGACTTGGTGTGATGAAAAGAATATAAAATATTTTAAGAATTTTATATTGACATCACAGTATTTTGGATATATTGGGTTAAATAAAATCTATTCAAATTAGTTGTACCTTTTTTTTAACTTTCGGAAAATATGGCTACTAGAAAATTTTAAATTACATTTTTGATTCTCATTATATTTCTGTTGGACAGCCTCTTAGTAGAGTGTAATGAGCAAGAGACTAAATGACTTGAGATAAAATTGGTTAGATTGACCGGAGCCAGGTTATACAGGGCGTTGCGGACCACAGAGAGGAATTCAGACTTTATTTGAAGTGAAATAGGAAACCATTATGGGTTTTTAGCCAAGGGGATTTACCTTTTACAAAGAGCATTGGCTACAATGTGGAGAATGTATTGGAGGGGGGCCAATTAGGAAGCTACTACAGTAGGGGACACACACACACACAGCTACCAGTTATCACAACAGCTGTCAGATAATGTTATATAAAAAATAGTCTCTGTAATCATAAATGAGTTTTTCAGTCTTACTGATGGAATTTCTTAAGCTATGGTTGCAGGCATGGGGTTAGGTTTACAGGTTTAAGAATTTTCTTTCCTCCGTGGTCATGGCATATTAAAATTCTTACAAAATTAAATCTCTACCAGCTTCCCAGAGCACTGAAATTCGTGGAAATAGTAATACCTCAGATCATGTATAGATTTAAAGATTTTTTAAGAATTTTGACAAACCTGAAACATTTCTTAATACTTTGAGGTTCAAGTCATGACTTGATAATTTGGTGGAAGCTACTGACGTCATCGGTCGCGCAGGTCTGTGCAGCCACGTCTCCGGGAGCCTCGGATCTCAAACTTGAGAAGCTTCATCAGACTGCACAGCCTTTAATCCTCCCAACTGTTCTCTGGTAGAGTTTGTTCTCCCCGTCTGGTGTTGAAGAAACTTGAGATTTAGAGTGATTAAGCAAGCTGCCAAGGTTATAGGGTAGTAAGTGACAGTGGACTAACACTCAGATCATTCAGATGCGTGTTGTGACTTCCTCTTACCTGATTGCTCCTTTTGGGGAGTGTGTGCGTGTGTGCGCGTGTGTGTGCGTGTATGTGCGTGAGAGAGAGAGAGAATGCGAGTTAGATGTGTCCTTTGTTTCATTTGGCTCAGCAGCTGTATTTGTAGGACCACTATTTAATTTATATAACATTGGAATGATTCATAACTTTGGCTTTTTAGTGTTATTCTGTGATGGTACAGTGTTAGATCATTTTTGTAGTACTGAAAAAACCGTAAGACATGTCAATATAGTCTGGGTTTTTGTTTTTTTGTGTTGGTTTTGGTCTTTTTTTTTTTTTTTTTTTGCTTTAGGGGGGAAAATACAGTTTATTTACTGTAGAATCTGCTTCCACTTATGAGTACATAGAGGACACCAGCCACAATACTGTGTACTTTGCTTGTTTAACGTCATTAAGTCCTTTTTACAGCCTTATTAAATAGGTAACGTTATTTCCAGAATCCCAGAAAAGTTAGTATCTGAACTCAGATTCAAAGCCCAAATTCTTGGCTTCAGTATGTTACCCACTTTTTTAGGCGTGTTTGAAACAATTGTCCTCTCAACGGCCCTCTTACGGAGCGTTTACACCGTCAACAGGATTTTTCACTGTAAAAAGCAAAGGCCATTTAAACGTTAAGTTTTTAAAAATCACATTTCTTTAGCAAAATTAAAGTTGATCCAGGTGTTATCACTGACAAGGCTGATACTTTTCAGTGAACTAATAGTTTTATTTCCTTTAATTAAGTGAAAATAAGGGGGGGGGGGAATCGGGTAACGCTTAAGTTCTCCCTGTAGTGCATAAAAATCTAGCGATTTGCTTTGAAGGAATGATCTTATAAACAATAGGATAGTGAAATCAGTAGGCCCAGTACTGTGACTAAGCAGTGTCCTCTAACGTAGCGTACCAGCTCATAGTAAATACGTACTGTATGGTTCTACTTTAGATTTCTGAGTCTGGCAGGTAGGTAGATATTCTGTTAGTTAGCTATGTGATGTCATATAAAAGGTTGTTGAAAATACTTGAGTATCCAAAACATTTGCAATATGGTACTAACTTACTTTAGTTTCTGTTACACTGATTGATTTTGGAAAGGATAGGTTTTGCCTAATTAATATAAAATGATATTAAAACAGCTATGTAAATCATCAGCAGTATCTGCTAGAGAGAAGGGGACACAGCTAACAGTTCTTAAGGACTTGCTGTGTTGGGTGTTGTATAGATGTGACGCGGTCTGCACAGCGGTCCCTTTAGGGAAGTTGCTATCCCGCGTATGAAGCCGAGGCTCAGACAGATTTACCCGGAGTTGCCAGTGGATGAGCCCCAGTGTGGCTGTGTTTGCAGCTCACGGTACGTTTTATAAATGAAAATTGGGAGGAATTTTTGATGATACGAATTGTTTGAAGGTGTAAAAGAAGCTCTTTCCAAAGTGAACTGTGGAAAATCTGACTCTTAGATTTTCTTCATTTTAAATTATTGACATTAAAAGCTGGAAGGATTAGAGTGGTGTCTAGTCCTGTGAGTAGCCAGTACAGTCAAATAGTTCATGGAGTTTAGTTTCTCAGTCCTTTTTTTTTTTTTTAAAGATTTTATTTATTTATTCGACAGAGAGAGAGACAGCCAGCGAGAGAGGGAACACAAGCAGGGGGAGTGGGAGAGGAAGAAGCAGGCTCATAGCGGAGGAGCCTGATGTGGGGCTCGATCCCAGAACGCCGGGATCACGCCCTGAGCCGAAGGCAGATGCTTAACCACTGTGCCACCCAGGAGCCCCTAGTTTCTCAGTCCTGATTTTGTGTTGTTACTGGTCTTGATTTTTGTGGGTTACTTCCAATTCTCTTTTGTCCCCAGGTCCATCACAGATAACACAAAGGTATAAATACTTAACAGTGCAAAATACAAAGATTATCTTCTGCAGCTGTAGAAGTGTTTTTCCTGTTGGCATTTTTTTTAATAACTAAAAACTGGTATTGAACAGATTTTAAGGAGGTTTAATCATTTTTAACCCTTTTCAGTCATAATTGTACTGAGATTTGACTAGTATCAACTATCTGATGACCATTTTCTTGATTATGTAGTTAAGAGTAGAAATTCAGGGCACATTCTTACTTAGTTTTGTTCCAGTATTCAGGCTTTAATGTATAATTTTGTTCTTTCATTTTGCTGGTTATACACAACTCCACATAACCCTTTTATTCTGACATGTGTTCCAACCAGTTTTGCTTCATAATGTTTATGCTATTGAATAATATATTTAGAACAAAAATATTGTTAAATTTGGGGAATTTTTTTAGTACACCGTAGATGTTCTTAGTATATTGAAGGAGTGTCCCTCCCACCCCCTGGCTTTGTGTCATCTTTTCGCGAGTATTCCTATAGTATACATACCTTTTGGGAGGGTGAGGGGACACCGTACTTTTAGTAAGTCAACTTTGGTCAAACTATTTTATAGCAAACCCATGTTTGCGGTTAGATATTTTTGTTTTGTTTGTTTTTTTTGTTTTAGAAAACACTAAGTCTTAAAAGTTTGAATGGCATTCTCTTATGTAAATGGATACAGAAACTTACCAGCCATTTCTGTGAGTACATCCGAAACCACTGTACTCACTAAAGCTGAATTTGTAAGTTAAATTGTTTAACTGTTGTCCTTGCCTCTGGAATTTATTTCAAAAATAGACTGAGTTTCTTTAGGTACTGTAAGATATTCAGAATAGAGGAGAAAACATTTGTCAGAGAAACGGGGCAAGTAAAGGAGAGGAGGAAAAATTCTTACAGGAAAAGAATCCTGGATGAGGTTTCTTACCATCTCAGATGTAAATGGACAATATTTAGAGATTCTTCCACTTTAATAGTGGGACTATTTTGGCAAATCTTTGTCACATGCCTGGACTCTAGAGTATGTTGTGGGGAAAGTAAATGGAGCAATGGGTACCATGTCTCCTCTGATTATGATATGCATAGAAGAGTCTATTAATTTTTTATTCTAGTCACTTTGAAAATTTGGTATCATTTATGCAAGTATTTTTATTTCCTTTTGATATCCATGACAATTATCTCTAAAGCGCAACTGCAAAAGATTTGGAGCAACACTTACAAAAGTCTCCCTTTTGTGAGTAAGAAAGAAGATGAAAGAAGGCATTTTATTCCATCTAGAGTGGGAGTACATACTTACCCTCTGAAGGGAGCATCAGTTCTAAAAGATGGAGAAGAGGAAGAAAGGCAGAGTGATTAGTCTTCGCTGTACTAAGAACATTCTCAAAGAGGTCTTTAAAATAAGGAGCTGAAATAGCTGGAGCCTGGGGAGATGCAATAGAATCTTAAAAAGAGGATCTTGTTGAGGCTTCTCCTTTTAAATGAGTAAGGTGAGGCACAAACGGATAATAACACAAGGTCACTTGTTTTCCCCCAAGTATGGGTTGTAGCCCCGGAGTTCCAGGAGCTGGTCCAGATGGCCAAATTCAGTATCTTCCTCCGTTGACCCTCCCCTGGTCCTGTAATAGGAAGAGGCATTCTGTATGATGTGCAGGAAGGAATTGAGGGAGTAGTAGTTGGAGAACTGTCACATTAGAACCTTCTGCCTCTTTTCTTATTTATCCCACCATGGAATAATTGTTATTTCCGACTCTTCCTTTGGGCAGTTATTGTCAAAACATTTTGGCTGAGGCTGTAATCTAGGACCAGGAGCCACCAAAGTTTATTTAAGAATTGGAGACAGGTGGAAATCCAATAGTTGACAGCAGCAAATGAAACAAGAGAAGCCTCTGGAGCCCTTAGGTGCAACCTGGCCTTGCCCGACCGAGGGTAACACTGCTTCCCACCCAGCTTCAGTAACGCAGTTTGACCGCAGGCACTGTCACGTGTGATGCTGCTCACGTTAGATGCCACACCCATTTCCTATTAGGGACGGGGCATATTCTTCTGGCGATGGTAGAGGTTAGCTGAATCAAGATCCCCTTATCTAGTATTTTGCTATCTAGCCCTCTGAGCAAGAACCATCTGGTCTTTGCTTGCTTGCCAACTTCAAAATAACCCATCTACCCACCCTTAGTGCTTGGTTCTACTTTAGGAATTCATTTTCCACATCCACTCACACATATAGCTTGAATACAAGTGTCTTCCTTAAGATTTTATCACCTCTTGTCTGATTCCTACTGTAATTCCCTGGCATGGACCCTTACCCTTCACATGAAGAGAAAATACTCCGATTGTATACTGGGTAAAGACATTCCCTCTAAGCTCGCCTTTTTTCAAATGTCCATTCTCAAGGCCTTGAACCTAGTTCAAGGCTCATCATCTAGGGCTTGGACAACTCTAGTCTGAGTCACAGTTAGGCATTAATACTGCATTATTAAGTATTAATAACCCACCCTGTCCCACTCCTATATCCAGTTCCCAGCATAGAGAATGTGACTTTCCTGTCAATACCAGGAGCCGTTGCAGTTCTGAATACCAGCAGCATTGATGAGTAAAACAAGTAGAATTAATTTAAGACTTGAGAATTAACAGATAGAAAAAAGGAGAGAAACTAAACCACTTGAAGAGGGAAAAGGTGGAGGAGGCAGGAAGAAAGGAATGGGAGGGAAAAAATATATGCGTAAGAGCTGGAGCAACTCTTAACTATTGCCTTAGGCTAGTGGCGCTAGAATCATGATTTGAACTCACGTGATGCATGTGAATCTAACTCTGAGTCTTAGGAACTGCTCTTGAGTTTAATAGTCCAGATTTGTTGTCACCTTAGCAAAATGACAGAGTGGAAGTCAGGAACATGGACAAGGAAACAGGCTACCGTGCTCTTTCATGGTTTCCTTTTTTCTTGATTAAGAGGGAGATCAATATTCTGTTTTACTTTGAATGTGAAAAGAACAGTAAGTCTTTATTTCCTTTCTAGTGGCCATGTTTTAAATGAATGACTCTCATTTTGCATATGAGAAGTCATTTTTGATGTCAGAAAATTTCAATCGCCTTTGCCCCCCCACACACACACGCACACACAGAATATATAAGTTCATGTAGATTCAATAACTTCACAGTCAGTTAAACTGCTTGGCTTATATGAAAATAAAGATTTATCTACTTTCAAATTTAATAGAGTAGAGGGAAAATGATAAAACAAATTAAACTGTAGAGTTCTTCAACATCAGGAAGTTTCACACAGCTGCCGGGATAACTTGACGAAAGGACATGTTCAGCCAGATGGCCTGTGCTGGCCTCCTTCCCATTCCTGCAAAAGATATGTTATTCACTCCCAGGGTAGCTCAGGGAAAGAGCTGATTATGGAATTAAAACAACCAATGTCCAATTAACCCCTGTTTTGGTCAATGTTTCCTACACAGTTTGGATAATTGGCATACTTTAGTTCCGTCAAGGGAGGCAGCTGGTTTATTGGTAAGTTCAAGCTCCTGGGAATAAGAAATTTGAAATTCTGTTATCAGCTCTGCCCCTGCAAACTCTAAGAATGACCTTGGACCACTTATTTACCTCTTTGTGTCATTAGATTTCCCCATTTGAAAATTGGAGATACGTGTTGCTCTTAGACCATCCACAAGGTGAAGGCACTGTAGGAAAAGTAAGGGAGATGTTGTTCATATTTGTAGAGGTCTTTAAGACCATCGATAAAGAGGGACAGTTTGTCTTCTATAGTGTTGTTACAATATCACAAGGACGCTGCGATTGCACAGGACAGAGGCCCGCTCAACAGAGCTCACGTAGGGGGGATTCACTAGCGACATGCAGTAAGCTCTTCCGGAACCCAGTGATACGAGTGCGTTGCACCTCCTCGAAGCTGGAAAACCATTCAGCAATTCCTGACCGTCTCTTCTTTCTTCCCTTTGCTTTCCTCATCTTTGCTTCTCTGTATGTGCCTACTTCATTCCTTTCTTTCAGCATACTGACTCCTTGGTATTGTCATCTGTGCAAAGTGGCCTCGTTAAAAAAGCAACCCAAAACGAAGGTTTTCCATCTCGTTGAATTTCGGATCCCAAGAGAAGAAATGAATTGATCCATTTTCCTGTGCTTAGTGGACTGGGAACAGATTCTTCAAGAAAAAGGTCTAGGAAAGAAAGATATGATAGGTATCTTTTGTACCTAAAATTACTCTTTGGTTTACGGAAACATGTCTTATAAAATATTGCAAGATTTAAGAATTAATTAACCAGGTTATTAAATTATTTTACGGATCCAAAGTATTTTTTTAGTTTTTCAGGAAATATAGAGAATATGTTAAAGCATTCAACAGATAATTTTGAGTGCCTCTTACCAGGCACAAGGTACAAACACAAAAGACAATCTCAGTTCTCAAGGAGCTTTATGTGCAGTGACCAGCAAATGAAGAATTTATTTATTTTTTCAAAACTCTGGTGCTATGGCCATGACTAATAGAATAGTTCACATTAATCAAGTCCTTAAAAAATACCAGATGTTATACTAAGTGTTTTACGTACATATTTCATTTAAGACAACAGCTTTGTGAACATTGGGAACCTGACAGCAACTTTATGAGGTAGATATGAGATTCCTATTTTACAGCTGAAGGACCTGAGCCCCGAGGTGGGTAGGTGACTGACCAGAGTCACCTACTGATGAATTCCAGAGCCAGGAATCCACAGACTGTTCTCTGAATCACTCTGTTCTGTGGTTTTTTTCTAATAAGAACAGGAGACTCAGGACAACAGAGACAAGATTTTGGAGTAGAAAAAGGAGCCCAGAGTTTTCAGAGTGCTATCAATGTATTTGCTTTGCCAAATGTTTCCAGATTCACTCTTGCTCTACTCTGTGACACTTTTACGTACTAATAGGAAAGGCTAGAACCGAGAAGACCCGACTCCGGCTGGGACGAGCTACTTAATGGCCTGTTTAACCAATCACTCAGTTGCTCTTAGCATTAGTACCTTTGTTCATTAAAATGTGAATTAGGATAATATAATATTAACCAACCCCGCAAGGAGAAACGAAGGAAATACATCTTGGTGTTTCATTTGAGGAGGAGATATGGCTTAAAGCACTTGGGGAAAAGCAGGGCCTTTTTAATTTACAGTAAACAACGCAGGAGTCCACAGTTCCTGGCAGAAAGCTCCCAGGAGCTTTTTAGACACTGCTTGGGCCAGCCAGAACTTTGTGAAGAATAGCATCTTTGGGGCCCCTGGGTGGCTCAGTTGGTTAAGTATCTGCCTTAGGCTCAGGTCATGATCCCGGAGTCCTGGGATCAAGCCCCACCTCAGCTCCCGCTCAGTGGGGAGTGTACTTCTACCTCTCCCTCTACCCCTCCCCCCCGCTCGTGCTCTCTCTAGCTCGCTCTCAAATAAATAAATAAAATCTTAAAAAAAAAGGAATTGCATCTTTGTATCACCCACCACAGACTGGAGCCCCAGAACATTTGTCTTCTTTTGTTTGTCCTTTGTTAGACTCCTGGCAACAACGGAATTTAACTATCTTATCTAGAACTTAACAGGGTGATAGACTTAGTGGAATATGGCAGCTCTTTTCTCGTGTTTGAAAGATAATTGAGGGATTAGCCTTGTTTTCTGAGGCCTCTAAAGGACCAGCTATCAGACTAAAAGGAGACAGATGATACCCCAGTGCAGGGAAGAATTTTTATACTATTGCACTTGTGCAAATGTGGAATGAATTCTCTCAATATTAGGTAGCCTTCACTGAATGCCTGCTTTGTGCCCAGGCACTGTGCTGAGCAGTCTATGAACACTGGCACATTTATCCCTCACAGAGTTTCTGTGACATAGGTTTTTGCACATTTATAAATAAAACTTCCAAGAGTAGTTAACTTACTCAAGGTCAAACAGTTTACTAATTGGTAAGAACAGTTTGGTAAGTGGAAGAGCTAGAAATTGCACCCAGAGCTGTCTGATTCCAAAAGATACCACCTTGGAAGACAGTCCATGGTCACTGGAGGTTTCGGGAAAAAACTGGACACCAGAGTTAGCAAATAGGTAATAAAGGGATGTAAGCATTCTATGGAATGATTGGTTAGGCAGATGACCTTTCACTTCCCTTTTAATCTTTGAATTCTAATCCTGTCGTGTATGTAGAATCAATTTGCAAGACATACTGTTAGGAAAATGATAGCTGATGGTAGAGTCATTATAGGGAAGTAGGTTTCTCTTTCTAAAAATTAGCTTTCCTTCCCATTTTATACAAGTTCTAACAATTTGTTTTCCCAGTATTATGCAGACTATGAGGTTGGTCAGTTTGGCTGTGAAAAGAAGTCATTAGGCCAAGTGAATAAAGTGCCAGGAAAAAAAACAACACATTTTGTAATGAATGACAAGGAAATTTGATTAGAAAGTTCAGTATCTTTAAGACAAATGACGAAATAGCTTTTGGAATACAATATGTTTTGTTTTTAATAGTATTTTAAAGAGTGGTTTACTGTACATTTTAGAAAACTTGGGTTTTCAGAATCTTACCTGTCTATATCAAAGTGAGATACTTTTTGGACCCACGTGACTTCTTAGCCTCCTCAGACCTGAGAAACGTTATTTAGGTTTAACACCATGCGAGGAAGCAAGAAGAGACCTGAAGTTTACCCCTTCAGTGTGGGCAAGAGGGGTGAATGTCCAAATTTGATATCACTACAATAGCACCATGTGGGTAGGGTGAAAAGTAGGGAGGGCACAGCAGTGACACGTTGGCTTCCTGCATCAGTATTCAAGACCTGCTTGGATAATGTTTGTTTTTATTGAATTAGTTTTTAGTTTTTCAGGTTTAAGTCTTCAAAAAGTAATTTGATTACTTTTACATACTCTAATTGAATCACTTTGGTAGGATATTGTTTTCATTTAGCCAGACATGGTAAAAGCTCACACTTAAAGCTCTAAAGGTTTAAATGAAAAAGATTATCCTAAGACTACAGCTTTGGCCAATTTGATTTAATCTTTATCACATAATTTAAAGGGCTCAAGTTCTTTACTATATGATGATTATCTACTTAAGTGATTGATTGTTAAAATGGGCATAGAGAAATAGTTTCTCTATGGTTGATACAGTATAAGGTTGATTCAGAAAGCCTTTCTTTCCCCATTTTATCATAACTTTATTTAGGATTTGATTTGTCTGGTTTTGGGGAATAAATCTTTCAATGTATTAACTTCATTTCTTAACACATCTCCATCATGTGAAAACTTAACAAAGTAATATTTTAATGTTTAAATAGGTTTTATTCGATTTTCTATAGAGTGTAGTTTGAGAGGGGGAAAAATGATAAAAAGCTTTATGATACCAGTATTCTGAAACATTTTCCCATTCTAGATATAGTCTGTGGGCATATTAGATCTTATAAACCTTGACGGGAGAGATACTAATTCGGTGACTATGATCAGTTTTTTTTATATATATAAACAGATGTTGAAATAAAGATATTCTTGTGAAAACTAAAATCTTCTAAATATATAGATAAATTTCTAAAATGTTTAAATGTTGTATTTTTCTAACAGAATGCTAGTCACACTGTCTTCCAAACACAGAACTTTCTGCATGGGATAAAATACTTTATTTTTCTATATTATTTTTCTTGAATTTTGTGATTTTTTGTAACTTTATATTCAGAGTGGAGGGGGAAAAGATATCTTGAATATAAAACCAAATATTGTAAATAGCATTATCATATCATCTTAAATCTCTTTAAGATTTTGTTTATTAATTTGTCTGAGAGAGAGCACACGGGCGCCAGCGTAAGCAGAGGGAGTGGCAGGCAGCTGGCGCCCGGCTGAGCAAGGAGCTGGATGCCGGACTCGATCCCAGGACCCTGGGATCATGACCTGAGCCAAAGGCAGACGTTTAACCGACTGAGCCACCCAGGTGTCCCATATCCTCTTAAATCTTAAAGTATCTTAGAAGTATGACCCCTCATTTTACAGACCCAGGCTCTAAGAGTTTGACTTGTTGCCTGTTCTACTGGGAACACTACCTCTGTCCTGGTGCTGGGACGTAAGGGTGACAAAGATGGAATCCTTGCCTGTAAGTCGTTTACCCTCTAGTTGAGGACCAGGCATAATCAAACCAAAGTACAATTTTTCAGTGAGACGACTGAAAGATTGACTGAGGGCTGTGGAGTCCCAGAAACGAAGAACTGTCCTCAGCCTGTGGCGTTCAGGGAAGGCTGTCCAAGGAAGGGGTGAGTCCTCAGCTGAGGCTTACAGAGTGAAAGAGATGTCTTATTCCTTTAGCTTGATTGTAGGCAAATGGCGCTTATTTTATGATTCAAAAATGCATTATCTGATGTATTTTTGTATCTGATATATTTCATGAAATGAGGATGATTGTCGGGACTGTGTGGGTGAATGGGGGAAAGGGCACCGAGCAGAAGCTTCTTCACTCTTTACATTATTTCTCCCCCTGTTACGTGGTATTGATGTGTAATGACAAGAATTTAAACATGAAACAAATTATTCATTTTATAAATGCTGTAATTGAAAGCACGTTAGGGACCAAAACAACAAAGCAAAATATAAATAGTAGGAAATATTGACGTAAGGATTTCAGTCATTGATGTTAGAGTTGACCAAACTACTAAGCATAGAAGTGACCAAAACAGTGTACGTGTGCCATTCCACTATCATCATGCTGTCAAAACAAAGAAAAAAGATACACGTGATAGATTGAGATGCTCATAAAGCTAGAGTATACGATTTTTTATGTAAAAGTGTCTTAATTTTATTAAGTAATGCTAATGGTAGATAGTAGTGGTTGTTTTTAAGGATCTTAATTGCTAAAGTAAAAGTTGTTCTGAAATGTTTTGGGGCCAGTAAGTGAAGTCAGAAAAGCCCTGATTTCTATTCCTACTGTCCTTCTTGTTTCTTCTCCAGCTCAAGAAGAGCCTTCTAAAGCCTCCTTACTACCCCGCCCCCCACCTCAGTCTGTCCTCCTGCCTGAGTGTCAGGGGCCCCGGCAAGGGCCTCAAGCAGACTGTCCCTGCTGCATGGGCTGAACAGACTCGAGACTGGATAGCAGCAAAGCTGGGGCTCAGATTGGTAGTGACTGCCTATAGTCACTGAGATGATTACTGCAAACATTTGCTTACTTACATGCGCAGATGAGCAAAAGACAGGTCAGGGGAAAGTATGGGTGGCAATTTCTTCAATAAAAATGAAACCGTTTAAATAAATAGCCTATTGACAGAGGGAATGCCAGTAGCTTCATCTTCCAAGTTGAAGAACGTATTTTAATGTTACCCTTTAATATTTAAAGACAGAAATTCTCCAGGTACATTGTGCATACTCTTGTTTTTTGTTTATTAATCCCCTGGGGTGAGGCCCTGTCTTCTCTTGACAGATACCGTCATGATGTCTGTCTGCCCCTGGATTGTGTCTGTAGTGATGTTTCTTTGCCTGAGGCCGACTAAAACTCTTCAATCTGAAAAGCTTTGTATTCTGGGCCAATATGGGCAAGAATGATACCTGATGTTTACCATTTCTGGAAAATCAAGTCAGAGTCCATGGCCCTTTCAGAAAGCAAAGCAACACTTTCATCCAGGCAGCACGTAAAGAAGAATGTTAATTTTGATTGATTGATTAATTGATAAATGATTCCTCTAAATAGACTTTAATAGTGTATCTTATAAGGAACTGTATTTGTTTTAAAAGAAAATAAATGTCAGTAGATTTTTGTGATCAAATTTTGATATACAAATCAGTATCCATTACTAGTAATTTTTACTATACCCACAGTCTTTTTCTGCCAGGTAAAGGAAGTTCCACTTTGTGTGGTATTTAATTTGATACATATTTTTTTCTTTTTACTTTGTTAGTGAGAAACCCCAGTCTTTCTAGGATAGTACAATTCTGGTATTTCCATTTAAACCTATTTTAATTATTTAAAAATAATTTTGCAAAATGAAAATCTGGTAATTGAGAACATTTACATGTACATATATCATAATTTGCAAATTATACAAAGCTACAGCAGGTGATACTTGATTTAACAAGGAAAGCTTTTACATTATAAATTTACCCCAATAGCGTTATGTATCCTTAAAAATGATGATTTCTTGATCAGAACACTTTTAGTAAGAACATTCATCATATAATTCTTGGTTCATAAATGTAATTTAAGATAAATTCAATATCTTGTTTGAACAGCTAAAACAAAAGGCATGGTTTTGTTAGATAATTGCACTGTTCAATAAGATATTCCATTAAGAATCACTTTTATTGCTGTTGTCAGTAACAAAACTTTCTTCTTATAAGTATAATTTGGAAGTTATCAAGGAAGACTGGATACATTCTAAAATTTTCCTGGTTGAACCAATGTTTAGCAGTTAAATCTGTGTATTTGGGAAGAAGTGGCCCAAGCTATTAAGGAATATGCAATTAATTTCCATTTCAGCTGGTACAAAGGCATGGAGGGTGGGGGACCATGGAATGATTCAGGGACCCGCAGGTTAAATTAATTTCCAGTTGTCACATCAAATCAGTAAAAACAAACAAATTAATATGCAAGCATACACATGCACATACATACACTCATAAAAACTTTTAATTCTGAAATACACATACATAAGTTTCTTCTCATGTTCTGTGATCAATGCAACATTTTAAGCAGAATATGCTTTATAACAGAAAGTGCATGAAGATCTTGTCTTCAAAGATGGGGAACATTTCTAAAACAGAGTGTACCCTGTGAGTGCAGAGTATCTGGTAAGTGTACTTAAAACCCCAGGAGCTTTGATCAAATGCCAGCTGTTACATCAGTTCTGTTGGTAATCTTTCTTACTGATCTGTGACCTTGACCTTGTGCTTGTATCTGTATGTCAAATCTATTTTAGGGGTGGGGAGACCATAGTTGAGTTTAATAGGATTTATGCTCCAATCTCAGAGGATGTCCCAGTGTGTGTGTGTGTGTGTGTGTGTGTGTGTGTGTGTACACACATACATATGCATCTACATACACACACTGTAAACAATTCCAGGAGAAGAAAGCACCGTTTTCTATTATATTTTGTATCTTGATAGGGATTGGAAAATATTATGCTTTTGAAAACTGACAGAAAGTACCAGTTACTTTGAAGAGCTATTGAAAAATGTTAAGAGAACCTATACCTTCTGTTTATTTTATATTTAAACCCTTTTTTCCCACATTTATGTGCTACCAAAATAATTTGTTAATGAGTGTTTTGTGTTTCTTCGGAGAAACTGTTGTTTCTTCAAGAACAGTAGGAGGCAGTGAACAGACATTAATATTAACGCTAAATAAACATCCTATGTATTCTTTATCGTATAATGATTCTCTTCTAGATTTTTAAAAGTTGTAGTTAGAATTCGTTTTAGCTAACGATATTCTAATTTCTATTTAAGATTAATTTTTTTTAATAAACTGTAGAGGCAGAGTAAAATCGATAGTGGATTTTATTGAATCTGAGTCATATATATAAGCCCTTTGAGTCTACATAAGCCTTCAGAACAAAGAAGCTCTTCTTTATTTTGCTATCTCAGTTATAGGGGATATTTGTTTCTGTTCCCAGGACAAATAATTGTCCTCTCTCTCATATGCATTTATCTATGTATCAAGGATCCTAAATCTTTACTGTTGCATTTTATTTAGTATGTAGTCTTTGTGAGATAAGCCCAAGCTCCAATTTGAATATTAGCTCCTATTTAGCTTTTAAATAAACATCCGTTTGAAATTCTGGGACCCCCCCCCTTAAAGAAAGCAGTAAAGATAAATAATTTGGGGGATATTGGATGGGCAGGGTGTATGGCTGTTTCAAAATCATTCCCTTCCCTCAGAATTCACCTAAAAAAAACTATAACGCATATTGGCCAGGACTATTTCCACAACTTTATGATAGCATTGTCCTCTTTCTGATTAAAATGCTTGTCATTTTTTTATCAACTACAATCTGATAAGTTACTTAGAACCGTAGAAATAAAATTGTAGAGTTGAAGAGGTCCTCAGATACATGTCCTTCTGTTGAACGCTTGAGTGAGTCAAGCACTGGTGTGTCCTGGTGAGTCTTTTACTAGGGAATGTGAGTGACTGTATTTTACTCCTATGGAAGCAGCTGACAGTGAGTTAAAACCGATGGACCTGGAAGTTAAGAGCAAATTTGGCCTTGGGCAAAAATGTGTAAGTCCCTCAGGTTGCATTGGAGAGCAATCTGGGCAGCTGTTTTACTCACTGTAGTGTCAATGGCTTCGGTTACCAATCTCTGAAGACTGTTTACATCTAAAATGAGAACCCCTGGGAGAGAGCAAAAAGCTCTTATGTTCTCATTTAATGTTGAGGCCCCCAGTTGAGCAAAATGTTTTTAGATAAATTTATTTTCCTGGCACCCATCAAATCGTACAACCACACATCCATCTTTTGATAAAGATACTACTACAAATAAAACTATCTTGGAATTCAGATTACATCAAGGGACATTAATAAATATTTATTCCTTTGTTTCAATAAGAAATATATTCTAAGAAATGAAATTTTAGGCTTCCTCTTTTACTATGCCCTTGTTATTCCCTTGGAAATGGCAGCAATTGAATGTTTCTTTTCTTTTTCTTCCTTAATTTTTTTTCAAAAACTGACTTTTTCCCATTTTTGTCACTGATTTATTATGCTTCTATTGTAGTGGTGGTCAGTCTGTTAGATTTAGTTTTAATAAAGCCATGTCGATTTACATATAATTTAAGGTAGAATAAAACAATAGTTAACAATAATTAAAAGAATAACAAATGATATTTGCAGTTTTTTAGACAAAATAGCTCAGTTTTTCAAATGTTTACAAATGCTTAGAATTGTTTTTCCAGTTAGAGAAATAATTGACATACATTACTGTAAGTTTAAAGTATACAGCATAGTGGCTTGATTTGCATATACTGGGAAATGATTACAATAGACTTAGCTATCTTCCATCTTCTCATGCTTAAGTACAATTAAAAAAAGAAGAAGAAAGGTAAAGAATTCTTCTCGTGATGAAAACTCTTAGGATTTACTCTCCACAACTTTCCTATATAGCATGCAGCAGTGCTAGCCGTAGTCTTCGTGCTGCATGTCACATCCCCAGGACTTAGTGTGTAACTGGAAGTTTGCGCCTAAACCACCTTCCTCCGGTTTCCCCTCCCCCAACTCTCTGCCTCTGGTAACTATTGGTCTGATCTCTTTGAGTTTGTTTTTTGTTTTATTTTATTCTGTTTTGTTTTTTAGATTCTACAGAGGAATTGAGATCATATCATATTTGCCTTTCTCTGACTTACTATTTCACTTATCATAATGCTTCAGAGGCCGTCCATGTTGTCACAAATGGTAGGATTTCCTCCTCTTTTTATAGCTGAGTAATAGTCCATCGTGTGTGTGTCTGTGTGTGTGTGTATACATCTTCTTTATCCAGTCATCCATCAATCCATAGACACTTAGGTTATTTCCGCGTCTTGGCTCTTGTTAGTAATGCTGCTGTGAACAGGGATGAAGATATATTTTCAAGTTAGTATCTTTGTTTGCTTTGGATATATTCTCAGAAGTAGAGTTGCCAGATCATATGGTAGGTCTATTTTTAATTGTCTGAGGATCCTCCATATTGTTTTCCATAGTGGCTGTACCAATTTACAAACACACCAAGAGCGTACAGGGGCTTTTTTCTCTACATCCACACATCAGCATTTGCTATCTCATTCTAACAGGCATGAGGTAATATCTCATTGTGGTTTTAATTTGCATTTCCCTAATGACTAGTTATGGTGAGCATATTTTCATGTACCAGTTGGCTTTTCATGTATCTTCTTTGGAGAAATGTCTATTCAGGTCCCTTGCCCTTTTTTAAAATGGGTTATTTGGGTTTTTTGCAGTTAAGTTGTATGAGTTCTTTATATTTTTGGGGTATTAACCTTTATCAGATATATGGCTTGCAAATATCTTTTCCCATTCCACAAGTTATCTTTCACTTTGTTGATGATTTCTTTTGCTCTATGGAAGCTTTTTAGTTTGATGTAGTCTACTTGTTTAGTTTTGTTTTGTTTTAATTGCTTGTGCTTTGTGTTAGTGCTAGGTGTCATATCCCAAAAATCATTACCAAGACCCATGTCAGGGAGCTTTATTCCTGTGTTTTCTTCTAGGAATTTCATGATTTCAGATCATACTTTAAGTGTTTAATCCATTTTGAGTTAATTTTTGTGAATGGTGTAAGATATGAGTCCAGTTTTATTCTTTTACATGTGAATATCCAATCATGCCAACAACAGTAATTGAAAAGGCTGTCTTTTCTCCATTCAGTATTCTTGGCTCTTTTGTCAAATATTAGTTGACTGTATATGCTTGGGTTTATTTCTGGGCTCTTGATTCTGTTCCATTGGTCTATTTGTTTTTATGCTAATACTATTTTGATGACTATAGCTTTATAGTATAGCTTGAAATCAGAAAGTGTGAAACCATTGGAATCTTGATAGGGATTGCATTGAATCTAGAGATGGCTTTTGGTAGAATTGACATTTTAACAGTATTAATTGTTCCAATCCATGAACACAGGATACCTTTTCATTTATTTGTCTTCTTCCTTTTCTTTCATCAGTGTAGTTTTCAGAGTAGAGATCATTCACTTCCTTAGTTAAATTTATTTCTAAATATTTTGTTTTTGATGCTATTGTAAATAGGATCGATTTCTTTTTTAGAAAATTTATTGCTAGTGCATAGAAATGCTACTGATTTTTGTATGTTAATTCTGTATCTTGCAGCCTTGCTGAATATATTGATTACATCTAACAGTTTTTTGGTTGGTTGAGTCTTTAGGATTTTCTATATATAAAATCATTTCATCTGTAAATAGAGACAATTTTTGCTTCTTCCTTTCTAATTCTGATACCTTTTATTTCTTTTTCTTGCCTGATTGCTCTAGCTAGGACTACTAGTACCATGTTTAATAGGAGTGGCAAGATTGGACACCATTGTCTTTTTCCTGATCTAAGAGTGAAAACTTTCAACTTTTCACCATTGAGTGTGATGTTACCTGTGGGCTTGTCATATATGGCCTTTATTATGTTGAGATGTTTCTTCTATGTCTAATTTGTTAAGAGTTTTTTTCACAAATAGATGTTGAATTTTGTCAAATGCTTTTCTGCTTCTAGTAAGATGATCATCATTCTTTTCTTTCATTCCATTAATGTGATGTATCACATTGATTTGCTGGTGTTGAATCATCTGTGCATCTCAGGGATTAGTCCCATTTGATCATGGTAAATGTTTCTTTTGATATGCTGCTAAATTTGGTTTACTAGTATTTTATTGAGAATTTTTGTATTTATATTCATCAAGGATATTGACCTATTGTTTTTTGGGTTTTGTTTTGTTTTCTAGTAGTGTCCTTTTTCTGGTTTTGGTATCCAGATAATGCTGGCCTCATAAAATGAGTTTGGGAGTGTTCCCTCCTCTTTGATTTCTTGGAAGGGTTTGAAAAGGGTTTGATGTTAACTTTTCTTCAAAGTTCAGTGAAATTTACCAGTGAAGTCATCTGGTCCTGGGCTTTTTTTCATTGGGAGATTTTGGGTACCAATTCAATCTCCTTTCTAGTAATCGCTTATTCACATTTTCTCCTTTTTTTCCTGATTCAGTTTTGGTAAGTTGTAAGTTTCTAGAAATTTTTCCATTTCTTACAGGTTGTCCAGTTTGTTGGAGTATAGTTGTTTATAATAACCTCATGATCCTTTTCATTCCTGTGGTATCAGTAATGGTAATGTCTCTTTTTTTATTTAGTTTTTGTTGACTTGGGAAAAAATAATTTTTAATTTATAATAGGGGGTTCACTATAGTCTTCACTTCTTAAGGAGGAAGCCCCAGGACCCTCAAAATAAAATGTTACTTTTTCTTTCTTGTTCTGTGAAATTTAGGGTTGAGTTTCATGTATTGTAATTTTTCATTGGCCCTTGATTGGGAAAGCTTAATCTCATACATATGGATAAAATGTTTGGTGTTACATCCTCCTGATAAATTTTTCTTGGATTTTTGTTTCCTTTTCATCTTTCAAAACTTTCTTTCAAAGTCTCACCTTAGAGAACACCAAGAGTTTTCTAAATTGTTTACCTCAATTTGTGTTGCTTTAATAAAAGTTTTAATAAATAGGACTTTGGAATCTTCTTAGTACTTAGATATTTTTCTTTTAATCCTTAAGGAAACATCTTAATATTTTTCTTATCCTTTTGTGTAAAAAGCATCCCTAAAATAATCTACAGTGGAAATTGGGTAATATTGTCCAATTGGAGTTATTCTTGAATGTCATAATTAAGTAGACTTTCAGTTACTTTTGCATTTTGAGGAACCAGAGCCAAAAATTAAAATGGTCATTAGAGTGGCATTGGATAAATACCTTTAAATTCAATACTCAAACAGGTATTACTTGATAATGGAGAAGAAAGTGGAAGAGATTTCATGGAAACAATTGGAAGTCATGAGATATTCACTAGACATAATTTAAATACCATACAGAGTGACTTCATAGATGTTTAATCATTGAAGTGTGTTTCTAATGGAGAATTTGATCGGAAGTAAGATACTGAATCCTTTCCTTGAAAACAGCTGGAGGAAGACCTATCTCATAATTTATGAGGCTACCAAAAGTAGTCCCACATATAAGAATTCTGTTAGATTCATCCTTCCTTTATCCAAGTAAAATTTTATTTTGCCATTTGAAAAAGTGTTAAAAAATTCAGATTTTCCCTTTGCTTAATAAGCCATTTTCAAGTAGAAAGTACAAAACGCATTGCAATGAAAATAGTCTTAACTACTTCAAAGAATCAATATAACACCCATTTGGGAACTGTTAATGTGCAAATTATTTACAACTATCTTATTGATTGAAGTTCAAAAAAAAAAGAACCCTGAGACTTCAACATAATTTCATATTTTTCAGGTACTTAAAAAATGTAGCTTTAAAAAAAATAAACTCTGAATTCATGCATTTTACTAGATATTTAACTAAACTGGCCTATGTGTTGAAACTTAGATCTTTCCCCAAATCTATGCATATGGTCAAGATTCCGTGGAATTCTTTAATGGTTTAGTTTGATTTTATTATTTTTTAAATCTAACAATAATAGCATAATTTTTACTATATGGTAGCTAGAGCAGTAGAATGTCAATTTTGTAAAATTTGAAAGATTTTCATGCTTATAAACAATTTTAAATTAATAAAAGGAAGATCCGTTTTATAATTTTAACATAAAATAGTTGTACATGAATTTTACTAAATTATCATGAAATGCATTAACCCTAGATATACTGTCAAGCGGGGTTCTTTGGACCTGGTGTTAGTTTTTTAACCTTTTTTTTTTTTTAATATTTCTAACTAGTAGGAAGAATTATATTACATGACTTTTATTCTTTTTAAAAATTTTAATCAATGTGTTTTTAATAGGAAAAGAACAGTTCTCTTGCTATTACTATGTGTCCAGTGGAACCTTTTGTAAGTCAAAGATACATTATGGAACCTTAATGATCTTGATTTTCCTGTATTGTTAAGTATTTTGCCATTTTCTGATCTTGGTAACTAATTCATTATTTATTTCCAACTGTGCCAAATAAAGACTAAAAAGAATAAGCCAAGAGAAAATAATGGAAGTGCCTAGAAGGATGATGCAATAGTGAAATAAGTCATCATTATATCATCTTCAGTTTCCTTATTGCATAGTCCATTAGTTCTATATCATTTTTCATGAACGTTTAAAAAGTCTGGAGACTCTGTCTTTGTAGTCTTCCTATTCTGTTTTAAGTTTTTTTTTTTTTTAAAGATTTTATTTATTTATTCAACAGAGATAGAGACAGCCAGCGAGAGAGGAAACACAAGCAGGGGGAGTGGGAGAGGAAGAAGCAGGCTCATAGCGGAGGAGCCTGATGTGGGGCTCGATCCCACAACACCAGGATCACGCCCTGAGCCGAAGGCAGACGCTTAACCGCTGTGCCACCCAGGCGCCCCTTAAGTTTTTAGTAAACACAATAGAGAATTCAGTATTTTTCATTTTCCGTCTATAACGTCAAAGAAAAGAAAGTTGGCATAGGAAGATGCTTCAATTAGATGAATGAGAGGATGACTGCAAAGAGAATGATAGTAGTACTCTAGACATGAATGATGATGGTGACATTGACTGTATAAGCAACATCTCTGACTCTTGTCTTGAGATGACAACATCCCAAATGAGTTTTTTCAAACTCAAGAATCAGTGAGTGGACAATGTAGTTCAACATTGTAGTTCTTTTATTTTTTTCCAGGTTTATTGTGGTATAATTGGCATGTAACATTGTGAAAGTTAAGGTCTACAGCGTGATGATTGATGTTGTGGATAATTGTGTTCCTTTTACAAAATCACTTAGCAAGTGTATGCCATATAAGTAAAGTCTCTTCCTTATTGTGTTTATGAAGAGACCGTTGAGTATCTTTAAATAGACACAGGCTCTAATAAAGTCATCGTAAAAGTTATGGACATGCGAGTAGATCCCCAGATAAGGCATTGAATCATAGTACTTTGTAAAATATTCCAGTTTTAAAATACACTGCTTGCCAGTCTCTCAAGAAGCCTAATTCTTAATAGTGTGTTGACATTTACATATTTTTGACCAAATATACTCAAGTAGTGTTAAGCATATGGCAACATTCTTAAGTAATATGTATATAAAATAAAAAAGCAAGCAAACTTTATGTCGGTAATTCAAAAATAATGTGGTTGTCTTTTTGCTAAAAGAAAATGAGTCAGGCTAATACTGACTCTAAATGATTTTAATTTCAAGAAGTCTGTTTATTAGGTGGTGGTAATATTTTACATTATACCCTAATATCCATAGTCTCAGTGAGCTGTACTGTATCCAGTCACTTTGCCTCCTTTTGTTTCTTTTCTGAGTTTCTCAATTAAGTTCTATTCTTCATTCTGGAAATATGAAAAGGCAAGATTTGGGAAAGGTAGGAGGGATTGTTAATGATTTCTCCTGCTTCAGTTATTTAAAGGAAAGAAAAGGAAGTTATCTGAAGAAATTTGGCTCACTCAATTCCCTGAAGAGTTTTTAATAGTAGGATCTGAATGAATTCAAGCCTTAAGTAGTCTCAGAATTCGTACTTTCTTCGGCATTTCATTTTTTGCTCGCAGGGTGGTGGGTATTGCCACTGAGTGCCTCCTGAAACAGCATCTCAGGAAGTACAGCCTTTGATTTACAGATTCATCTTATTAAGAAACAGGTTCCCTATTAAAAGAAGGTCTTTCCTCCCTACTTCATAATGGTGCTATTTATACAATCTTAAATTAATGAAAAACAACCACATTGACTTAGAATTTTCTGGAAGCAGTTACTCATCTTCCTTTCAAGTCTATTCTAAATTTCTTTCCTGCCCACTTTTCTACAGGGTGATGTGATTGCCTATTGTATACGCATAGTTTTATTTATACAGATTATGGTAAACACATTTTCTGAACTAAAAATTGGTACAAGTACCTTAACATATTTTTCTGAATTAATGATTTTTATTTTAAAATCTTACAAAATTTTTTCAAATTTCGTATAATAGTTTAATTTATTTATACTTACTGATAACAGAGTCACACAAAAAGAAATAGCATGGGTGGGGAAAAGAGTATTTTCTATGAGGAACATCCTAGTAACTTAGAGTTACAGGTTCGCCCATAACCTGTCTTCTACATTTGCTAGAAATGGACCTCACATTCAAATTTCTACAATGAGTGAAGATTTAAAAACGGATACATTAAACCTCTGATAGACTTGACAAGCATGTAGAGAATCACTCTCTTCGGTTTTTAATAGGTCATGGTAAAAATGAAGCCTGTGATTATACTTCAGTATTTACGAATGTGACTGAGACTGTCACACTTTGCATAGGCCTCCGAGTTAGTTACACTTGTCAGTCTTCCATTTCTTTGAAAACAGAAATCCTACAAATTCCTTATGGAATGTGTGATGTTTCAAGGATGCTCTCAGAAGTGACTCTGCTGTATGGTGCTCAGCCCTACACCCAGCTCATCAGATGAGTCTATGTCCTACGCATCTTTTTCTTTCTGCACTTCTGCTTTTGTTCCTTCATAAGCTCCCAGTGATGTAAGAAAGCTAATTCCAGCTCCCTTATAGAGCTACATCACTGTAAAAGAGACTTAGCATTCATGTTACTCTGCATAAAGTGCTTGTGAAAATTCAGAAACTTGGTGTGCTTTGGAAGACAGTTACACAATGCCAGAGTATTTTCTCTAATTGATTTGCCATGTGGATTAGTTTATAGGATTTCCAGTAGCAATTTCCAATTTAATAGGAATGGCAAAATATGTTACTAAAGAAGTGACAGTAATGCATATATACGTATGTCCATTGTGTTTTACATATGTATATATATACACACATATATAGAAACTTACAAACACTAGATGCTTTTGCTTATTAGCATCATAGCATAATACTAGTTCTGTCCCTTCTTAACTTTTTTATTTATTTATTTATTTATTTTAGAACACTGCTGTTTGCTTTTAATTGGAAACAAAAGATGAAGAAGGAGAAGCCGTGTATTCGCTAAGGATTCTATCTGCTTGCTGCTGCAGACCTGTTTAGTCAGGAATTCTACTGCTGCTTCTTGCTTAGGAGTTGATCAGCTCCGTGGTCAGACTACTTTGGAATTTGCCTGTCTTTCATCTTGTCGTTGCCAGAGGAAAGCCTGGTTGGAATGTAACAGGACATCTCTGTCTGATTACTATGGAAGGTGATACACTGACACGCACTTACTGAAGTTACATCTCTCTCACCCACAGAAAAGCATTCTTTAACGTGAATAGAAACCACGCCCTTGTGAACACTTCTATTGAACATGACTCATGGAGAAGAGCTTGGCTCTGATGTGCACCAGGATTCTATTGTTTTAACTTACCTAGAAGGATTACTAATGCATCAGGCAGCAGAGGGATCAGGTACTGCCGTTGACAAAAAGTCTGCTGGGCATAATGAAGAAGATCAGAACTTTACCATTTCTGGCAACGCATTTCCCACCTGTCAAAGTAATGGTCCAGTTCTCAATACACATTCATATCAGGGATCTGGCATGCTGCATCTCAAAAAAGCCAGACTCTTGCAGTCTTCTGAGGACTGGAATGCCGCGAAGCGGAAGAGGCTGTCTGATTCCATCGTAAATTTGAACGTGAAGCAGGAAGCTTTGCTAGCTGGCATGGTTGACAATGTGCCTAAAGGCAAACAGGATAGCACATTACTGGCCTCTTTGCTGCAGTCATTCAGCTCTAGGCTGCAGACCGTTGCTCTGTCGCAACAAATTAGGCAGAGCCTCAAGGAGCAAGGATACGCACTCGGTCATGATTCTTTAAAAGTGGAGAAAGATTTAAGTTGCTACGGTGTTGCATCAAGTCACTTAAAAACTTTGTTGAAGAAAAGTAAAGCTAAAGATCAAAAGCCTGATACCAATCTTCCTGATGTAACTAAAAACCTCATCAGAGACAGGTTCGTAGAGTCACCCCATCATGTCGGACAAAGTGGAGCAAAGGTCATGAGTGAACCCTTGTCATGTGCTGCCAGATTACAGGCCGTTGCAAGCATGGTGGAAAAAAGGGCGAGTCCAGCCACTTCACCCAAACCTAGTGTTGCTTGTAGCCAGTTAGCGTTACTCCTTTCGAGTGAAGCCCATTTGCAGCAGTATTCTCGAGAACATGCTTTAAAAACACAAAATGCAAATCAAGTGGCAAGTGAAAGACTTGCTGCCATGGCCAGATTACAGGAAAATGGCCAGAAGGATGTTGGCAGTTTCCAGCTCTCGAAAGGAATGTCAAGCCATCTCAATGGTCAGGCGAGAACATCGTCAAGCAAACTGATGGCAAGCAAAAACACCAACTTTCAAAATCCAATGGGTGTTGTTCCTTCTTCCCCCAAAAATGCAGGCTATAAGAACTCACTGGAAAGAAACAATATCAAACAAGCTGCTAATAATAGTTTGCTTTTACATCTTCTTAAAAGCCAGACCATACCAAAGCCAATGAATGGACATAATCATAGTGAGAGAGGAAGCATTTTTGAGGACAGTAGCACGCCCACAACTATCGATGAGTACTCAGATAACAATCCTAGTTTTACAGATGATAGCAGTGGCGATGAAGGTTCTTATTCCAACTGTGTCCCCATAGACTTGTCTTGCAAGCATCGAATTGAGAAACCGGAACCTGACCAGCCTGTTTCTCTCGATAATTTAACTCAGTCCTTGCTGAACACCTGGGATCCCAAAGTCCCCACCGTAGATATCAAAGAAGATCAAGATACCTCAAAGAGTTCTAAGCTAAATTCACACCAGAAAGTAACGCTTCTTCAATTGCTACTTGGCCATAAGAATGAAGAAAATATAGAAAGAAACAACAGTCCTCAGGAAGTACACAGCGATGTGACCAAGTTCAGTACCCAGAGTTACACGAGGACCTCTGTAATAGAAAGCCCCAGTACGAACAGGACTACCCCAGTGAGCACTCCTCCATTACCCAGATGCACAAAAGCAGAGTCTCCCATCAATCTTTCCCAGCACTCTCTGGTCATCAAATGGAATTCCCCACCATATGCCTGCGGCGCGCAGTCTGAAAAGCCAGCAAATTCTGCGTCTAGCCACTTGATGGACCTTACAAAGAGCAAAGAATCGCAAGGAGAGAAACCCGTCCAGAATGAAGGCGCACAAAGCTCTGCAACTTTCAGTGCCAGTAAACTGTTACAGAATTTAGCTCAGTGTGGAATGCAGTCCTCCGCCTCAGGAGAGGAGCAGAGACCTAGCAAACAGCTGCTGAGTGTAAACACAGATAGACCTGTCGGCGTGGTTGATAGATTAAATAGTCCGCTGCTCTCAAGTAAAACAAACGCAGTGGAGGAAAACAAGGCCTTCAGCAGCCAAGCAACAGGTCCCGAATCAGGACTTTCTGGTTCTGAAATAGAAAATCTGCTTGAAAGGCGCACTGTCCTCCAGCTGCTCCTGGGAAACCCCAACAAAGGGAAGAGTGAAAAGAAAGAGAAGATTTCCTTAAGGGATGAAAGTACTCAGGAACATTCAGATAGAGCTTTAAGTGAACAAATACTGATGGTAAAAATAAAATCTGAGCCTTGCGATGACTTACATATTCACCATTCAGATGCGCACTTGAGCCATGATGCCAAGGGTGCCCCATTCTTAGGTATGGCGCCTCCCGTGCAGAGAAGCGCAGCTGCCTTACCAGTGTCCGAGGACTTTAAATCGGAGCCCGTTTCACCTCAGGATTTTTCTTTCTCAAAGAACGGTCTGTTGAGTCGACTGCTCAGACAGAATCAAGAGAGTTACCTGGCGGATGATCTGGACAACAGTCACAGGAACAGTGAACTGACAATTCTAGAATCAAAGAACCTTTGCATGGTCCCTAAGAAAAGGAAGCTTTATACTGAGCCTTTAGAAAACCCATTTAAAAAGATGAAAAATAACTTAGTTGATGCTGCAAACAGTCACAGTGCTCCAGAAGGGCTGTATGGGTCCTTGCTTAACCAGCAAGAGCTGAAATTTAGCAAAAATGACCTTGAATTTAAATACCCTGCCAGTCATGGTGCAGCCAGCGAAAGTGAACATAGGAGTTGGGCCAGAGAGAGCAAAAGCTTCAATGTTCTGAAGCAGCTGCTTCTCTCGGAAAACTGCGTAAGAGACTTGTCCCAGCACAGGAGTAGCTCCGTCGTCGAGAGTAAAAAGAAAGGACACAGAAATAACGTGACCAATAGCAAACCTGAATTCAGGATTTCTTCTTTAAATGGACTGATGTACAGTTCCACTCAGCCTGGCGGTTGCATGGAGAACAGGACATTTCCATACGCAGGAGTAGTAAAAGCTCCCATGAGTCCTCCTTTTGCTGAGCACTTGGGCTGTGCAGGGTCTAGACCAGAACCTGGGCTTTTGAATGGGTGTTCTGTGACCAGTGAGAAGGGACCCATTAAGTGGGTTATCACAGATGCGGATAAGAACGAGTGTGAAAAAGACTGTCCGAGGCTGACCAAAACTAACCCGATACTGTATTACATGCTTCAGAAAGGAGGCAGTGCTGTTACCAGTCGGGAAACACAGGACAAGGACATGTGGAGGGAGCCCTCGTCTGCTGAAAGTGTCTCACAGGTTACAATCAAAGAAGAGTTACTTCCTGCTGCAGAAACTAAAGCTTCTTTCTTTAATCTAAGAAGCCCTTACAATAGCCATATGGGAAGTAACGCCTCTCGCCCGCACAGTGCAAATGGAGAAGTTTATGGACTTCTGGGAAACGTGCTAACCATAAAAAAAGAATCAGAATAAAATGTACCTGCCATCCAGCTTTGGATGTTTTTAAAACTACTTAGTATGAACTTGAGATCTGTATAAATAAGAGCATGATTTGAGAAAAGCATGGTATAATTGAAACTTTTTTCATTTGAAAAGTATTGGTTACTGGTGATGTTTAAATATGCATACTACTCTTTGCTTTACGCTAGATGTCCTGAGGAAACTACTGAACTAGCAATTGGTTGTTTAACACTCTGTATGCATCAGACAACAACTGTGAGTAGCCTATGAATGAAATTCTTTCATAATCAGATGATAGGCGTAAATGAAAACGTAAATCTCCATCCACAGTGGATTAATGCATTTTGCTGCCTTTATTAGGGTACTTTATTTTGCTTTTCAGAAGTCAGCCTACATAACACATTTGTTTTTAAATCCAAATTGTTAAATAACTCTTTAAGTGTTAATTATTGAATAAAAAAACCTAATTCACTTCTCATTATCTGATTCAAAAATAAATTAGAAAAAAATATGCTTACATTTTTCACTTTTGCTAAAAAACATATTTATTTTTAACTCTTGGAAGGGGTTTTGTGGTTCCCAACGTGTCTGCCCCACCCCAGTCCTTTTCAATATATATTTCTTTAAACCTTGTACTACTTAGTAACAATTGATTACAATTGATGGAAGTTTGATAGATCCTTAAAAAAAGGCAGATTTCCATTTTTGTATTTTAGCTACTTTACTAAATTAATATTCCTCCTTTTACAGAATTAGGAAAGTTAACCATTTACCTTCAGGTGGTTTCCTGAATAGTTGAATATTTAAGAAGTTGTTTTTAACAGAAGCAAAATGGCTTTTCTTTGGACAATTTTCACCATCTCTTGTAAAAGTTACTTCTCACCATTTCTGTGGTACCTGTGAGTCTTATGACCAGGGTTTCTTAAAAGCTGGACTCAGACCACCTGCATTAGAATCATCTGGAGCCCTTGTTTTAAAATGCAGATTCCTAGGCAGCATCTCAGATCTACAGATCAAGAATCTCTGCTAAGTGGACCTGGGAATCTTCCATCTGCATCTTAACACACTCCCTAGATGTTTCTTCTGCACACTGAAGTTTGAGAACCATTGCTTATGACTTTTCTCAGAACACAGGATTGTAAACAAACTATTTGATGCCTATATTTTCCCCAGTACAGTTATACATCAACTCAAAATTTGCAATATTGTAGTTCATATATAACCGTTATGTCTTTGGAAAATCGGGTTCAGAATACTTTTTATGACAAAAAAAAAATTGGGTGGAGGGGACAACTTTCATATCTGGCTCAACATCTCAGGAAAATCTGTGATTATTTATGTGTTCTAATGAGTAACATCTACTGAATTAGCCTTAGGGATGGAATAACAGGGCCACTTACCAAACTCAGGTGATTCCAGGATGGTTTGGAAACTTCTCCTGAATACATCCTTAGTTTCTATTAAAATCATTGTCCTTAGAACATTGCTGACAAAGATGAAAACATTTATTTCAAACCCAAGAAAGGCACTAAACTCAGATTGACTAAACAGAAAAGTAAAGTACAAAGGGCACATGTATGTGGCAGAGTTGTACACGGTCACTCCATTGGACGTATTATTTTAAAATTGCAATTAGAAGTAAACATTGATATTATCTTGGAAGAACTTATTATTGAGCCACATGGGGTTTTGATCTTGAAACAAGTCCATATGTTAAGTTCAACTTTCACGGTCCACAATTCATTCACCAGATTAAATATGTTTGTTTTTAAAAGTGAACCAGGTTTGCAACTGACCTATCAAAAAATTGTTATATAATCAACTATTAATTAGAAGGAAATCTATTTGAAGTTGTTCTACTTGAAGTTGTTTCTAAGATTTTTATATTAAAAATGGGCGTTATTTCCTAATATGATCTAAAACCCTAAATGATTATTTTTTTCTCAAAATGATTTGTAAATAGTTACTGGATATATTATAAAACAATAGTCAGGAGTGAATATTATGCTACGTCATGGAGAGATGAAGGCATACGCTTATTCTGAAGTGAAAATCCCACTGGCCAGTGAATATATTCTACTCCATCCCATATTGACTCTGTGACAATCTTATTGTCTAACCTATATACATAAGCTTTTAAGCAAGTCATTTTTTTTTTCCTGCCATTATGAAGGGTCTGGAGCCTTAGAGGTCTGCTAGAAAAATTGTTGGTATTCCCCTTCGGTCAGGGGAAATTGGGCTTTCACAAGGGAGTGAAATGTGGGTCAGGGAAAAGAACACCAAGGGCCAGCATTGCTATATTTTTGTTTGTTTCTTCGGTTGGTTGGTTGTTTCTGTTGTTGTTGTCATTCACGGTTAAAGGAATGAGGATATATAATACGTAGATAAACATGACCAGAAGAATGATGTTCTGATTTACTAGTGAATGTCCCCAATTTGAGTTTAGGGTGTTTTTAAAGAACAGTGAGAAAGGGGCATACATCCATAAGTTCACTTTGTTTATGCATATGTAGATACAAGGGTGCACATATACACATTTTCAAGGACTATTTTAGATATCTAGACAATTTCTTCCTAATGAAGGCATTTGTGAAAGGGTACTACAGCTCTCATTGACATCAGTAAGGTAGCATTACCTGTTTATTCTCTGGTACATGTTACAGAAGAGTAAACTGGTGAGAGTATATATTTTATATATATATATATATATATATTATATGTATATATATATATATTGACTTGTTACATGAAGATGTTAAAATCAGTTTTTAAAGGTGATGTAAATAGTGATTTCCTTAATGAAAAATACATATTTTGTATTGTTCTAATGCAACAGAAAAGCCTTTTAATCTCTTTGGTTTCTGTATATTCCATGTATAAGTGTAAATATAATCAGACAGGTTTAAAAATCGTGCATGTATGTATACAGTTGCAAGTCTGGACAAATGTATAGAATAAACCTTTTATTTAAGTTGTGATTACCTGCTGCATGAAAAGTGCATGGGGGACCCTGTGCAGCTGTGCATTTGGCAAAATGTCTTAACAAGTCAGATCAGATGTTCATCCCAACATGACAGTATTCCATTTCTGGATATGACTTCTGTGGTTTAAGCTTTGTGAAAGAATGTGCTTTGAATCCAAGGGTCTTAAAACTTTTTCAAATCAAGTCAACCACTTTTCAACATAAAGAGTTACACAACGACTTTCATGAATTTTTTAATCCCATTGGAAGTGTACTGTTATACCAGGAGTGTTCCAGTATACTGGAATACAGGCACATGACCGTTCATGATATGAATTCTGGGGTTTACACAACCAATTTTGATGCGATCTGCTTAGTAATATAATTTGTCATTTTTATTAGAAATTTAATTTCTTCATGTGATGTCATGAAACTGTACATACTGCAGTGTGAATTTTTTTGTTTTGTTTTTTAATCTTTTAGTGTTTACTTCCTGCAGTGAATTTGAATAAATGAGAAAAAAATGCATTGTCTTTGGTTTCAAATGACTGTTATTTTGTGGGCTCTCTCTGGTTTTTAGGTTTTCCATAAATATAAAACTCTTTGGTCATGAAAGTAGCAAGTCTTCAAGGATGCTTTACCCTTCTCAGAAAAAAAAAGAAAAAGAAGAAGAAGAAGAAGGTGGCCGGTGAGTTAATGTAGCTAGAGGCAGGGCAGCCGAAGCATAGCTCAAAGACGCAGTCTGCCCACCCACTGCGATTCTGTTACTTGGTACGTAACTGAATAATCACTGTAGATTCTCAAAGCACGAAAGAATTTGTAGAGTGTTCGGAAATAAAGATTTGAGAACCATTTGTTTTTAAGCTAAGTTTTTATTAGGTTTTTATCCAATTTTCAATGAGTGTTATATTCATTTTAAATTAAAAAAAAAAAAAAGGTCAGGGCGCCTGGGTGCCTCAGTCTGTTAAGCGTCTGACTCTTGATTTCGGCTCAGGTCATGATCTCGGGGTCGTGGGATCCAGCCCCCTGTGGGACTCTGTGCTCAGCTGGGACTCTGCTCGGGACTCTGTTCGGTATTCTTTCCCTCATCCTCTGCCCCTCCCCCTACCCACTTGCTATCTCTCTCTCCCTCTCTCTCTCTCTCTTTCCCTGTCTCTCAAAATACATACATACATACATACATAAAGGTCTTCAGTCATCTTCCAAAACTGAATGTATATATGTGTGTGCACACACATCTATATGTAAATATATACTGTATGCATACAGGTAATGAGTAGTTGACAATGATAAGGAAAATATGTAATAAGTAATGGAGACCAATTTATTTAGGAAAAAACCAATTCTTGTGAAGTGATGGCCTAGGAACTTTTATTTTTGCATATATATTATTAATGATAATTTAGGAGGAAAGCATTTTCACAAGACGAGTTTCTATTTTCTGGCACTAAAATAAGTTTGTTACAATAGTGAAAACATTGCAGCTACTCTCCTCACAAGTTTATAAGCATTGTCTAAAAAAACCGAGTAGCAGAAATACATTCAGATAGTCTACATTATTAAAATGTTGAAGTTAGACTTTGCTATAATGTATGGACACCATCATTAGAATCAGAAGCACAGCCATGTTTCGTTTATTGATTTATATTGTGAAAATGCATAGTAAGTGTACAGAATAATTGCCTAGTAAGGGATATTTTTTTTTCAGTTTATTTAATCTCTACACCCAGCGTGGGGCTTGAACTCAACAACCCCAAGATCAGGGGTCTGCATGCTCTTCCAGCTGAGCCAGCCAGGCGCCCCAAGGGATTTTTAAGAAGTGAACTAGTTACTAATTCTTGACTACAAGATAGGGCCAATGACTTAAACGTGAAGGGTCTTTAATAATCAGAATTTTTTTCTGCTACTGATATCACTAAACTGTGACCTATTTGGTTATTTAAAAAAAAAGTAGGTTTTAAATGTTTATTATTAAGCATATCACTTTTTGTTTATTCCATGAGCCTAGAGGAGTATCTAACATGCACCTCGTAAGGGTTGGTGGCGGGACCTATTGGTATCATTTAGTATGAACTACGCGTCTCTTACAGTAATAGTTACATTTTAAAGATGCCGTCTTCATCGGTAAGTTAAAGACTCCTGCTCTGAAAAACCAGAATTAATTGTACTCTCTGGTTTTAGCACAATAGTTGGAAATAAAATTCGAATCTTGTAAATGAGGAAGTGCTGCTGCACTTACGCGCTCCTCTGAGTGGGTAACAGTAAATCTATAAGCCCAGGTTTTAAAATAGTGTATTTCTGCAGTCAGAGCAAGAGGATTTTTGAGCCATTCCAAGTGGTCTTCTTACAGCCTTTCAGTGACACAAATACCTAGACAAATTGTATTTTCCAGTCTTTGCCTTTACCAAGTTTCATTGGTGCTCTAAATTTGTGGAGAAAAGTTTATGGCCATTTTGAACTGTCTGTTTTACTCATCTTTGCTGATAAAGCATTCCCCTGTGAAATCACTTCTGGAAAAGGAAGTGGCCTAACCCGTGTGGATGTCATAGCCCATATTTTTCAAAAACCACCAGCAGGACCACAGAGGAGAGCCAAAGTGCGAATACACTAAGATTTTATTTTCCCTTAGCTAATTAATACGAAATAATTTAAGGATACAGTAGATGGTTTTCTTTAAAAACTACAGCTTTCTCTAAAGACAGAAAGGGGTGCCGTTGGCAGCCATTATAGTTCATCTTTTTATATGCAAGCTGCAAATCCTCGTAAGACTGTCAGCACCCCATTGGGTGTGCCAGCCAGCCTTGTTACATCTGGTAGTGTGCCTTCTGACTCCTGGCCCTGCCTGCATTTTCACAGTTTTAGCTCATTCTCCCACCATCTAACACCTTTCTGCCCATCATCACAGAACATTCCAGAATTCACTATTTACAGAGCACATCTGCCTTCTTGGCATCAGTGCCTTCAATCTTATAACATTGTCTGCCTAAAACAACTCCCTCCTTTGCCCTCTTGTCCCCATTCCCAGCTTTGTAAACTTACACTTGTCTTTAAAATTTAACAAATATTACCTCCTCAAAGAAGCCCTTCCTCTGCGATTCCTCTAGGGCAGAGCCTGTTCAGCCATCTGTAATCCCATAAGGTTTTGTGTGGACCTCCCTTGTTGCAATCATTAGAGTGGTTACCAACATACCGCGTATTCCTTCTGAAGGCAAGAAATGTGTCTTCTAAATCTGACATTCGGTAGCAAGTCCAAATCCTGACACAAACCAGTTAATTCAATAAATGTATGCCTAGTCAGAAAACGAATGAAATACACAAATAGATTTTTTGCCATACACACACACACACACACACACACACACAAAATGAAAGGCCACCCCCCCTCACCAGTCTGGAACATGACTAAAGTAGTTTATGTGGTAGGGACACATCCATTTCCCTGAGGCACTGGCCAGCCTCCTCAGCCACCTCTAGTCCTAGAGCTTGTGATCTCCGTGGTCCAACCCAAGCATTCTCCCTTCTGCCTTTTCTAATCCACAGAAATGCGACCTGGCAGGAAATTCCTGAGAGGAGGAGCTGGATCTTGAAAGCAGAATAGAAACTGGGGGTTTTGCCAGTTAAAGTCTAATTACCTGTTGTACCATATTTTCCTACAAATAGCAGTGAGCGTCTTAGAAGTTTTGCCTTTTAGCAAAGAAGCTCTCAACCCTTCCAAACAGCACTGTGCTGAGATAGGCCTGAGGCAAGAATTCATGGCCTCTCCCACCAATCGTGAATATGTTTATGTTCCAGAGAGCTGCATTTGTCCGAACCTTCCAAAATCAAACCCGGGCAGAACTAGCTGTCCTGAGGAGTGTGGTACAACTAACTCCTTGATGATAAGACCCTCACCAGAGTAGGAGCTGGAATTAGCATTAAGCTGTTTCATATTCTCAAGGAGGTCTAGGTCTGTGTGGTGTGGAAATGCAAGAAACCAGTGCCACCATGAACTAGTCCAGTAAAATGAATATTCATTCCTCAGAGGGCTTTGATGGCGGCAATTTAGCTATAAGACCAAATCGCCAGGTTTTAAGAGTATTAGAAAAGTAACACATACGTTCAGTGATTTGTTAGGTGCTGAACAAAAGTGTGTTAAATTGATGTGAAAGCAGAAGTTCATCTCACATGTGTGGAACTGGGCAGACAGATGTAATTTCCTTTTATTCTGATATAAGATTAATGTAGTAAACATTTTAATTTTTAATTATTGCATTTTATTCAGAAAAACTACTTCTCCTGTTCCCAGCCCCACGAGAAGAAACACAATCTTAGTTGAAATCATGCTTGTTATATGTCCAAATGGCCTTAAGGATTAGCAAAAGAGTATTAAAGATCAAGTGATCATGCTGTTATACTCCAGGACTTTCTTTCGCTCCAAACTGTAACTCCAGATGAGTAATCGGAAGAAAGTTCCAAGAAGCCATGGGTCTCAAGATAGTCAAAGTGCGACTCTAAAATAGTGATGACACTGATGGCAGTACCAGGTGAATGGGATCGTGCAGCACGGAGAGGCTGCTTCCGATCACAGGTGACCTCGCTGATGCAGGAACATAGGCCAGAGCCTCCTATTTGTATTCATCAGATTGCTTTCTCCATCTCTCTCGCCCTCTCTCTTTCTAAAATATAATAGATTTATAGAGATATAGTTCACATACTGTATAGTTCACCGATTAGAAGTATATAATTAAATGATTTTTAGTATATTCATAGTCACTTTTCTAGAAACATTTTCCTCACCCCCAAAAGAAACTCCATTTCTTCCCATTGTGTTAGATAACTACTAAATCTAGTTTCTGTCTCTGTAGGTTTTATACATCCTGGACATTTCATATAAATGGAATCATATGATCTTATATGATCTTTTGTGAATGGCTTCTTTCACTTAGCTTAATGTTTTCAAGGTTTATCCATGTCGTTGCAGGTATCAGTACATCAATATTTTTTACTGCTGAATAATTTCCCATTTTATGTATGCCACATTTTACTTATCCATTTATCAGTTAGTGAACATTTGGGTTGTTTTCATTTTTAGCTATTATGAATAATTGCACTATGATCTTTGTTGTACTCACTCTTCAAAAAGAAAATGGACAACCAACTAAAATTTGGTTTGGATATTGCCACATATGCACATCGTTACAGAATAAAGTTAATTGATTGTAAATGTGAGGATTTGTTTCTGGACTCTCTATTCCATTGATTTATATGATTATCCTATGCAGTAACACACCATCTTGATTACTGTAGCTTTGTAGTCATTTTTGAAACCAGGAAGTATGAGTTCCCCAAATCTGTTCTTTTTCAAGGTTGTTTTGGCTATTGTTGGTTTTGTAAATTTACATATCCAAATTTTAGAATAAGACTGTCAATTTCCGCAAAAATAATTGGTGGAATTTGGATTGTATTGAATTTGTAGATTAGTTTTGGGAGAGTACTGTTATCTTAACAAGATTAATTCATCCCGTCCATGAACATGGGGTGTGTTTCATATATTGCAGTCTTTAATTTCTTTCAACACTGGCGCCCTAGGATGATGGCTTGAGCAGGGCTCCCTTTGACTGTCTCTTTCCCTGATCTGTTAAACTGTCTGCTTCTTTTGGTGTCACACCCAGCTGTTAGGCTCCACTAATTGCCTGATCCTTGCTCTATTGTTTTTGACAATGCCCTGGGGCATAAATAGCTCCATTGTCTGATCTAATTAAATTTGGGTCCTTTTGCAAGAGTAGTTTTTGAGGCCAATCTTTGAGATTTGTTCTGTTCCCAGGAGGGCTCTTCCTAGCAGTCTCTTTCCCTGGTTCTCTCCGGTAAATAGCTGGCCTATGGTTTAGCTTCTTGTTCTCATGGAGCTACCAGCCTCCAATCGATTGCTTACTACCAAGGTCCTCATTGTTTTCAAGAACTCATTAGGCTTGAACTTTTCCAACTCTGTTCTAAATTAAGGGAGACTTTCAGAACTCTCTGTCCTTATGGCTTGCCTCTTCCCCTGGGCAAAATTTCTGAGCCCTTGTTCCATTGCTGGGGCGGAGATAAGTGGCCTGCTTCTCTCGGTTAACAATCCTGCTTTAGAAGCAGGGTGCTGGGTGGAGATGATAGCTTCTGGTCTTCTCAGGTCACAATTTCTGGTGGGAAACCTCTACCCCATGAGGGAGCTGGAGTTAGGTAGGGCAACCAAAGCCAACCATTCCTGGCCTGCCACACTGAGGCCTTGGAGAGGAAGCTGTGCAGAGGAAGACAGTCCTTGGCTTTTGGCACATGCCTGAAATTTCGCTTCTGTAACACAGAGCATTGCAGGAGGTGAGAAATGTTTGGTGGCCTGATCCTTCCAAGGAGAAAGACTTTTACTGAGGAGCTAGGAAGAGGATACTCCCCTCTCAGCCACACCCAACTTGAGGGGAGGTTCCATCACACCAACAGATTTTCTTGCACAAATGTCTTCTTCATTTGCTCACTGCCCTTAGGAAAATTTTCGGAGTATTTTTCAAAAAAAAAATTCATCATTTTACGTTGTTTTGCTGGAGAATGGATCTGTAGAGTGCCTTCTGCTTCCATTGTTGAAGTGGATCCTTCCTACTTCTCTTATTTCTAATCACCAAATTATTCAAAGCCTCATTCCTTCAGTCATCTGCTTAAGCAACATTGTACTACAGCTTTATTTCTGTCCGTAAGATGGTACATTTCCAGCACATACCATTTTGAAAGACTCTTTTCCTCGCTCTCATTATCCATAATTTACCTAAATCTATTCTCTTTTCTCCAAGAATTTCATTTCTTTTTTTTTTTTCATATCCTGCCAGGGCAATATCCAGCTTCATAACTCTTCTTGCCCATCAAATGTTCCACAGTTGAATCCACCAGACCAACCTCAATGCAACAACCTGCCAACGCTTACATAGTCAACTTATATTAATTTAAGTGGCTCTTTGGAATTTAACTCAGTAAAATTATTCTTAATTTATCTTTTTTTTCTTGCTTAATTTTTTGAGCAGTTTCAGGTTTACGGAATAGATCAGAAAGTACAAACATTCCCCCATACCAACATACCACACTCCCTGGCTCAGTTTCCCCCTTATTATTAATATCGTGCATTAGTATAGTACATTTTTACCACTGATGAACTAATATTGATACATTACTAATGACAGTTCATAGTTCCCATTGGAGTTCACACTTTCTATTATACCCTCTATGGGTTTTGACAAATGTATAATGACATGTACCCAGTATAATAGTAACGTACAGAACAGTTTCACTGCCTTAAACATCTCTTATTTGCCCCCTCATCCACCTTTGCTTCCATCCCCTCTTCTCCCCAGCCCCTGGCAACCAATGATCACTTTACTGTCTCTATGGTTTTGCCTTTTCCAGAATGTCGTAAAATTGGAATCATACAGTATATAGCCTTTATGGATTGGCTTCTTTCCTTTAGCAATATGCATTTAAGTTTCCTTTATGTCTTTTTGCAGCTTGATAGCTCATTTCTTCTTATCACTGAATAATATTCTGTTGTATATATGTATCACCATTCGTTTATCCAGTCACCTATTGAAGGGCATCTTGGGTGCTTCCAAAGTTTTAACAATTATGAATAAAGCTGCTATAAACATCAATGCACAGGTTTTTATATGCACTTAAGTTCTCTTTCTTTTGTTTCTGGTATGTGTTTTCAGAGAAAGAGCTTATCTTCTGGTAATTCAAATTTCCCACCATTCCTGTGCATCAAAAGTGCTTAACCAACAATTCTAAGCCCATCAATTTCATTGGATGTATCAATTGGATAGGCTGAATTATACTGCAGTATCACACAAGCCAAACTCTCAGTGACTGAAAAATCACAGTTTATTTTGTGTTCTTGCTACATGTCTGACTTGCGTTGGCACAGGACTTTGTTTGTGGTGATGCTTACTCTGGGACCCAGCGTGGTGGAGCCTTCACTATCCGGAAAGGTCAGTGGTTACCATGGCAGAGCTAAAGAACATGGTGAACTGAGCACTGACTTTTAAAAGATCTAACACTTCGCATTACACGAAACAAAGCTTTGGTCAGCTTGACTTAAGGGGTGTAGGAAATATAGTTGCATCCTGTACCTAGAAGAAGAGTCAGAAATATTGATGAGCATTCAGCAATATCCACTTTTATTTTTCAATTTGTGTGAGCATAGAACAATAATCTTTTGACCACTAAATTTAATTTGATTATATTTTAATATTTACCTTCCCTCTCCAGACTGTAGGTAATAGGCTAGAAGCTAAAATTAATTAGCCTTAAGGGTTCAAACAATATTTACTAATCCAACGGAAAGTGTTCCAGTTAACACAAACTTCTGTGGGCTTCCTGTAAGGAGGACAGCAGGAGTCTGAGCACGACTGATAGAGTCGGCACTGCCGACATCACAGGACTCACATGAATGAGGATGAGTCCTTTTCACCTAGGCTCAGAGTAACAAAAGACTTTCACTTGTGGTATCACATAACTGTCTATTCATATACATTGATTGATCTTATTATTTCAGTTTATATGATTTTTAAAATTTTTTTTTAAGTAGGCTCCATGCCCAGTGTGTAGCCCAAAGCAGGGCTTGAACTCACAACCCTGAGGTCCAGACCTGAGCTGAGATCAAGAGTCAGACACTCAACTGACTGAGCCACGCAAGTGCCCCTTTTTTAAAATTTTAAAATTTTTTAAATTTTATTTTTCAGTTTGTTTGTATGATTAAGGCTTTCTTCTCTTTCCAAAATGGGATATTCCATTTGAACCTAAACACAGCTTGAAGCAAATTTCACCTCAAAAGAGTTTTGGTTCAGGTCATTGCAAATTCATGGAATTGCTCTTTAATTCTTAAGTTAAATAGATACCTTTTTTGTTTGTTTTCAGGATTTGTTGACAATTTCTGACTTACCAGCACCCACCTTAGGCAAATCCTTTATTTAGGAACAGCTCCTAGAATTGGGGACTCCTTTACCAGTCCATCCCCAGAAATTTCTCTTCTTCCTTACAGAAACTCCTTGTGATTAAGTTTAGGATTTGGAAATGAGCAGATTATCGCAGATTATCCAGATGGGTATGAAATACAATCACGAGAGTTCTAATAGGTGAGAAGCAGAGGGGACATTCGATGCAGGCAGAAGAAGAGAAGGCAATGTGACCGTGGAGTCAGAAACCATAAACCAAGGCATGCCAGCAGCCACCAGGAGCTGGAGGAAGCAAGGAACAGATTCTTGCCTAGAGACTCTGAAGAGATGGTGGCCCCACTAGCACCTTAATTTTGGCCCAGTGAAACTGATTTCAAACTTCTGGTCTCCAGAACGATGAGAGAATAAGCTACTATTGTTTGAAGTCACCAAGCTTGTGGTAATCTGTCACAGCAGCCCTAGGAAATTTAGATATCCCATGCTGCTGTGTAGGAAATGAATGGAAGACAAAGGAATCCATTTTAATGTTCAGCAAATATCTTCCCAGGGTAGGTGCGGCCTCCAGTAAACACGCACAAACTACATTAGAGATCTCTGTCTTTTTTATGTGTGTGCAAAAATTTAAGTCTCAAGTATTTACTGTCCTGTGGAGAGTAATAAAGCAAAGATAAGGTTCTCATGCTTGAGGTATATATATTCTAAGTAGGACACACACACACACACACACACACACACACACACACACCTGGAGCAGAGTACAGAGCCCTGTGTTTTCTCAAAGTCCACCTTGAGGTACACACTTTGAAATATGTCAGAATTCAGAGCACATAAACATGAAAGTGTAGTTTGAATCCTCCCCCTTTGGAGATATAATCGCAGTCGTGGAAAGGAAAATAACAAGGAGTCACAGATAATAGGGCCCCAAAGATCGCCAAGAAATAGGTTAATCTCACTGTGGATCCTAGCATGTCATAAAACATCAATGTGCACTAGCTTCTCTTCCCCTTCCTTGGTTAAAAATGTCCCTTTATTGTCAAGGTCTAAAAAAAGGCAAGACATAACAAATGAATCCGCAGTGATGTTTGAAAAATATGCCCTGACACATTCGGAACATACCCACTGTTCAAAATCTGCCGGCTGAGAGAAGCTGATGAGAACCCCTGATGGCCCGTGGGGAGCCCCGTCCAGGTGCCTGTTACCTGCTGCTGCCAGCTCTGCCTTGGGCCAGCATGGAGCCAGAGATGCAGCTGCCTCTCATCTTTATGTAAACGTCAGACCAGGAGGCAGCCACTGCTGTTGACATAAACATGAAGGGAAGGTTGTGCTGACCGGGGAATAGGACGAGGCCCCTCTCTTCCTCTTCCTTGGCATCAGACTTTAGCTGGGACTCTACAGTGATGAAAGCATCCTCTTTTTCTTTATGAAGTGCCTTGACTTCGGTAGTTTTTATGGATCTCTTCATTTGAAATCAGAAAAGATTCTCTCTACATTCTCCCTTGAAGCTTACAGCCAAGGGAGACTTAAAATGATCATCTCTATTGGTATGTGGATTTAAAATGGAAAGGACAGTTCTAAAGTTGGCCAGAAGCCTTATATTCCATCCCCACATGGTGGATTTTCAATGTATTTGTCATCCACATTTCCTTCCAGAGGGTGGAAAAAAAAAACCCTGCCAGAATTCATTTAGCATGTATCATTTTTTATACTACGATATATTCTGAAATAAATCATTAATGTGATTATAAATAATAAAGCATAGGAAAAGTTTTCTAGGTATGAAATAAGTCAACATGGAACAACGGACGCTGTAAGCCATAGACAAAGCAGCCATGATCTGCAGTCTACAGAAACTCTTGTTAGGGGAAAAATGGTTCATACGTGTATTTATTCATTTAGCAAAACATTTTCTAGTGCCCACTCTATAACATCATTGTGTAAGCTCCTAGAAACACAATGAGGAATAATACTGATTTTGTGTCCACTCCTAAGGAATTTAAAGTCTAATTATTTTCAAAACTAACAGGAGAGACAAACTACAGTCACCACTTGGTTCCCTGATAGGGCGCAGAAGGAAAGCATCTAACTCCAACTTGACTGGTCGTAAGGCTTTGCAGAGGAAATAATATTTTCCTTGGAACTTCGAGGATGGAAACATCGTGAGCAGTGGCTTGGAGGTAGGCGATAACTTGAAATATGTTAAAATACTCCAGTATGAGCACGGTGGCTGGGAGATGAAGCTCTGAAGGGACAATAAGACCCCCTCAAAGAAATCTTTGTGGAGGTTATTAAAGGAGTTAAACAGGTTGGTGATGTGATCCAATTTACCCTTAAGAAATAGCTCTGTATGTACAGTGTACAAGACGACTGGCAGAGCTATTTCAGGGATAGGTGATGGCGGCCTAGGCGTGGTGGTGACCGTGAGGAATCAGGTAAGTGGATGGCCCAAGAGATACTTAGGAGAGATAAATTTGTCAACCTTGGTGATTGAGTCGGCATGAGGTGAAACAGGAGGAGGCTAAATCAAGGACAACTCCTAGTTTTCCAGACGTCACTAAGCTGCAATTGAGGTTAATGGGCTCAGTTTCAGACAAACGCATTGGAGATGTCTAAGTTGTGTTCAAGGAAAGATGTTCAGCAGAGAGTCGGATAAACCAGTTATTTCAGGAGAGAGACTCAGGCCAAAGGGATGCATTTGGGAGCTGTCAGCATGCAGTGGATAACTGAAGCTACTGGAGCCAAAGAGGGTGCTCAGGGAACCTTATAGGTTAGGAAGAGATGAACACCTGGGACAGAACCCCAGAAATATGCTGCTTTATGGGATGAGAGGAAGAGAATCCTTGGAAGAAAGTACTGGGTAGGAGAAAAACCAGGGGAGTATATATCATGGAAGCCAAAAAGAAAAGAGTTTTTGCAGAAGGATGCCGCGGTCACAGATGCTGACTGTTGCCTTGATCAGTATCCGGTGTATTTAATACCAGGGCAGAGTTCCTGTTTCATATGTGGAAATTATTTGTAGTCATCATCATGTGAGATCATAATTATCTTTTTTTTCCCTTGATTTGTTAAGTTTAAAATGAGCACATTTTTAAAAGAATAAATTTTGATTTTAAAGGTTCTTTTCAGGGGCGCCTGGGTGGCTCAGTCGTTAAGTGTCTGCCTTCGGCTCAGGCCATGATCCCAGAGTCCTGGGATCGAGCCCTGCATCGGGCTCCCTGCTCCACTAGGAGCCTGCTTCTTCCTCTCCCACTCCCCCTGCTTGTGTTCCCTCTGTCTCTGGCTATCTCTCTCTCTGGCAAATGAATAAATAAATTCTTAAAAAAAAAAAAAAGATAAAGGTACTCTTCAAACTCAGAAATAAAAACAAAGTTAAAATTAAAATTAAAAACAAATAAATAATTTTAAAATTAAAAAAACACCTCCGTAAGCTATTTCACACATGGATTAAAATTTGTACTTACCAAGCAAATAACACCTCAAAGTTCAGACACTAATTTGTCCTTCTCAATTTTATTTATTTAAAGTTGGTTTGTTTTGTTTTGTTTTGTTTTTAAGAAATCCCTTCACCCAGTGCAGGTCTGGGACTCGTAACACTGAGATCCAGACTTGCATGTTGTACCGAGTGAGCCAGCCAAGTGCTCCCCAATTTTAAATACAAATAAAAACTTCTAACATGTGGTAGCATAAAATGACAGCATTAAAATAACTCAATTTCTGTTTCTTTGTCGTTACAATCCCTGTGTTGTCATGGCTTATTTTGAAGCTACTGATTAAACATGGGAATATGTATACCGTATGGCTGGAGACAAAAACCATGCCCAAAGCGAGCCTGAATGATTCTGAATCGTTATGGATTTACTCTTGAAATAAATACATGTAGCTGAGTCCATATGCGTCTGAGGTGAACTGTATAACTGCTGCCGACTCCTGAATATGATATTTGTTAAAGGATAATTAATAAAAGCATGCTTATTTTAATTTTGCACATATACACATTTATACATACAATATACCATATTATAATATACATGTATAGTAATAATATGTATTATTAAAATGAAGCAGCAACCACAGCAATTGCATAGAACTTAGATCAACAAAAGAGTTTTGGGGAGGAGTATTTTATACTTACATTGTTTGGAATTGCTGGTGCATTGTGATAATAGAAAATGACACACTTTTAAGTTTTTACTGTTTCCTGCGATTGCCTGTGCCCAAGGTGGTCTCTATTCTCACTGCCCGGCCTTTGGTACAGAACTGGCCTAGATGATAAGAAAAACGAGACCTGAAAATTACACATGTATTCAGTCATAAGAAGGTCATTGGTGACCTTGGCAAACTAGTTTCAGAGGACTGGTGGGGGTGAAGCCATTTCACATTCAACTGAGAAAACGCTAGGTAGAGAAGCAGTTTGGACAGTGACCTAACTTACTGCTCTACTTCCTGCAGCTTCCGGGTTACTGTTCTATCTCTTCCCTTTCACTCTTGTCTACACGTTCTAGGCATGTTCAAATTCCCAGGCATGTTGCAATTTTCCACTCTTCCTTGAGCTCATCTGCCTTTACATACCATTCTCCCTGCTTGGAATGCCTTTTCCTCCTGGTTAATTCCTTTCTTTCTTGCCACCACTTCTCAGAGTCAGTGATCAGTGGAGTCTTCTCAGCTTGCCCAGGCAAAATTTCAGTCTGCACCACCATCTCTGTTTCCACATATGGTAAGGGCAAACACTACCTCATTGTGTAAAATGTGTTTTCTTTCACATCGCCACCAGTTACCATCCTGCCTGCCTGTTTTACTCATAAAGGTTTGTTGGGTGGATAAATGAGGGAAGGAAGAGGGACTAAGAAATTAAACGAGTGAACAGCGAATGTGTCAATAGAATTGAAGAAAACCTGAGCCCTTTAATTCCACATGCGTAACCACATGAAGGCTAAGTGGGCTGGTGGCAGCGTGACGAGCAGCCACAGTTACAGGTGGAGTTGGTCGGTGGCAGGTGATTCTTTCAATCCGAAACTAATCATCGTACTTAAATCAGACCTTGCGGCTCTGGGTTCTTCCGCTCTACTAGGATTCCTCTGGCCTCTCTGCTGTGGTTCTCTGGCACCGTAACCAAGAGGGACATTTTAATTCTCTAGGCGAAAGGAAGCAAGGGAGGTTTCTGCAAGAGCAGCTCTGTCGGCTCAATCTTAAAGATCAGTTGAGCAAAGCAGGAGTTATTGTTGCCCTAATGTGTCCCATTCGCATAGGAAAGGCTCTGTTGGGTTTTCAAAATGAATGATTCAGATGCATCTAAATATTTACATTTGTTTGAGAAAGATGGAGATTTCAGCATGTAATTGGATATGTGCCTTTCCCCCAATACGTTAGTCTTTCTGTTCCTGTGCTTTGTTAGGTGTTCAGTGACACGAAACCAGGTAGCACTTGACGCTCTAAATCACGATAAGCAGGTCATCGTCGGCTCCAAAGTCAACCGTGTGCCTGAGGTCAGGAAGGAAAACTGGATTGTTCCTAATGCCTCAGGTTTAGTGTTTGCCCTTGCCCTCCCCTCACCAGTTTCTTAGGACTTTTTTCTTGTAGTCGTTAAGTTTAAAGTGGGACTTTCCTTGTCTTGAATTCACAAACAATGAGCACTTAGAGAGACTTGTTGATAATGGAACTGCTTGAGGCTTGTCCTGGATGGAAAATTGGGCTTTTTATTCTGAATATTTGTTTCAGACTGTGGCCAGTGGAACTCCCCAGCCTATTGGGGGCTGATACACTCTGTCTCTAACAAAAGCCATTTAAATATTTGCAGTACAGTTCTCCTCCGTGAGTTCAATTGAATGAAAAGTTGAATAAATAGTTAAGAGGATCAGTTTCTGTGAAGGAGCAGTAACATTCAATAATATCTTTTTAAGTATGGCAGCCTTTATGACTTTAAAATATTAGAAAATCTTAAGGTGTAGCTGGTGAGGGAATGCCCTTTTGATAACTGAATATTTTTCTGGGATACAAAGCTCTAGATTTAACAGATGTCCTGTCAACAGTGAAAGCTAAACACTGACCTTTTCTTATCCAGTTTTCCCCTGAGTTTGTTGATACACATTTAAGCACTCTTCTTTACAATGGCCTATCCAAATCTTGAGCAAATTTTCGTTATTTACTAGAACTCAGCTAGAGCTGGACACGGTAAGACCAAGATGAGAATAATAGGATCTTGTTATTTGTTGATAACAAATTGCTATTTGGTGATGTTTTTCAAGGGAGGATAGTCATGCTAAAATTAAATTCGGGAAATGGAATGATGTAATAGAAAGATCCTGTTGCAGTCCCGTCTTGGCCGTTAAAGCTATCATGTGACCTTAGAGAAATCAGTGAACGTCTCTGGGCCTCAGTTTCTTCATGATTATAATGAAATCATTGAATTAGATCACTGGTGTTCAACCATATTCCTAGAAGTCCCAAAGCCTTTCAGAAGATGTTTAGTGCCAGGTGGTTTGTTTTCCCTGTGGGTTTTCTTTTTTTGCCACATGTTTCTGTAAAAACTGGTGTAAAACTTTACCATAATTTTACATATATATATATATATATAACTGATCGGTTTGAGTTTTGTCACTCTTCATGATAGAGCTGATGTTCTGATTTCATCTTTCATGCCCCAACTCCATTCCCATTGCCAACCTCCGATCTTTCTGATGTGGCTTCTCCTATCCAAGGACAAACTCCAAGGACTGTCTCTTTTACGATACCTTTACTGATTTACCGACTCCTGTAACTTGTTTGATTTCCCTGAACTTCGATGAAATAAACACTTTGTATCTTCTTTTATACAGTTTTATTCTCTTTCTGTGTTAACTCTAGACTCAGCAAGTAGATTGCAGATTTCATGGGAGCTTGACTGTGGCAACAACTTAGTTGCCTCCCCATCCTTTCCCCTCAGGCACAACTGAATGGATCCTCTGGCTACGTTCTTATCTACAACTGGAGAGTTGTGATTGGTCTAAATCAACTATGGAAATCAGGTTCCCCTTTCTCAAGTTCTCTACTGCTGAACTTGAGCCTATGACCTAGTTCTGATCAGTGAGATATAAACTGGTAGAAGTCCACAGAGGAGATTAAGGGAAAGAAAGCTTTTGTTCTCCTGAGAACTATCCTTTTTTGCTTTCTCATTCTTCCTGCCTTGACCACAGATAAGATGCCCTGAGTTGTAACAGCCATATGGCAACTATTGAGGCAACCAAAATGAGGGAAAGACCAAGGAAATCTCAGAGACATAGGGCCCTGACCTTGTTAAATGACAAAACCAATGACATCAATGTACCTCTGGAGTTTTGCTTTTTGAGAAACTTTAATTTAATTAATTTAATTAATGGTTAGAATTTTAAATTCATTCATTCATTCAACAAATATTCATGATAAACCTGTTATATCCCAAACATAGTGCACGAAACACATTAGTAAACAAAATATAAAAAGTTCCTACCCTTACAGAGTTTACATTCTAGGAGGGAAGAAGAGACAGAAAATTAGCAATAGCTATAATAAATACCCTCATGTCTTCCTGATTTGAATATAGCTTCACATTTTTCCATATATACAATTTGGAAATACTATGTGTTATGGAGAAAAGAAAGAGCAGGATATGTGGACTAGGAAGTCCACATTGGGGGATCAGATATGGTTTCAGATAGGGTAGTAGGAACTTGAGAAAGTGACATTTGAGCACAGACTTGAAGGAGGTGAGAGATTTGATCATATGGTCTTGTATGAAGGATAATTGGAAGGCAGGCGGGGGGGGGGGGCGGACAAGGGGCAACCCCTGCCCTAAGAGGAAACCACCCTTAAAAGGATTTTACAACACCCTGGAAGGAGCCCTCCACCCTTTCCCAAATGATAGATAGGTGACAAAAATCTGATTAGATGACAGGTGCATAGAGGGTTAATCAGATTAAAATAGCTGGCCAACAAGCCCATAAGAACCCCTAGACCTAGAAGCTCTGGTGGCAACCTCTTTGGGTCCCCTCATTCCTTGGGAGCTTTGTACTGGCACTTTGCTATCAATAAACCTTGCTTTGCTGCCCATCACTCTGACGGGTCTACCTCTTCATTCTTTGAAGTGGCATGACCAAGAACCACAGGCACAGATTGAGAAAAAATCCTGCAACAGTCTGGGGGAAAAACAATTCAGCCATTGAGTGTAATCAGTACAAAGATTGGAAGGCAAACTAAAGAACTGAAAGGAGCCAGTGTGGCTGGAGTGAAGTGAGCGAGGTAGATGGGAGCACTTGTGTGTGTGTGTGTGTGCCGGTGAATCTTGCGGATTCATGTGCTTACTGTAAAGACTTCACCTTTTTTAGTTGTTATTTTCTTAAAATTAATTTGACTGAAGTCAACAATTTTTAGTGGCAATAGCAATTTTTTAGACAAGATGTGGAGAAAAATGGAAGAACTCAAATTCATAATTTCAGGGGCAAAACACCTGCCAAAAAGTAGGTGGTAGTTGTTCAGATTTTTTCTTTTTTTAAGATTTTATTTATTTATTTGACAGAGAGACAGCAAGAGAGAGAACACAAGCAGGGGGAGTGGGAGAGGGAGAAGCAGGCTTCCTGCCAAGCAGGGAGCCCGATGCAGGGCTCGATCCCAGGACCGTGGGATCATGACCTGAGTTGAAGGCAGACACTTAATGGCTGAGCCACCCAGGCGCCCCAGTTGTTCAGATTTGACCTAACTTTGCAGAACAACTTTGAAGATTTCTCACCATCTAATCATTGGTCATCTTGGATCTTCAACATAATAATGTTGTGTGTGTGTGTGTGTGTGTGTGTGTGTGTTTCCAAGTTTAATGTTGACAAAGCCAATTCGGTGAGCTGTCTACAGAGTGTAGGTACTGGTGCGACATGGGTGCTTGTTGGAAAGACAATGCATATGTCTAGACAGCATTCTAGTTGTCCATTGTCTTATATGAACTTTGGCTATAAGAGGAAGGACAGGGATGTAATAGCACTTTTCTTATGTGTATGGGATGTATTTATTAGCAACTCTCAAGCTATAATGAATTAAATAAAAACTGGAGAAGCAAAGGCATTTGCAAGCTTTTTAGAGTTAAATCTCCGAGAAGAAAGACTCATTATTAGATCTGTAAGGGAGAGACAGTTTTTTCTTGACCCTCTCAGAGTCCCTGACTGGGTCCGAAAATTAAATTGACAGAGACGGATTAACAAGAAAAGCATACAAATTTTATTAAATTTTTACATGTACATGGGAGCCTTCACAAAAGAATGAAAAGCTAAAGAGGTGACTGGAGGAGAAAACTTGTATACACTTTAGACAAACACTAAACTTGCGAACAACTGATAAGACAGAGGGGGTTTGTTTCCTAGGAGTAGGAAAAGGTGAAGAAGTAACTAGGAAAAGAAGGGTTAGTTTAATAAATTTGTTTGTATAGATTTCTTGGCCCCCAATGCTCTGTCTCTGGTGGTAAGAATGTCTTCCTTCTGGCGCAGGGAGGTTACCTTTCACATGGGAGTTTTATGACCTGTTTGAGGCAAGAAGGACGATGGGGGCATGTCAGAGTGGCCTTCTCCTTCTGCCATTCTCTCAAACTCCTTCAGCTTAAGATATTCAGTATATCAAGGTGCCATATTTTGGGATAGCATGTTCTGAACCCTATCAGATCTTTCTCAGAAAATGTGTAAATTGTAAATTAAATACTTCTGGCTGTTCCCTAGTTAATGTTCTCACTACAAAGCTTCTTTCTGAAACCCTCGGTTTTTATTTTTGCTTTTGTTTATTACGTATGTGAAATATTTTCACATTTCCAAATACCCAACACATATTTAAAGACCCATATTTAAAGCCAAGACCCGATATGCAATGATGACTAAGGTGAACATGATCCTTCTTCTCAAGACGTTTTTATTCTAGTCACATGCTCGTGGAATGTGTGGACGTGTCCACACAGGATGCAGTGAGCTAGAATATCAGTTTTAGATGTGGGAGAAATCGTTACAACTCACACATGGCGAAGATGAGGCACAAAAGGACTTGGCCTCCATCATGTACCCGCAGAGCCAGGGAGAGGATCCAGGTTTTTCGGCCTTCCATTCTCCACGAGCCACCATAGACTTATGTTTGGGAAGAGCGGATCCCTGGGGAAGATAGGAGAGAACTTTTACATTAATTAGCTAATTTTCCAGCAAGAAAAGTACAATTTTAAGGATTAAATCCAATGAATATATAAAAATTTCAATGGATCTTGAAACTGACCCACCTTATTTTGAGGACCTATTTTTTTTTTTAAGATTTTATTTATTTATTCGACAGAGATAGAGACAGCCAGCGAGAGAGGGAACACAAGCAGGGGGAGTGGGAGAGGAAGAAGCAGGCTCATAGCGGAGGAGCCTGATGTGGGGCTCGATCCCAGATCGCCGGGATCACGCCCTGAGCCGAAGGCAGACGCTTAACCGCTGTGCCACCCAGGCGCCCCTTGAGGACCTATTTTAATGGTGCAACCTGGCATAAATACTGTGAATCCCGTGTGGACACGTTTCAGGACTGTAGAGCTCGTGCTCTGTCCTTACTCGGAGACACGAGGTAAAAATCCACACTATGGCTGTTTTTGTGGCACCGAACCGGTTCTCACGGTGGGAAACTACAAGTCTCGGTTCTTGTCTACTGCTTAAGGACGAAATTATGGAGTATGTGTTCCACAGTCTTGCTGACAAGAGTTTAGCACAGTGAGAGGTAGGAGAGGATAGTGGCAAGACTGCAGACCTGTCTTCTGAGTTTAAGGTTTGGCTTTCCACTTACTATTTATGTGAACTTGAATGAGTGCCTTAACCTCTCTGAGCCTTCTTAGCTTTTGCTTCGTTTTGTTTTTGAAGATTGATTGATTTATTTTAGATCGACCTGGGGCTTGATCTCACGATCCTGAGATATGACCTGAGCTGAAACCAAGAGCTTAACAGACTGTGCCGTCCAGGTGCCCCTGAGCCTTAGTTTTATTGCAAAAAAATAGGGATCATAATACAGCTGTTCTGAAGTTAATATGCTGAAATCACTTAGAAGAGTGCCTAGAGTCTGGTGCCTAGAAAGATCTAAATAATTGCTGTTTTTGGAGTCACCACCAGCATTTGTGCGATATGGATTGGGGCTCCAAATCGATACCAGTGAGGCAACATCGTGCTGTGTGTGTGTGCGCGTGTGTGTGTGCCTGTACATGGCAGATCCAGTGCTTGAGACAAAGCAAAACCTGCCAAAGTAAAGACTCCCAAAAGTATTCATTTTTTCCCTCAATTTAAATTGCTCACTTTTCCATCGGAGAACTGTTAAAAAGCAAATGTTTACTGCGTACTATTGGCTACTTTCACAGGTTAGTGGGCCTTCCATAATTCTTCTGCTTTATTAAAGAACCCAAACCAAAACCAAACCAACAACACCCCCCCCAAAAAACAACAACAAAGAAGCAAGGTGTTTCAAGCATTGTACGTGGTGCTATTAAATCCAGAATTTCTGTTTTTCCTCCCAGCACAGCAAGAGGTCTCACAGTTTGGCACCATGTAAGATCACATGCTGGGTCCCCCAGTCCCTGTGGCTCTCACATGGGAAGTGCACATGCAAGTCCCCATGTCACCCCATTCAATCAGTCATTACCGCCTACCTATGCGCTCTTGCTCTCTGATGAAGCTGTTTCCTGCTGTGGTAGAGGAGTTTGGGCTTAGGAGCTGGGCTTGGCTGAAGCGTCAATAACTGGGTTTCTAGTCATACCTCTTTTTTTCTAAGGACTGGATTCAGTATTTGAAGAATCTTCTATTATAGAGGGTTTCTGTGTGCGGTCTCACTAAGCTGACGACTTGCCCATTCTTGCAAACTCCGTTTTGTCTGTTTTCTTGAAGTAATTTCAAGCTCTTGTAAGAGAATAGCTAGAACTAAATGTTAGGTGTATTTCGTCAACACGTGTCTGAAGAGAATCACAACCGATTCCTTAGATTTACTAGATTAAATCCACTGGGGAGCTTTTGTATTTTGCTCTACATGGATTTCATAAAAAATGACGCAAATTACAGAGAAATTGAAACATAATTTTGCCATTCACAGTGTGTGCATGAATGGTATCTGTGAATATTCAGCTAATGTACAACTAAATTTACTAAACTATCAAATAATGGTCTGATGATAACTTCAAAAGTGTACATCTGTGAAACAGCAACCATTTCTCAAAACTTTAAAATCATGACCTTGAGGGGCACATGGGTGGCTCAGCCTGCTGACCCTCTGACTCCTGAAGATTTCTCTCCCTCTCCCTCTCCCTCTGCCCCTCCCCCCACTCGCTCATGCACACGCACGCTCTCTCTCTCTCAAATAAATAAATCTTTAAAAAAAAAAAACAAGAACATTACCTTGAAGTGTGTCCACTGTGTGTCCAAAAAAGACCACAGGTGTGATGCACTTCATTGAATAGTATCTCTGGGTACCATTGGTTTTTCTTTCATGTTCACCTTTGTCCCACCTTCCACAGGACCCTTTGCTGGACCAGGTAAGGAGGGACAAGCTCGTTCTGTAAATGGCTGCATTTTATGATGTGAGGCTACTGAAACCGTCTGTGACTTTCCCTTTCTGAATTTCTTTTTCTTGTATCTAAATGGACTTATGAGAAGACTAATTTCTACATATCAGGATACATGCTTCATCTATGAAAAGCACGAGATACTTTTCAGATTGGAGTTTATTTTACTGGAGTGCATGAACCGGACCTTTGCAAAATCAAGATGACATGCTAGAGTCCAATACTCCACTAAGGGCTGGAATAGGAGCTTTAAAACATTTCTCAAGTGTATCCAGCGGACCCACTGATTACACTGAGTCAGTTTGAAGAAAGTGGAAGATACATGGCAGCCTGTCCTGAGTAGATTTAATAATCCCCTTTAGTTTCAGGGAATTGTTAGTTGTCAGGAATTCTTGGCATCATGACATGATGTAGCATATATTGTAAAATAATATACTAGTAGACAAATGGCTAGAAAACATTGCAGCAAAGGTAGTGCATTCTTGGCAGAAGTGACAACATTTGGCATTAACCTCAAAGGTACAAGCAGAAGATTGAAAGCATGATATTTTCAAATTAGTATTTTTTTCTAAGATCCATTTATTTTTACACTATGAGTTAGAAGCTATAAGTCCTATTCATCCAATACTCTCTTACAATTTTAATACACTTTTTAAAGGTTATTTTTGCTATTTGATATTTAGGATTAAAACTCCCTGTATCTGCTCTCCCAAAAGGATGAGAATCTTACTTCATTTTCATTTTCTTCTTCGTTAACTCCAGCACTTCTCCTATTTAATTTAACTGAAATTTTTGCTCCAAGTGTTTATTATGCTTTGGGTTTTACATTGCACATCAAGAATTACTTAGATATTACTAGGAATGTGCTACTCTTCTTTTACATATCTGGGACTCTTTCACGCCCTTTTTTTGGGATTTGTTGTTTATTTGTTGCTTTGTATCGTCAACTAATTTTTTCAGAGATTACTTAACTTGGTAAACACTCAGAGGCTTTGATTTTCTGAATATTTATTTATACTACTTTTCACTTTAATGCCAGCTTGGCTGAGTTTTTAGGAGTATAGGTTTGAAATAATTCTTCCCTTTAATTTGGAAGATCGTAATCTCTATTTTCTAGTACCAAATTATGCTCACGAGAAGTGATGCTGATGGCAGGCCGATTTTTCAGGTTTTGGGCTTTTTCTTTTTTTTAGGTTGCCTATTTTTCTCTTTCTTTTCTTTAAAAAAGCCTTAGGATTTTATTAATCCTTGCAATTCTGAAATTTCACAATGATGCATGTGGTTTGGCTCTTTTAAAGTCTGGCTTAGCACTTTCGATTTAAAGAGCCATCCTTTCTTCAGACCTGAGAATTTTTTAGCTTGTTTTGATTTGATCATATTCTCTGCATTTTCTCTTTTTTCTTATTCTGTAATTCTATAATCTAGATTTTGGAATTTCTGGATCTACGCTTCATATTACTGAACTCTACACTTGTATTTCTCCTCTTTTTATCCATATGTTCTGCTCTGTGTGAGAATGTCTTAGCTCAGGTTTTCAACCCAGTATTTCACTATACAGAACTTAACACTGCTATTGTTGCCTCTGTGTTGAGATTTTCATTCCTGTTTCTTTTAGCCTGCAGTTCCAAATGCAGCTCTCCAAGTAAGTCTCCTTTTAAATGCCCAGAGTTTTCCCTTAATTCTTGGAATTGTTGACACCAGGCTTAGAGACTTTCAGACCTCTTACTTCCACAGCAGGCTTCTCCTACATGTGTAAGAAGCCTGTCGTTTCCCCCAGTTCTGTTGTGCTGAAGATCTGTTTGTATATGCTTTCTAAATCTCAGAAATTCTAAAAAATCTGTGGTTCATTGATTCTACTTTTAATACTTTAAAACATATTTTCTATACTTTTACTTTTTTGTTGTTTTGTGTGTATTAGAGTGAGGCGGGATAAGAGAGATATGCTAAAGCTATCCTCTATAAGAAATCATTCTTACAGGAAGAGCTTACAAAAGTAAAATTATTTTCCTTAAGTTCAGAAGAACTACTTCAATTCAAGAGTTTATTTCCTCTCAGCACAGGGTTTTCCAAATATGGGCATGGTAAATTACATACCACAAGCAATCTTGGATCAAAGATATTTTCTCAGGTCTTTTTGCGAGACAATAAGGTGAAGAGAAGGTCCTTTCAATTATTTTTTTGACCTTATACCCTGCTATTTGGGGATATTTTTTCCTAGCAATGTTCTCATTACAATAAAGTTTCACCACAATAAATGTGAAATCTCCTTACAGTTTATTGTAATTGGTGGAGATATTAATTTTTAATGGAGTTCTCATGAGGACAAGGAGACATCCTTTGGGATCATGTGGTGGTTTTATCCTTAGAGAAGATGAAGTCATTTTGAATATAGAGCATCCTTTAACTTGCTTAATGGGATCATTGACCAATAACTTTCTATCAGTGACCTGACTTGACTTCAGTGCTGAGTTGTCTAAAATATATGCAAGACTGTGACATTTAATTACAACACAGTTTTCAGAAATAGTATCATTACATGTTAGCCACTAGATCACGTACTTTTGGCAGTGGATATGGGCTAATTTCAACAACGCAAACTTCTTATTTTAAACTGCAGTTGCAGAGAGAGAGCGCAAAAACTCTCTGTGCTACTCTATGTGGCTATAATCCCAGAGTGATGAATGAGAAGGCATTGCAGTTGGTTGACAAAATAATGCTGAATATTAACTCTAGAGTACTCTTCCTTCCTTCTCTCTTTATTTACTTCTTTCTCACAGCAGAGCGTGAATAGCCATGTTGCGTATCTTTCAGCATGTTTCTGCATTAACGTATCATATTTTCTAAAGTTTGGGAGATCACTAGAAAATTACCGATAATAAAGAAGCTTCAGGAGTCCTCGTAGTCTGTAGTTTGATTAGATGCTTCCACCATTTCTTCCAGTAACTCAAACTGACTGAATACTTTCTTATTTGTAAGGAGATGTGCCCACAGTAGAAAAATGCACATACTTGCTGATTTAGCAATTGACTCAACGCTATTGGATTCAAAATATGAGTGATAGAGCTCAATCTAAAAAGAATATTTTTGTTTTTCTATAGCAAAATTGACTTTGACTTTCACATTCCGTTCAACCAGAGCACATAGGCCTTTTTTATATGCATGTTAATTCTCTAATGTTAAGTCATTCCTTAATATACATGGGAATAATGATTCTTAATTCTGTTTTAACAATGAGATGGAAAAGTTCAGTAAGTTCACCCAAGTCCTACAATCAGTCATTGGTAGGTCCGAGGTTAAACTTTAAGAATTCTGGCAGAAATGCAGAGAGAATTTTCCAATGACTCAAAAATCTAGTAACAAGGCTATAAATCCGAAAAGAGATGGCCCGTGGTTCAGAAAGCAGGAGGCTGGATGAAAATTACAAATACTCTCCAGAGTACCATCGATGCTGAGATTTCCAAGCACAACTGAAGGGAACTTCCTGATCCCATTCTCAAATAATTGGAAGCCAGTGGCAAACTTAGTCTAACTAAACCTATAAAAATGTCCAAACATAACTAGATTATAGATTAGATTGACCTAGCACACCACACTTATACTCTGACAGAGGAAAGGGTATGATTTTTCTGTGGGAAAATAATGTTTTAATTTAGTCTTTACTGTTCTTTTATGCGAAGTGTCCAGAATACAATTTAAAAAATGAAGAGGCAAGCGGTGAAAGGAGACATAATTCATGTTAAAGAGAGGACACAGTCAATAGAAGCAAAACTGAGATGTTTCAGGTGTTGGAATTACCAGGCAGGGACTTTAGGGAAACTATGATCAATACGTGGAAAGGATGGATGATGGGTGAACAGATGGGAATTTTATTAGAGATGTGAACATTTTTAAAAAGGCAAATGGAAATGCTAGAAATGAAATATACAGGAAATTAAGAATTCATTCAGTGGATTTATTGACAACTGGACTGGGCTCAGAAAAGAACTGTTGAACTTAAAAATGGGTCAGTAGAAATTATCCAAAATGAAATGGAGAGAAAAGAAACCCAACAATGAAAGTAATGAATTAGAGTATCTGAGATCTGTAATGTGATGATTTACCATATGTGTAATTGCTATCCCAGGAGAGAAGAGAAAGAATGAGGCAAAAGAAATACTTGAGGATATAATGAGAATTTTCCAAAGTTAGTGAAAGACATCAAAGAAGTACAAAAAATCCTAAGTGGAGTGTATACAAAGAAATCTCCACCTAAGTTATATTTTTAATTATTTTTAAAATAGAAAAATGAAGAGATGTCAAGAAACAGGGGAACAATGATAAGTATTATGGCTGCCTTCTTATCACAAACAGTGTTGGCTAGAAGAGAAAATAATAACATTTAATGCTAAAATAAAAAGCTATTCACCTGTAATTCATATCCTATAAAGATAGCCTTCAAAAATGAAGATGAAATTAAATCAGTTTCAGAGAGAAAAAAGGTTGAATTCATTTACAGCAGATCTGTACCACGACACATATTTAAAGAAGTTTTTTGGAATGAAGAGAAATTATGCCATATGAAAACTAGGATATGCAGGGAAGAAGTAAGAGCACCAGAAAGAGAAATACATGGATAAATATGGGAATGGCTGTCACTACTTCTATTCCACATTGTACCAGAAGTCCTACTTACTGCAACAAAGCCAGGAGAAAAAGAGAGAGAGAGAGAAAGACATAAAGATTAAAAAGGAACAAGTGAAACTGTCGTACTTCACAGATGACATAATTGTGTGTATATAAAACTCGAGGGAACCCACACATATGTAATAATTAACTACTAAAACTAATAAGTGAATTTAGCAAATTCTCAGACACCGGTTCAGTATTCAAAAATTATTTGTATTATATTATTATTGGATAATTAAAAGCTATAAAATGAAATTTTAAAATACTGTTTAAATAACCTCAAAAAACCTTAAATACCTAGAAATAAATCTAACAAAAGTTGAGCAAATTTCAAAACATTACTGAAAGAAATTTTAATGAACTTAAATACCATATTCATGAACTGAAAGCTCAAGAGTGTTAAGATGTCCATCTTCCCCCAAATTATTTATAGATATGATGCAATTTCAGTAAAAATATCAGCAGACTCTTTTGAAGAAATTACAAGTTAGTCTAAAAATACAAAGGACCCGAAATAGCCAAAACAAAATTGATAAAGAAGAACAAAGGTGATGCGTTTATACTACTTGATTTTAGAACCTAATACAATGTCACAGTAATCAAGACAGGATGGCAGTGGCATAACAATAGACAAATAGATTGACAGAATGCAATTTTAAAAATCCAAAAATAGGCACATACACAGATATGTGATATATACACATTATGGGACACACATACACATATATATGATATCTACATGCACAAATATCGAGTATCTGACCAAAGCGGCAAATCAAATCAATGACGAGGAAGAGATAACTCTTGTAAACATGATGTAGAAATAACTGGATTTCCATTTGAAAAAAATTTGTTGACCCGACCTCACCCAATACACAAAAAAGGTATTTTGCAATGGATCATAAATGAATGGTAGCAGAATATGCCACCCCAAAATATGCCATGTTGGCATAAGGGTTATTTTGAGTTAAAGATGCTTGAAAAACAGCAGGTGCAAGAAGAACACTCTGACCTCCCTTTTTCTTTCTAAAAGTAAGAGGAAAGATGCCCTTCTACACCAGGAGGGAAGAAATATTCTTATAACCAGAGACAAGGGCTTGAGGCCAAGAGAAATCTGTACAAACAGACCTTTTTCAAATAACTCTTATCTTCCTTTATTTTCTCTATACATTTACTTTTCTAGAATTGTCTCTTTTTGTTCAACGTTACATATAAACAACTTAGGCCTGACCCATTCTCTGGGTCTTCATTTTCCTAGGGACTCCCCCATATATGTAAAAATCTGCATGCTGCTTTTCTCCTGTTAATCTGCCTTTTGTCAATTTAATTCTCAGAACTAGCCAGAGACCCTAAGGGGGGTAGAGGTAAAGTTTTGCCTCTCCTACATAAACTTAAATATAAAAACTGTAATAAAAAATCTTCTAGAAGAAAACAAGTTAAGAATATTTTTGCCTTCCTGGGGTATGCAAAGATTTATTAGACAGAATTTAAAAGATACCACCCTAAAAGAATACTTGGGTTTCATCAAAATTAAAAATTTCTGCTCCTGAAAACAAAAGGAGTGGGCAAGCAATAGACTGGGAAAAATATTCTTATCATTTCTATTTCATGAATAAATAATATCCAGAACATATAAAGAACTTTTACAAGTCAACAATAAAAAGTTAGACAGCCTAATAAAAAATGGGAAGAGACCTGAACACATACTGCATGAAAGAAATTGTAAGAATGAGCCATCCTACATAGGAATGAGGCCAATGACCACACGAAAAGATACTCGGCAGCCTAAGTCATCAGGAAGGTGCAATTTAAATATAATGAGACAGCATTTCATATCCATGGGAATGGCTAAATGACTAACAACACCAAATATTAGCGAGAGTGTAGAGCAACTTAAATACACATTGTTGTCCATCACAGAAAACATTACAACTATTTTAGAGAATGGTTTGCCAGTTGGTTAAAAATTAAACATTTATGTACCAGGAGTTCCATTCCTAGGTATTTATCCAAGTGATATAAAAAATAGATGGCTACAAAAATGCTTATATAAGAATGATTGGAGAAAACCTGGTTGTTAAGTATCTATATTCAGGAAAATGGATGAGCAAATTGTAGCACATTCATACAATGAAATATTCCTCAGCAGTGAAAAGGAATGACTTAGCAGTATCTGCCACAGCATGAGTGAAGCAAAAACATAACGTTGAGCTAAAGAACCAGATACAAAACAGTGCATATGGTGTCTTACTTCAAGGACAGGCAAACTCGACCGATGGCGACAGAAATCAGTCCAGTGGGGTCTGCCTAGAAAGGGGCAGGATGAAAATTTCTGGAGTAACTGAAGTGTTTTGTATCTTGGGTTTTTTTTTTTTTTAAAGATTTTATTTATTTATTCGACAGAGATAGAGACAGCCAGCGAGAGAGGGAACACAAGCAGGGGGAGTGGGAGAGGAAGAAGCAGGCTCATAGCGGAGGAGCCTGATGTGGGGCTCGATCCCATAACTCCGGGATCACGCCCTGAGCCGAAGGCAGACGCTTAACCGCTGTGCCACCCAGGCGCCCCCTGTATCTTGGTTTTTGGTGGTGTTACCTTGGTGTGTACGTCAATTATCAAAATTCACACAAGTGAACACTTAAAATATGGGCATTTCTTAATTTTAAAATTACATAGTTTATAAAAGTGTAAAAGAGAAAAGGGAAAAAACAACAGCAGTTTCAGGCATCATGACTCCCTATGAACTGTCATTTTTTTTTAAACATTTGATTTTCATCTAATAAATGTTTTAAAGCAAGACTACGGTGACCGGTGCAGGATTTGCTAAGATATTTGCTCAGGTGGAAGGAAAAGGTTAGGTCGGCACCACCTGTTTCTGGGACTCTTCTGACTAGACAGCAGATTGCCTACTGGCTTATTCCAGCTTTTCTGAACACAGGGAGAGTCACAATAATACCAGGGAGCCTTCTGCTTGCAAGATGGACACCATATGTTTTCACTATTCGTTCAGAGCTCCTCTCCTCTCTCTCTTTCCTCTGCCCTTTTAGCATCGAGATCTGATGACCCCAAGAAATTTAATGTAAGAAGATACCATGAATGAAATGTTCTTATTTTTTTAATCAAACACAAAGGGAAGACTTATATGTGTTTATTCTCTTCAGCCTTCCAATAGCTGTTACTTATCTAATTACCACCCAAACTTTCAAACTGTGTCTTAAAACGAATATCCAGGCTTTATATGGATAGCTGTGAAAAGTTATTAAGAAATCCTACACATATTATTTAAAGATACAACTTACCCAGTATAGGAATTCTGACTAAAATACATTAAATGTCAGGGAAATAGCAACATGTGGCAGGATTTCAGAAAAAGAAATTTAGTACTTAAAGACAGGTAAAGATATTACATTTTTTTAAAAAGATTTTATTTATTTATTTGACAGAGAGAGAGTATAAGCAGGGGGAGCAGCAGGCAGAGGGAGAGGGAGAAGCAGGCTCCCTGCTGAGCAGAGAGCCCAATGCGGGGCTCGATCCCAGCACCCTGAGATCATGACCTGAGCCGAAGGTAGATGCTTAACTGACTGAGCCACCCAGGAGCCCCAAGATATTACATTTTTAAGGTGGGATTGTGATGAGGTATTGAGCTGGATCTCTGGGTTTTTTTAATGACCAGATAAGGATTTAATCACAAAATAATTTATGCATAACTGTGATTTGAAAGACTGTAGCTGTTAAATTTAAAGTATACGTTTCTGCCTCTCTTTCATTCCATTTGCGTGCAGGAAGGAAGAAACATTGATCCGTCAAACTTGGTGCTTTTGGCCACAGGCATCTGTTTACAGTTTCTTGCCCTGGAGATATTTGAAATGCCCAGAGGAGGAGGGGGAAAAAGTTGTGTGTGAAGGGTGATATTAGTAAAAGGCACAGAAGGAGTGCAAAATTTGCAGACTGGTTCTGCAAGCTTAGGCCTGTTTTAGGATTTAGTTCTACATGGAAGTCCAGAGAAACATAATCCTATTGGCTGTATTATGATTACTAATTTTTTCAAACTGCCCCTTATTTGTGGAGCTAATTTCTTCCCAGCCACTAAAAATAATTACTTGCCTCTCGAGCCACATATTGTAGTAATAAAACAATGTAATTTACTTCTGAGGAAAAGAATTTGTCTGTAGCTTTAATGCTACATTGCATGCCTACAGTTTGAGGATGTCTATGAAGGAGTGAGGACAAGCTGCACAGGGTTGCAATCTACTGCCATCTTTAGTGTGGGAAGGCTACCTTCCCCATAGCCTGCTCTCTCCTATATGATCCACAGAAATTACTTCTGTTCTCATTTTATCGCCTTATCTGATCTCTGCTATCTCCCTCTCCCTCTCCAACTCCTGCGTGTTTTTCAGCTCACTCTTAACTTCCCACGCTTTGATTTATAATGCTCAGCTTTGGATCAAATGGTCACAAAATACGCTGCACCCAAACATAATTGGGAAAGCCTAATGCCACAGAAAAATAAACGACTGTTTCGAAAAAGAAGTAGGCCATTGAGAAAGATTTCCAGGTCTCAGCTGCAAATAAGATGTGATGGTGATTCGGGGGGAACACGGTAAACAGGGTAAGGATGTGGTGATCCAAACAGCCCAGGTTTTCCGTGCTTCTCCAGCTCTCTGTGTGACCTACCGCTCCCAGCTGGCTTTGGAGGCAGCTGGAATGTACAAGCAACACGTGTCATACAGCTCGCGTTCACACTCGCCAAGGTCCCACATTTCTGACCTCTGGTAAAGCCGTCTTCTCGGGAGCCTGGAGTTTGTCCGGGGGTCACTATGTAGATGACTCTGGTCTTGGGCCAGTTTCCCCCTCTGCAGGCACTGCAAACTTTCACACAGTTCACGGTGGCCTGTGTTATACACAAGAAGTGCTACTTATTAAAACATCGAGAGCAGAATAACTGGTTTTGTATTTGCAAAGCCAGGGTGCGTGTATGTGCACTTGCTCACTCGGTAGGATGACCATCATTATGATTCAGGATTTGTGAGCATCAAGTGTGCATGTGTGTGCATTTTATTTATTTGTTTTTGTTTGTTTACTTTTGTTATTCCATTTTATTAATAAGATGGGATCGTACATTTCTCTAGCTCCATGTGTACTTTGATCTCTATACTTTTGACTCATGAAAAAACTCTCCGAGTTGTCTTCAATGTCTTTCATCAGTGTTTTACAGTTTTCAGACTCCAGGTTGTTCACCTCTTGGGTGAAGTTTATTCCTTAGTATTTTATTCCTTTTGGTGCAATTGTAAGTAGGATTGTGTTCTTAATTTCTCTTTCTGCTACTCCATTGTTGAGTTTTTTTCCTTAACGGATGTTGTACTTTGTCAAATGCTTTTTCTGCATCTATTGAGACAGTCGTATGGTTTTTATTCTTTCTTTTGGTTATTGTTGTTTTTTTAAGTTTTTATTTAAATTCCAGTTAGTTGGTTTTTTGTTTTTTTTAGGATTTTATTTGTTCATTTGTCAGAGAGAGAGAGAAAGAGCACAAGCAGGGGGAGTGGCAGGCAGAGAGATAAGCAGACTCCCTGCTGAGCAAGGAGCCCCATGTGGGACTCAATCCCAGGACCCTGAGATCATGACGTAAGCCAAAGGCAGACACTAAACCGACTGAGCCACCCAGGGGTCCCAAATTCCAGTTAATTAACATACAGTGTAATATTAGTCTCAGGTGTAGCATACGTGTGTTTTAAAAGTCATTGATTCTTTCTGCTGGTTTATCTGGTTGCCAAGGAAATTGGAAGACCACTCCAGGCACCTTAATTCACTTGCTATCAGAGTCTGTACATTATTCAAGTGCTTACTTTTCTCCCGAGTTAGTTTTATGTTCCATAAAGCCTGCTACTTCTTGGACTGAAATTTGAAGTTTAGTCTTTTTTTTTTGTCACTTGCCTACTAAGCTCCTGGGGCTGGGCAAGAATAGACCTGAAGCTTCTGCTAGCATAACATACAGAATCAGGCTTGTTCTCAGAGTATTTGAAGTCTTACCAGGTGCCCACTTGGTTAACTCAGACCTATGTTTCTTGCAAATGCTATCTGACTGGGGATATTTTAACAGCCTCTGAGGGCTGCCTCTCAAATCTAATGAGCCTTGCTTGCTTTGGCCTGGCCTATAATAATCCAAAGGTATTTCGGGGACAGCTTCGCCAATGGTAATTCTGACCCACTTACTCTACAGCAACTTCCGTTGCCATGAAATGCTGCAAATATTTGCGACACACTTTACAAAGCTAGTATGCGCTATCTTCGGCCACATTACATTTCTATTATCTAGAAGCAGTACGCTTTTCTTACGTGTGACCATTTGGGGCGACCACAGGAAACGTAGGTTTAAACATAGGTTCACAGTTTAAAAAGAACTTAAGAACATGGGAACATAGTTGATGAGAATTCATATTACACGGATGAGGATGCATTTTCTTGACCCTAAGCTACATGTGGCAAAACACTACACTAACATGAATAATAAACGACATGATGCAAACCTTCCGTGACTTACTGTCAGAAACGTCTTCTAAATATCAAAACAGTTGCTCTGAAGCAGTGATTCTCAACTTAGGAGAGGTGGGGAAAGAGGATTTTGTCCCCCAGGGGGCACTTAGCTGGTCTGGCATCATTTTTGGCTGCCATTTTTGGGAATAGGGATGTTAATGGCATCTAGCTGGCAAAGGCCAGGGATTTTGCTAAATGTCTTACAGTGCCCGGCACAAGAATCCACGCCGCCCTCAGTAACGAATTATCCAGGCCTCAGTGCTAATAGTACAGAAGTAAAGCACCCGTGCTCTAGAGACTACAGCTCAGAGAAACGATATCCTTTTATGTCTCTTCGCAAAAATCACTAGATTAAATTTCATTCGGTTATGAAAGAAAGAGAACTTAACCTGTAAGTCCACCGCAGTATGGTAGCCACGTCTATTTTCGGACTAGCCTTTGACCCCTTCCTCCACTGCCTGTTTTCCCTGTATCGCAGGTGTGATAGCCTTCCCACTTTCGACTTTGGTATGGCTTGACTTTTGAAACATATATTCTGTATTTGAGAAAACAAGTTAAATAGGTAGGAAAGACATAAGATTCAAGCATGAGCGTGGTGAAGTTGAAAGACAGTGGACGGTGCCTCCTAGGGCCTCTCTAGACTTCAGGGATTTGTGACCCACGTTCCATAACCTAATAGCATATTGAATAATTATTTTAGAAGCTACAAATCACCCAACTGAGCAGTGTTTGCCAATGAGCACAGTGGTAGGGAGAAGCATTTTGCATAAATAAGTTTGGTTGAGTTGATATAATTTAAAGGCTAGTAGAATGATTTTTTTTTAAAGATTTTATTTATTTATGTGACAGAGAGACAGCCAGTGAGAGAGGGAACACAGCAGGGGGAGTGGGAGAGGAAGAAGCAGGCTCCCAGGGGAGGAGCCCGATGTGGGACTCGATCCTGGAACGCGGAGATCACGCCCTGAGCCGAAGGCAGACGCTTAACGACTGTGCTACCCAGGCGCCCCTAAAGGCTAGTAGAATGATTTTACATCGAATTCAAATTCTAGAATTTATAGCAAAACATTATTTTACTGCATTTGGTATCGAAAATTTCCCATATTGATCATGGGGGGAAAATGTACAAATATTAATTGTTCTAACTGAGGAGTATAAGTAGGGTTATAAAAAAACATTTTCAAAAGGAGGAAAATCTTTAATAAATTATGATACTATAAACCATATTAAAATTCCTGTCAAAGCATCCTGCAGAGTAGACCTTTACATAGAAGATGGAAAGAATTAGTTAAAAATAGTCTCATATTTTGATGTATCTTTTTATTTTTATTTTTAAAAAGATTTTATTTGTTTGAGAGAGAGAATGAGCGAGAGAGAGAGAGAGAGAGAGCGCCAGCAAGCACAAGCCAGGAGAGGGGCAAAGGGAGAGGGAGGAGCAGACTCCCAGCTGAGCAGGGAGTCCAAACCAGGACTCAATCCCGGGAATTAGGGCCTGAGCTGAAGGCAGATGCTTAACCAGCTGAGCCACCCAAGCACCCATTGATGTATCTTTTTAGAAGTGTATGTTGGGGGCGGCCTGGTGGCTCAGTTGGTTAAGCATCTGCCTTTGGCTCCCATCATGATCCCAGGGTCCTGGGATTGAGCCCCACATCAGGCTCCCTGCTCAATGGGGAGCCTGCTTCTCCTTCTCCCTCTGCCCCTCCCCCTGCTTGTGATTTCCTGCTCTCTATCAAATAAATAAATAAAAACTTCGGAAAAACAAAACAGAAAAAAAAAGTGTATGTTGGACTTAGTTGCAAGTATTTTGCTTAGTTATCCATAGTGGATTTAAACTATGTCTGCAGCAACATTTTTTTTCCTGCTAAATGTAAATGAATTCTGTAGATTCTTTGTTTTGACTACGTGATGAAACAAACATACACACGTAACCCTTTCTCTTTGTCAGGAGCAGAATTCAGGTTGTTACTAATTATGAAAGCAGAGGCAACAAAATTATCTCAAAAAAGACTTGAAAGTTGTAAGGTATAACAAAATTAATAGCTCACCAAAGGTAAATACATCTACAGGCTTTTCCAAAGTTAACCTTACCTCCTTACGATATTGCCCAATTTAATTATCTTTCTTGTTCTTAAGATTTACTTCTGACTTACTTTTGGTTATTTATAAATCAAATTTACACTCAAAAGATGAAGCTACATTACCATAAAGACATTTAAAAAAGTATGGCACGGAAAATGAAGGCCAACTTCGAAAAGGAGCTCTAGAAAATGTTTACAGCAATAGCAACTTTATTAGAGTAAGAATGCAGCCTCCCAAATGGACGCTTTGAAAGCAACAACACACACTTGGATGTGTGAATTCTGATCTTTTTTTTTTTTTAAGTCATGCTAGTTTGTGCCTTACAATTTTGCTAGTGATACATTTCTTTCTTGGGAATGTGTATAGACCAAAGACTGCCTGTTACCCCACCAGCAAGCATGGGTGCGCGCGTGCGCGCGCACACACACACACACACACACACACACGGAATGTAGAAAGGACACTTTCTCTGTTGTAACGAGGCCAGCATAATATTGTGATGCCTTGGAAACATCCTTAGGTATCCACTCGGAAAAGGGAATGGCACTGGTTCAGACGCTGTGAAAGCAACAGGACCTGATGATCCAGTTTGTTTAAGGAATTAGTCATTCTTTATTCGGTTGAGCAGAACTTTGCATCTGAAAGTAGTGTGTAAGTCTCACAACTCTAGAAGGGTGAAGAACAGAATGGACTCCGAACATTTTGTCTTTAGAGTACAGATTCGCCTCTATTTCAGAAGTAATAATCTAACTACTTTCTACTTACCTAGTTTCAAAACAACTTTCCTCTTGCCTTGATGATTGAGGATTTACAGAGCGTACATATCACGTCCTAAGTCGAGTTTTTCTTTCTGGCAAGCAAGTCATTGTTTTTCAATACATAATCTTCCTTTTAGGCCCTTGTGACCTTTTCTCATTAAGGCATCTCCTTCCCCATCTTCTCTGTTTTAGCTCCCACCTTGCCAGCCCTCTGCTGGGTTACTCCTTCTCCTGGGTCACCCCTGGGTCACCTCACTATTTGGTAGCCTACCCGAATCAATCCCAGCCCTTGCGCTGGAAACTAATTTTTTCCACTTTCAAGCTCCTTGTTCTGTAGAAACCGTGCATAATGCCAGGTGACATAAAATAAAACTGGTAAAATAGATTATATCTTGATGCATTACAAACCACTTCAGGCCATCTCTTTCGTGTCTAACACCTATTCGTTCAGTCAGTGGAGCTCCCCGCTTGTGTTTACCCTACCGTTTTTCTCTCTTCTTTCTATCCATGCCTATTCCATCTGTTTGACACGATGGAAAATCTTTGTCTGCCATTATTTCCTGTGAACAATAGCACATGTCCTTTGACCTTGCTGGCACCCAGTTGTGCTGCCACTTCAGCACATTGCCATTCACATTTTTTGGCAAGCTAGGAAGAACCATGGTGTTCATCCTCCTGAAAACACAAAAGACTGAGGTATAAAGGTGACTCTGCATCTCATCTTTATTAACTATTGTAGTCGGCGTTTGAAAGGAGCAAATGTAGATGTAAATCGAGGTCTTTTCTTAGCTGAAACTGAGAACAGCTTTTTGGATTCAGCAATGCTCCCAGGCGTGTATTTGTATGTCTGATTTGCATTTGGAGAAGGGAAGAGAGAGGAGGAAGTTTTGTGTCTGAAGCCCCGGGAAGGCTTTGGAAGTTGAGAACAAAGGAAATATGTAGGATAATGGGGTATCTCATTCCAGGACAGGGTGGCAAGGAATGGTTTGAGTCCCATGAATTCAGGAATTAGAAATCTTTTCCCCGTTTCTGCCTAGCAGGGTGGACTGAGGGGAAGCCAGAGCCCGGATGGAACTGCAGGGCTGTGCAGCGTTGGGGACACCAGGAACCGTCCCGGAGAAGGTCACATTCTCTGTAAGGATCCTGACACAGGCAAACGCCCTGCTGCCCCACGGACCATGGCAAAAAGCCGGGAGAGTCTGAACCAGCACAACCGGTTGGTTTTCAACGGGCAAAACACGCAGCTGCCAGAATCCCTTGGGTGCTAGGAAGAGCAAGCTCTTCAGAGCCCAAGATTCCTCCTAGGGAGGTAGCCGAGGGAAGCCTGTCGCTCAGTGTGCACATATGCGCCTTCATTTTAGTTGCAGACTGAGGCCTGAGGATATTGAGTTTTCATAAAGAAAGAAAGAGGAAGAGAATGTTGGGTACTATTACATGGGGGGGGGAGTCGGGGAGAACAACATGGAAATCTGTCAATAAGCAAATATTTAAGATAAGAGAACATACTTTTTTAAAATCTCCGCTCTTCATTTCCTGTGACATATGATTTGAAGCCAGAATCATGAATTACAACTATGAGTCTCAATTTGAAATTAGACTTGAATTTTGAGATACAATACTTTTCCTTTTCTTTTCTTGTTTTAAATATTTTATTTTATTTATTTGAGAGAGAGAGCAAGTGAAAGAGAGAGCACAAGCATAGGGAGGGACAGAGGCAGAGGGAGAAGCCGACTCCCAGCCCAGCAGGGAGCCCGATGCGGGACTTGATCCCAGGACCCTGGGATCTTGACCTAAGCTGAAGGCAGACGCTTAACCGACTGAGGCACCCAGGAGCCCTGAGATCCAATACTTTTTAACAGTTTCAAAATTTTTCCATTTTTCCTCTGTAACTTTTATAAATTTACTTTATTTTTCTGGGCCAGATCTGATGTGCTGTATGGAAAATTAAAGATGTGATTCGGGCTCTTTCTATGCATGTAATTGTTAAGCAAGGTATAGATACCCTTTTTGACTATAGCTGGACACCTCAATCTACCTTACTTCTGGAAAGTTTCTTTGCGGTCTTACAGCTTGAGTTCCAGCAGGAAATGTTACATTAACCTACTTATCAAACGATTTTGCTAAATCTTTTTTTTTTTTAAAGATTTTATTTATTTATTCGACAGAGATAGAGACAGCCAGCGAGAGAGGGAACACAAGCAGGGGGAGTGGGAGAGGAAGAAGCAGGCTCATAGCGGAGGAGCCTGATGTGGGGCTTGATCCCATAACGCCGGGATAACGCCCTGAGCCGAAGGCAGACGCTTAACTGCTTGCCACCCAGGCACCCCCGATTTTGCTAAATCTTAATAGAAGTTTTCCAAGAACAAGACTACCAAACTTTTGTCTTTGATAGGTGATGAGGTCACCAGAAGATCACTTACAATCTTACTTCCTCTTAGCATGCGCCTCTCTTAAGCGTAACTGGTTTTAGGTCACACTCTGAGAGGTTTTTGGCTCTTATCCCAACCCTCTAGTTTAAGTAAGATCTAGGATCTCTCTCCTTTGTGAGCATGTATTCTGGTACCTTCATTTTTTTAAAGTTATTTATTTATTTATTTGAGAGAGAGAGGGCACAAGAGAGAACACAAGCGGAGTGAAGAGCAGAGGGAGAAGCAGACCCCCCACCCGAGCAGGGAGCCTGACGAGGGACTCGACCCCAGAACTCGGATCATGACCTGAGCGGAAAGCAGATGTTTAACCGACTGAGCCAGCCAGGTGTCCCTCTGGAGCGAGGAATGAGGCCCTCCAGGAGCGAAGAACAGTGAGCTGTATCTGCTGGTTATCTGTGGGATCTGCTGGGTCTAGTTCCAAGTACCTTTGGGATGAAGGTTTGGGTGGTCGGCAGCACATAGTTTCAGATCACCAAGATCATTCAGATGACGGAGATGTACAAATTAAACACTGTACCCAGGGCAAAACAAAATCCCCGAAAAACAAAAAAACAAAAAACACCCAACAGCCTAATACATACCAGGAGTTTAACTTTTAAACAGGGAACCCCCAAGCTGTTTTAGCAAAGCACTTTAAAAAAAAAAAAAGATCACTGGGAAGTTTGGTCAACTATGTGGAGAAAAATTGTTTCACCTTTTTCTTGTATTATGGATACGGACAACTAAATAACTAATTCATTTTAGAACTCTTCCAACGGCGCTCGGACCTTATCTAAATGCTAAATTTGCTAAATTCACATAAAAGCCCCACGAAACTGACAAAATATTTTGTTTCAATAAATGTCTCCAAAACTAGCCCCAAACAGTCTCTTCGAAGTTATAGAGCGCATTTTTGCATGCTTAGTTTGGTTTATAACAATTGAAAATATTTGCTTTTTAAAATTTGAGTGGAACAGAAACTCACAGGAACAATTGATTAGTCTTTTCTCTCAGAATGGCTGTAAGATTCTATGAAAATATCGGAACTCCCTTAGCATAACCAAATAGTTAAAATGGCTTTAAGAACTAGATTCCAAGCCAATGTTTATGTCTTGTAAAGCTACGTAGAAGCAATGTTAACAAACTACAGCAGGAGAAAAGGAAAAAACTACTGAAAGGTAAGTGAATTGGGCTTTTTTACTCTTAAGAAGTAGAAACTAGCCCAGAGTAGTTTCATTTAAGTGAGAGAAAGAGGTCTCCCTGGAATCCAGATAAAACTGACCCCTGAAGCGACAGGACTGATTAGCCCCTTGTCTCTGAACAGATTCCTTTCTCTCTCAAGTTGTCTCTTTCAAGGACCATGTTTTTCTGAATGTTGCTTCTTAATCTGCTTCTATTCAAGTTCTCTCTCTCTATCCCAACTGGCTGCTTCTGCTTTTTTTTCCCACAGAGCCTCAGATGGCTGCCCAGGCTTTGATCTTGCATGGCCCCAGGCTCAAATGCAGTTAATCGGTCAATTGGTCACTACCCTCTGAGCGTCCTAGAATTAATTCCTAAGGAGAAGCTGGCTACACCAGGTGAATCATGGCAATTTGAGCCTCCAAGACCACCCAATATTATTAAGAGGACAATTGTGTTTTCTACCTTTCCATCTTTTCTACACAAGGTTGACATAGCTTCTATCATGTGTGTGAAGATAGAAAAGTAGATGGAAGATGGAAATGAAAATTGAGATGTTATTTGTGGGAGACACCAACCAAATGCTGGACATCATTCTCCAGGATCCTAAATGGGATTAACTTCTAAAAGCATTCATTCATTCATTCATTCATTCATTCATTCACCCATGCATCCATTCATTCCAGCTTGCAGTTACCTATCAAGTATTTATTGCACGTCGGACATGTGCTAGACATTGCGTGAGGTGTGGAATTGCGTCTCATCTCTAGGCCATTTGGAATTGGTTCTACACAATTTAGTACTTAAGAGATATAAGGCAGTATGTCGTTGAGTCCTGATTGCTAGTCTTGTACCTATAACCGGACTGTTTGTTTCTCATGGGTATGGCTATCGTAATTTGTATTCGAATACAAGCGGAGTATATACATCTAACAAATAGGAAAACTCCTGTACTGGCTCTTTATCTAGCTTCTTCTTTGCCATCTTGCTTTCAAGATGAAAACCTTGAGAAAAATAGGGTTTAAATATTGCTGAAAAGAAAGTCTGATTACAGTTCCTTGGAGTAGTAAGTCTATTTTCTATTTTTCCTCTTCCCTTTCTAGAAAAATTTTCCAGAAAAATTTTGTCTTTCCCTGTTTTGAAGTCTGCAATGAAGAATACTATTTTAGTAAAGGTAATACAGTATTCTATCTTGAATTTGAGTCTAAAAATTATGTTAAATTTTGTTTGACTTTGGAAGACTTTATTCTGGTCTTAGAAAAATTATCATAGTTTTTTGTACTATTCTATAGCAAACGGCATTTGGGAAGTTATTTTGCACATAATATTTATCTAAAGCCACTGCAATCCTTCATGGACGTTTTTTTTCTCTTCATCATGAGGAGACATGTCTGTGGACCTTATGCTGGGTATAAAGGAGGTATGGAAAGGCATGGGTAGGGGGCCAACTACAGAGGGTAGAGTCCTGAGGCCAATTGTTAAATGTACAAATCATAACAAGGATTCTCCAAGTTATGGTTTATCCATGGCTGGTGTTGTTTCTTCATCAAATAAATGTGGAGCATCTAGTGTGTCCTAAGCACTGTTCTGGGGATATAGTAGTGACTGAGACAGAAAAAAGTTATTTTCCTCGTGGAACTCATCTTCTAGAGGGTGAAATTCTGAAGCTTTTTGGAAAAATATATGACATATTTTAATGGTTATCCAAAACAAGATTCCGTTTTTAAAAAACTGCATAGTCATCCTCACATGGATGTTTAACACCTGATCTTTCTTTTTTTGAAGATTTTATTTATTTATTTGAGAGAGAGAGAGAGACAGAAAGTTAGCAAGCAAGACAGAGAGAGAGAGAGAGAGACAGCACTAGCCAGGAGAAGGGCAGAGAAGCTGACTCCCCGCTGAGCAGGGAGCCTGAGCTGGGACTTGACCCCAGGACTCTGGGATCATGACCTGAGCCTAAGGCAAACGCTTAACTGACTGAGCCACCCTGGTGCCCCGATATTTTTTTTTTTTTTTTTTTAAGTATGTCCATTGGGATGCCTGGGTGGCTCAGTCAGTTAAGTATCTGCTTTTAGCTTGGGTCATGATCCCAGAGTCCTGGGATTGAGTCACACACTGGGCGCCTTGCTCAGCATGGAGTCTGCTTCTCCCTCTGCCTTCTCTGCCTGTTCTGCCTGCCACTCCCAGTCTCTGACAAATAAATAAATAAAATCTTTTTTTTTTTTAAAGTATGTCCATGATTTTTTAAGCACAGTTTACATTGATGGACATCTAATATTTTGTTTACCAAGGACTATGTGCTCCTTTAGGAAACATAGCTTTCATATGGTCCAAAGAAAACCCGCATCCCATTATGTTTTTAGAATTTTCTTCAAAGCTATCTGGGCTGGTTTTTAATATATATTCACGTGCTTAACTAAAACGTGGGAGATGGGGATAGGGGTTGGGGGGAAAGGATACTAGGTTTCTTTAAAATTAGGTAACTTACTTCTTTTATGTATGCTTTTATTTTTATTTTTTTATATCTTGGATTTAGGCTTATTTTCATTCTGAAATAAATGGAATGTACTCAGGATCTATAGATGGAAAAAGTTTCATGGCTGCTGGTACACAATGTTCTCTTTTATCTAGATTTTTAAAAATTTACCTTTGCATCATTGGGTGATGCTAAGTTTTCTGTTCAATTCACTGCATTTAGTGACCTTTTGTGGAGTCTGCTCTTCCAAAGCTTCTGAGATGGGAACACACAGCATGCTGTGTTCCATGTCATGTCAGTCATTACTCTCTTTGACTCTACTTGTGTTCTCAAGTCAATATGTTCCAGATTAATGAGGCATTTGTTCTTAATCAAGAAACAATTTAAGAATACAGTTTTAATTTTAATGACTTATTTATAATGAATTGTTTCTACATGCCCTTCTCATATCTGAGGATACCTCAAACCTGTTGCCTTTCTTTGCACAGTTCCCAAACGTCGGAACACTGGTCATTGCTATGACCCAGTGATCTCAAGGAACTGAAAAAACAGGGTTATTGATTTCCTTTAGAAAATCATTCAAATAGTTGCCTTAAACTAAAAATTACTTCGAATAACAATAATTTTAAAAGGAGTTGTTAAGCAAACTGCATGGTTATACATTATATGTTTTTAATGTTCCCTTTAAACATCTATATCTAATGAAGTCCTACTGTTTTATGAGGAACCCTGTTAGAAATAATTTGTGAAGTAAACTCATTTTCCCAACTGATCTGTACTATGCCATTAGCTGATTTAATTAAAATGTACTCTGTTGATCTATGTTTTATTTTTTATTTAAATAACTAACGTGTGTGTGTGTGTGTGTGCACATGCACGCACACACACATGCTTTATTCGATGCTATAAAAACAAGTGATTCATGACCTCTTAATAATAACAGCTGACATCTATTGAGCGCTTATTAGCTGCCAGGTTTTGTTCCCAGTGTGTTAAGTCTATTAACTCATTTACTATTCTCCACCGCCAATTTGGGAACCCTGTTTTATTCCTGTGTTATAGATCAAGAAACGGAGGCACTGAGATGATAGTGATTTGCTCAAGGTCACATAGAAGTTACATGGCAGATTAGAGATTGGAAACCTGGAAGTCTGCTCCAAATCTCAAGTCCCTAAACACAAGGCTATATCACTGTAGACAGAAAGAAAGCTCCCAGTATTGTCAATCCCTTCTTAGGAGCCTTAGTTATTTTGCACCACCTGAAATGTGTTTGTTCGTTTGTTTTTAAGATTTTACTTATTTATTTGACAGAGAGAGAGACAGCCAGAGAGAGAGGGAACACAAGCAGGGGGAGTGGGAGAGGAAGAGGCAGGCTCCCAGCAGAGGAGCCTGATGTGGGGCTCGATCCCAGAATGCCAGGTTCACACCCTGAGCCGAAGGCAGACGCTTAACGACTGAGCCACCCAGGCGCCCCCTGAAATGTGTTTGTAAACCTTACTTACCCGTGGCCATTGTGCTAGCTACTTAGTTCTTTGGTCCTTCTCGTATAGGTGCTAAAAATGGAACAGAGGAACAAGACCCTTTCAAAGTTTATACATTAATTTACCAGATTCATGTTTCTTTTAAACAGAGTATATATTGACATCTTAAGAGATTGTAGAAAGTTCAGTTGAGAAATGGAAACTTGGATTGGCAGAACTCCTCTGTGTCCCTATGACGACTTTGAGCATATGAAAGAATAACACTAGTTGTCTTGTGATAATACAAATCATGTTGTTCTTGCTTAAGTAACTGACTTTCTTTTGGGTTTCATGACGAGTTCATTCCATTTCAAAGAGCTGTAGGAGAAATATGTCTCACTTAGCTTTTAAAATGAGGATTCAATATAATTATGTTTCACCTTGTTCCACCCAGGATTCCATGTTTTAGAATTATTTGAGATCCATTGCTGTTCCCAGTATAACGCCTAATGGGAATGATGGTTTTAAACTTTCCTACCACCAAAGACGATATCATAGAAATAGAAAATTAGTCAGATTCATTGATAAGAAATGAATAAGCGTGGTTTGAATTTTTCTTTCATAAGTTACTTTCTACATGTTCCTGAGAAGTCCACTGATCTGTCTGAGGCTCAGCTTCCCATTTGGTAAGTTCAGATGGCGGGAATTTTATTCATCAGGACTCTTTGGCTTACCTGTGGCAGAATCCAACTAAAACTAATTTGAGCAAAGTGGAGAATTTAGAAGACCCAACGATAGAAATCCATCTGGATTTGAGGCCAAACTGGAAATGGAGACCTGAGCACCATTAGGACTCTGTGTAGCTCTTGCCTCTTTGACTTTCTGGTGTATGAGCTTTACTTTTTTTCTCTCTTGTTTCCTCTCCTATTTTGTTCCACATGACTGGAAATACAGTTACTGATTGTTGGCCTCCTTGTTTTACACATCATTCTTTAGGCGCCCAAAGAATGACTGTCAGTTCTGGATAAAACATTCTCAGGGATGGAATTCCAATTTTTCCCATTGGTGTCGAGTGCCTGACTGAAACTCAAAAGCTTTGGCTAAGAATATGAGATCTGGGGTAGGGATTATGATAAAGTCTATTATTTTGAGTCTAGTGTCTACTCCTGGGCCAATAAACTGTTGCCCTAGAACAGTGTCTATGATAACCTCATGAATAGGGTGAGGAAAACAGGCATTTCCCAAATGAGGGGACTGGACAGATAACCCCATGTGTGTCTGCTGTAGTTAACACCTGCTTATACATAATAATAGGCCTTCTTCTGTGTTTGATCATAATAGATGATATGAGAAGTCTACTTTTTGATGGGTATAAAATATTTAGTCCCAAGCCTTCTGTACATATATAGATTCTTTTATAAAACATCTTTGTCTATGATTTTCTTGTAAATGGATACTTGTTTATTTATTAATTGATTAAAATTGAACTTTGGGATTCATGGATAGTTATTGTTTAATTGATTAAAACTGAGTTTTGGGTTTCAGTGAGAGCTTGGAATAAAGGATAAAGATTGTAGGAAGAGCATTAAATTCTGGTTTATTACAAATGTAACTAAATAATAAATAAGACTTGGGACCAGGAAAAAATAATAATATTGAATAAAAAATGGAAGGTTAATTGAATCTGGTAGATTAGTAGGTAAGAAGTGAAATTAAAAGAGTTTTTTATGAAAGCTGGAAAGCAGTATGAATTCATAGTTTGAGTCCTCAAGGAACCAGGCTCTGATGGATATTTTCTGTTTGATAGACATACTGGGAAGGAACCAAACGTGGGTGATGAAAACGCACCCTGGAAAGAATAATTTATACATAAGATGCAAAATGCAGAACCTTGCTTTTTCAAGTAAGTGTCTGTCCAGGTGTGATGTGGACAGGGCAATGTTTCCTACTTTCCCCAGTGTGGCTTTGTAGTACTCAAGGCTACTGTCAGTGTTTCGCCAGGGAGGAAGACTAACAGGAGAGTTCAATTCCTGCAAGTTCCTGGTGGCAGGAGGAGTGATGGGGAAGGTAGGCACCTTGCACTTGACACTTCATTGTACCCTGTTCTCAATAGGCTTTTAATTTTGTGAAGGAGACCACTCATAGTTCACAAAGGATCAGAGAGCAAGGCTGTGGTGTGTGCACTACTCTATCTGTCAAGTGCATTTTTCTCTCATGGGTCCAGTGTCACCTGGCATCTGTCCAAGGTTGTTTTTTTTTTTTTTTTTTATGCTTTCTTGCCATGGAGGTCATGTGTTGTAATTTGGACTCTGGTCTGCAGTTCATGTTACTGCATGCGCTGTAAATTCAGTCAGGCATCCTTTATTGAACAGAAAGTACTTGGAGCCCTGTGTGGAGAACCCTGAACAAAGTATTTTAATTGGGAAGGGTCACTGACTAATACAAGAGTTCTAATCTTTATGGGCTCCAGATCTTTCTGTCTGTTAGCACTGGGCTGGGTGGCAGGAGGTTGTGGGCCAAAGCCTGGGAGAATTTCAGACAAAGCTTGAGGGAAGGCTTTAGACCCATGTCGGTCTAAAATCCCAGGCAGGCAACACAGATGAAAGCCATGGGACAAGAGACTGGGCCAGAGGAATCAGGAAACAAACACAAAACAGTTATAAATAGCAAGGGACAGAAGTTAGGTAAGGAAATGGGTTTAAGGACAAGGAAATTAAAACACACACACACACACAAAATCACAGTAAGAACTCGCTAGTCTCAGGGCTGGTTATTCAGGTGGAATCTGGAACCAATGTCAGCCTGACTATCTGGAGGTTTACAAGATAAGAGCTACTGGCCCATAGACTGAGGGGCAGAGAACAGATTCCATCCTTGACTTGCTTTACAACCCTCTTGGCCTCATTCAGTTTTAAATAGAGACCGTGTTTTATTCAGAACATTTGAGATGAGCTTTGTTTGGAACTCATCTGAACTTTGTGGCTGAGACCATCCTACCCCTTAGGACATTTTTCTTTCTGAAATAGCAGATGTTTCTGAATAGCTTATACCAGGACTCACAGACTAAGAATAATTGACGTCATGGATGTCAGACACTAAGCCGTGTGCTTGCCATGTAATAAACACTCAATAAACGTTAGTGATGACGATCATATGATCGTGTGATTACCATCTCTTTTTTTGCTGCTTGTCCTGGCAGATGCTGCCACACTCAGTGTCAGTCATATGGGAGTCAGTTGCCTGGGGCTCACGCAGACCTCATAATTCTTTTGAAAATACATCTGAAATCCCATTTCATCCCAACACCAGATTCCAGGCACATTGTAGCAAATCTCTTTTCTTTGACCTAAGAAATGCTATAAATGATTCTAGTTTCTTTAGCTAGCTTTAGATACCCCCCCAAATCTATTTCTTCATCTCAAATCTTTTGGAAAAGCCAAGTGCGTGATGTTACTCTAGAGTCATCACGATCAATTTTAACGTTGGAAAGTGAAAATTCTTGTCACTGCAGAGACAATGAGAGGTCTCAGTCACCAGATTTCATTTGGCACTGTCCTCAGAGGATTTTTTTCCCCAAACATTAGTCCTAGCACCAAGACAAAGTTCACTTGTCTGAATTCCTGGTATTTCTTTTGGTCCCCCCCCCCTTTTTTTAAATGGCCACTGTACTAGAAACTGGACAATCTTCCACAACAGTTGCTATTTTTAGGGACATAGTTTCCGTCCTCATCAATCTCTGCAGTTTCACACCTTATTTGCTTCAGAACACTCAGACGAACGCCATCTGGCCGGAGGGCTTTACTGAACTTTGCTTTCTTCGATTGCGGCATCTCGTCTTCATTGGAAACTCTAATCTCTGTCTTTCTTGTGAAAAGTGTTCTCAGAAATTAGAATTTCCCCATCATTTCCTAGAGTCAAGTGTTGCCAAAGAACCAAACAAAACCCCTCTCTGGGCTTGTGTTCCTCTAACTTATTATTCCCTTCTGACCACCTACAACATCATCCAGTGGTTTATACGCTAGTGAGTCTATTATTTGGCCAAGCTGGATTTCTACTTTAGAAGATTGCCTTTTATTCACAAATGCTTTAACTTTTTCTTCTTTTAGAAGGGGTTCTGTTCAGTCTGTTGCTTGTCCTTTTTGACTGTTTTCTCTGATATATTCAGGTCTCTTTTCTCCTGGTTGTCGGCTTTTCATGGACAGCCAGTTAATTTCTTGGATTGATATTTCGGGCAAGAAGCACTAGAGGACATTTGAGCTCCCATTGGCCCCAGATTCTACAGTTCTGTAACTTTTCAATTCACATACTTTTATTACTTCTGTCCAAACCGTCTTCGTTAGATGGCAGTAACACCACCGGTAGGTGTTTGTATCACGGTGCTAGATCATCTGCTTTTGGATTTTGTCCCTGATACTCTTCAGCAGTATGCTGCCGGCTGAATTGTTTAACTGACGTTTTCTTATTTATAAAATGGGAGTAATAAAACTATCCACTCTGCAAGGTTGTTATGATAATTAATGTATCATGTACATTAGGAGTTAATAAACATAACATGCCTAGAAGGTGCCTGACACATTATAAATGTGTAACAACTGTTAGTAGGGTGCTATTCCCCTTGATTCAGGGGATGTTAGATTAGCCACGATATCAAATACCACCTGTCACAAAGCTGACGCCTTAAATCGGAGTCTAGAACAATGTCATGGTGAGAAAGGAAAGTCATTTTGTACAAATGTGAGAAGGAAATCAGATAGATCGCACAATATTATCAAACATAGGACATGATCAAGAAAAATTTGGCAGGAGTTTTTAAACTTAAGAAGACATGAAAACAAAAGTAACACGTGGGAAAGCATTATTTACAGTATTGGTGGGTAGTAAGTTTTTCTAAGACAGCTTTTCTCATATAACATCTTGATTTCATCCTAAGGGAGAAGATGGGCTTAAATCATTATGAGAATGGTCCTCCTTCGCTCCATGCCGACCATGTTCTCCTAGGAAAGTCATTTGACTTAATAGTTCTTTCTGATAAGGCAAATACATCATTGTGGCATCAAATCAGGACTTTTGCCCTTCGGAGGCCTAGAAGCTCATATCAAAGAGCTACCTGTGTCTATTATTAACCTACTGTCAGTTGGCATGGAATCTTTGGTTACATGGAGTCAGCTGTCCTCAGTCTTGAGGGATGATCCTAGTCCAGCATGGTTAATATGAGAGAACAAGATTTTGAGAGTCTGTGGCTGCTCATATGGGTGTATCTGCATTCTAAACCTCATTCTCTGGGTGAGCCAGTTATTATGGGAATAGTCCATGGACTCTGATTTGTAAATTATATATAATCAGTCAAATATATACAATTAAATATATATAATATAAAAATATATAATACAAAAATATTAAAAATCAACACTGTCAGTCTGGGCTACTGGTCTAAGCTAATCCCACGACTGGTTTAGATGTTCGAACTAAGCTAGGGCTGCCCGGTCCTGCCCCAAAGCTGATCGAGTAAGCTCTCTTCCCTGCTCTTGGGACTATGAGACCAATATCTCTTGGGGCAATCTCCCTAATGCTTTCCATATAGAGCCTCCTTGTCTGATAATCAAAGGACCCCTAGTTTGCTTAAGGGGTGACTTACACTGTACATATTTGCAATTAAAAAGTAACTTGAATGATTGTTCATGAAAATTGTATATGAAGTACATAATTTCCCTGCCTTGACTTCATTTTTTTTCTACTTCAGTTAATAATAAGAAGGTGACCACACATGCTTAATGCTTGACTGGGTAAGAGATCTTGAAATCTTTGGCAATACCAACTTTTAAGCTCCTATATTTGGAATGAGAAGGTGTTTGTTTCCCCAACTGCTTTGGGATCATATAACCAATAATAATATTTTAATAAATATTGTATTGGGGGCTTGCATTAATGTGTGAACATCATTTCTTTCTGCAACGTTCAGAAACTCTGCTACTTGGTATGTCAGACTCTAAAGGGAGCAGAAATGTCTCAATACAGTGGCTCAAACAGTCCAGACGTCACAGGGTTACTGGGTGGATAAGCACAGAGTTACTCAAGGCCTCGGGTTCTTTCCATCTTCTTGCTCTGCTCACTTCCAGGATGTTGTTCTCATCTGCATGGTTGAATGTGTGAAATACTATCTGCAGGCAACCATGTGTCTAGCTAGAGCTTTATTACTGTAGAGGAGAGTGCTGCTCTGGGGAAAATCTGGCACCAAAACGTGTACTTTTTTCCCCTCTAGTGAAAACTGGCAACTGCAGCTTCCATTATTTCAGAAGTACAGATTGGCTTTCCTAGTAAAACAACTGAGATGTCCTAGCTGATGCTCTAATAGGATTAAAATTTGGTTTTGTGAGGAACTGTTTGTACCGATTGGTAACCAAACTGTCTGGGGTAGGGAAAATGAGAAAAAAGGAGTTTTGTGTACAGGTGCCAGGAACAGGGTGAAGGGGGGAAAGAAGGGGCTGGGGAGTCCTTTGTGTCCCCTCAGCTGGCCCGAGCAACTGCCACTAAGGGCCAATAGAGAGATTAGGAGGGGTGCCTGGCTACCTCAGTCAGTGGAGTGTGTGACTCTTGATCTCAGGGTCATGAGTTCAAGCCCCACATTGGGCATGGGGCCTATTTAAAAAAAAAAAAAAACTTAGAAAGAGGGGTTAGGAACAGAAGCAGAAGAAGCTATTTCGATGAAAAACTACAGTGGTAGTGTTAAGAATGGTGAAGATAAAAAAAATTTGCTCAATGCTTACCAACTTCTGGTACTATGCTAAGCACCTGATATATATATATATGTATATATATATAGTGTTCTATTTAATACTCAAATAATCTAATGAGCAAGAAATTATTATTATTGCCACCTGATATATATATATATAGTATTCTATTTAATACTCAAATAATCTAATGAGCAAGAAATTATTATTATTGCCACTATATTAAAGAAGATAAAAATAGAGAGTTGCCTAATCAGTTCAGATGGGAGAGTAACTTATTCCTCAAAAGAGTTATGAAAAATAAGGTGTCCTTAAACTGATCGTCCATTTGTGACTCCCAATGCCAATGGTGACTTCTAGAAGTGATTCCCATTTAACAGCATCTTACTGTGCAGTGGTCCTCATCCTCAAGTTCTCATCATCACAGTTATCACTTGAGAGCATTTAAAAACCCTAATGGCCCAGTTCTATCCCAGTCCAATTAATTCAGAATTTCTAGGGCTGCGACCCAGACATGAAGGATATTTTAAAGCTCCCAGGTGACATCGAAACACAGCCGAAGTTGAGAACTTGCTGTGCTAGGAGTATTCCAGAAAGCTGGCAGGCCTGTTTGAGTTCACTTTGTTGTCTCTCCTGTTGAGTTTCCACTCAACTTCGCCATCCATTAAGGATTTACTTCATCCTGTTCCCGTCAACTTTCAGTCTATATTTTTGAAGAAGTGCCTTCCAGGGAATTACATGGGAGTTTTCTCCCTCAATTTGATCATAATTTATTGTTGGAAGCAGAAAAATGAACCAGACATTATCATGTGATAAGATAGTTACTCCGATGGTACTGCTTGGACAGATTGCTATGGAAGGACACTTACATTCAGAAAGGGAAAGGGAGGTGAGGTGTGAAGGAAGAGCAGTATTGAGGTGGAGTACAGGGTTCCAGGGATCAAGGGCAAAAGGGTTATTCTAGGAAGAGAAATCAGAATGTGGAAGGCAGGGAGGCATAAAAAAAAACAAAACATGGCAAAGACCCAGGGTTCTCATGGCACCTGTTCATACACTGGTAGTACACCCCTCGCATTGTTGTGTATGGTTGATTTTATATGGATCCAGTCTTATTTCTATCCTATGAGGACATTCAGGGTAGGTATGCTCAGAACACAGTCTTGGAATATAATAGCCTTTTAAAAACTGAAGAGGTTTTCAGAAAAAGAAAAAAGCTAATCAAGAATGTAGTCAGACAGAAGGTTGAAAACAACTAGCTCAAATACAATGAGGTGACTTAAGAATAAAAAAGAAGAAATATCAATATTCATGGGAATATGTTCATAAGATGAACTGAAACCAGAAGTTATTCTCATGAAGATAATACCAGTCCAAGTGTCTCAATAGTGTCCAAATCCTCTTCACCTCTTAATCTGACTTAATACCTGATTTTCCCTGAACACTCTCCTAAATGAACTGACTTCCTTTGGTCAACATCCTAATCAATATGACCACGTCTCTCAAATTGTATCCCTCACTTTGAAGCCACACTTTGACTTATAAGGAATTTCCACCCTTCCTTACAGCTGTTGAGAGGGGAGTCCTAACAAGAGGAAGTAGCCTTGTATGCTGTCCTCACTTCCTTCCTGTGACTGTGTCATTCCTGAGTCTGGGTCATCCAGCTGCATCCAGGAGTCTCAAAGGATGCCGTGAAAATGAGTCCAGGTCATGACCTCTTCAAAGCCATATCTTCTAGCTTTGAGTTGTATTAAAATTAATCAGAAAGTCCAAGAACTGACATTCAGCAGTGAAATGTATTTATGATGAATGTGTTTATTGTGTATCTTTATCTCAAGGTTCTCACCATTTTGTGTAGTTTTTTTCACTAAGCTTTACAAAAGTTATTAAGGTAGAAAAAAACAGGTGGTATTACCCTCATTTGGATAGACAAATTGGGACGAAGGTGCTTTCTAAAAATTTTTTGGAACAAATGTCAGTAGGACTTTTTCTTTTTTTCTTTCTTTTTTTTTTTTCAAGATTTTTTTATTCATTTATTTGACAGAGAGAGATACAGCCAATGAGAGAGGGAACACAAGCAGGGGGAGTGGGAGAGGAAGAAGCAGGCTCCCAGCAGAGGAGCCTGATGCGGGGCTCGATCCCAGAACACTGGGATCACGCCCTGAGCCAAAGGCAGGCTCTTAAGGACTGAGCCACCCAGGCGCCCCAGTAGGACTTTTTCTTAAGCAAGTAGAAGCATTCCCAATAGGTACATGTTAAAAAAAAAAGGACGCATATATCACTTACTTTATTAGAAAAGGACACTTAGGGGTTGCATGCAGTAACAGCTTCATTTGATGGTGGTCCAGGGAGTTGTTCCAAGCAAGACGACTGGATTGAGTTAATATTCTGTTAATATTCTTACTTCTTAAATTTGCCACTATCACTTCAAGAAAGCTAGTCTTGCCTTTATTAAATACATATATAGAGCTCTATAGCCATCCTCTTGGCTTCATGTTTAAGCTTTATCATTTTGAATATCTCAAATATATTCCATTCCTTATTTCCATGAGGTTCATTGGGTTCATTCATCCATTTCTTTATTCTCTCCACATCCCCCAGCATGTTTAGCAAATATCTCTGAACTCCACAGTCCTTTAAATTGCTCTGATTTAAGCCATCTTTTGTGGTTCTTGAACTCCTGTTCAAGCAAAACAAATAAATAATCATAAATGGTGTAGAATCAGTTGCAGAAAATGCCTTAAGATAAGAGTGTAAACACAAGTATTTAAAAATGTCTCAGGTTTATCTTTTCCAGGGATGCCAATCTCAGGACAGAGGGAGGTGAGGAGAGAGCTCTAGTGACGGCCCTTTCTCTGAGACTCAAAACATAAGAAAATACATTCTGATATTCAGTTCCGAGTCAAGTGATAAAGATCAAACACTCATTTTATTACAATATTTTCATTTTTATTGAACAGATTCACTTTGGATCTTGCTTGCATTTGGAATGTTTACTTTTTAATAAGTGATCTGTTTAAATGTGGATCAGAGAACAAGGGTTTCTGTTTTACAGTTCAACTTTTGACCTTGGGGGATGAATGGGCGGAGGCTAAGAGGAAAAGTCCACTGTGTTTCAACTGAACTTTTTACCCTTAAAAAAAAAAAAAAAAAAAAAGAGCGAGTTTAAAGTTCACACAGTGCACAAAAGGTCTCCACTGGGGATTTCTGGTATTATTAACTTCCTGACCTCAGATAATTAAAAAGAAAGAGCAGAGCCACCTCAGACTATGACTCAACTTTGAACTTTTAACCTTCCAAGTAAAGTATTTAAATTGTAAATGGTAGACCCTGGAAGCTTTCTTATTGCTATTAACTTCCTTCATCTCTGGTCACAAAGTTATAATTTAGGCCACAAGCATGGCCCGAACTTTCCTTTTTATTTACTTAACCTCTTTTAGCAGAAAGAATTGAGAACTCTATTTACCTAGAAATGACAGGTATTCAGGAGAAATAAGTGAAGCCTGAAGGGTCGTCGCATCTTGGAGTGAGAAGCAACCCTCCACGATCTTTCTAGCCTGCTCAGTTGTGAAGGAGAATACTGAGAACCAGGGAGGTGAGTGATTTCCTTAAGGTCAGACAATTAATAGGAGAACAAAAGAGCATCCCTGATTCATTAGCTATATTTGTTTCAGTAGTGGAGGGATTCAAACATGACTGGGGGGAAGGACTATTTCCATATGTAGCATAGGGGTCGAGATTTTTACATTAAAATTCATAAAATGGAAAAAAAAATCACTGCATTGGGAGTCAAGAGGCCTGGGTCCTAGTGACCCTTACCCTATTGATGGTATAATCTTAGGAACTCATTTAACTTTTCCATATGGCATAATTTGCATGGTTGTAAAATGGAATGTAGTTGGGAGGAGGTGAGCATCCAAGACCGTTCTGTTAAAACATTTTTGGTCCGAGAATCCTTGCGACGATGCATGTTTAAGCACTGTGTAGATATACAATTCTCAGCAACAGCTGGGTTTTCTTCATGGAGGACAGTGCTAGATGGCTGTGATTTGGGGGTAACTGTCTATACCACGCTGGGCTTGACACTGATGATGAGGCTCTCCTGACTGTAAGAAAATAAGAAAAGACAGAAATCCCAAAGGAAAAGGGGAATATCCTATAAAGAAGCATAAGGGACAGGGGGGGAAAAGAACATAAGAACCTGGACAAAGAAAGGAGTGATGGGGGGGCATTAGAAACGAAAGTGACAAAGAGACAGTAGCCCCCTGAAGCCCCTTAGTTGGACGGGACCCAGCCAGTGCTTGTGATACCGAGAAAGTCAGTGAGCACGTTGTGAGTCAGCCAGAGCCACATACTGTTAATACCCAAGCTTAGAGAGGCCGCTCTCCCTGGCACTCGAACACCACACAGCATGCAGGAGAGCCAGTCTTCAGCGGGCCCACTCTTCACTCCTGCTGTTTGCTAACACCTTTATTGCCTCCAGTGAGGTACTCACACCACTCTCATTCCCATCTGTCAAGGAGAGCTCCCTTCCAACATTCCGTCCTCCTTTCCTTATACAGAAGAGACCCTCCCCATGGGGCTGCCCGGCATGGGAGGGAGCTGGTACCGAGCTGGATGTGGCCAGTTTGGAGTGGCCTGAGCCATGATTTTCTTGCTTCCTGGTCCCAAGAAGCAAGGGAGATGTGACCACAGGATCCTGCCTGCGACCCTCCTGTGGAGCCAGCTGGTGGGGAGGGAGATTCTGATGACTGTCTGGCCCAAGGCTGTCTGCGTAGCCTGGAAGCAGAGGGTCCAGGGTCACTGCCCGGTCAAAGTGCTACAGCTGTGTTTGACCCCATCTCATCACAGATGTTTCCCCACCCAACTCCTCAACCCACTCTCAGCTGCTTTACACTGATTTACTTCTCCTTTGCGACCTCCTCTGTTCCTTCTACCCCTCCACCCGCCCCAGGCCAGCCAAGGCAGGAGATTAATATTTGAGCAGGGGACTGCGCTGAAGTGAGGATGTTTGAATGGGTGATTCAAGTTGCAGACCTGGGGACCTGGGTGGCTCAGATGGTTGGGTGTCTGCCTTCAGCTCGGGTCATGATCTCGGGGTCCTGGGATGGAGCCCCGCGTCGGGCTCCTGGCTGGCTCAGTGGGGAGCCTGCTTCTCCCTCTCCCTGCCTCTCCCCCTGCTTGTGTGCTCTCCCTGTCTCTCTCTCTCAAATGAATAAATAAAATATTAAAAAAAAAATAAAGTTGCAGACCTGTGGGCGGCAAATAACTAGCAGTCCCAGGTTTTGGTGGGCAGAATTACCCAGTGTTTCCTCTGTTCAGTAAGCCCTATTGATTGACTAAATTTCTCCCACATTTTCTAGTCTTGAATGCATTCCTTCCTGGGTAGATGTCCAGAGTACACTCACGTTAACCTCAAGATCCCCTGAGGAAGGAGGTCACAGGTCACCAGGCAAAGCATGACTGTCATCATGAAATAAGTAATATTGCCTCATTGACACTTACCGTCATCAACATCTAGAAAAGAAATAAATAAAGGGCTGGGTCTTGTCCACCAGATACCCCTGCAATGGAAAACATCACAATGCAAATAAGATATATTGCACTTGTGAAACTTAAAAAAAAAAAAAAGGTTTATGCTACTATTCTCAGTGATGGGCTACAGCAAATTCTGGGTGGCTTCATTCAGGGCAGTGATGATAATTCTATTTTTTAAAATTAATTTCCTTCTTTTTATTTATTTTTTTAATTATCTGTACCTTAAGGTGATGGGAGAAGGATAGAGAGTTAAGCACAACCCAGAGAGCCAGTGATAAATAATTCAGTATGTGAGTTATCTGCACTGAAGCCTCTCCGAAGCCAGGCCCCATAATCCTCCTGGCAAGTGGGAGAGTCTGAGGTCTCCCAAGGGTAGCCACGCCCCTGCCCCCGTTTCCCAGCTGCCCCGGCCCCCACCCCCGCCCTAGGTGAAGAGCGTAGGTGAAGAGCGGTGTGCGGTAAGTAGCGTTTGCCAGTTCTAACTACACCCTCACAATGCCAACTCAGCTGAGAAGCTAAGACCTTGCCTCCAGAAGCAGTCAAAGGCTGATGGATTCTCTGCTGTTGTCTCCTGTCCCTGGCAATATTGCCTCTTTTGGCATGAACCATTTGAATTGGCGATAAAACTGAAAAAAAGACTGGAAAATCGCACCAACGAAAAGGCCCTCTTCTTTGTTTTCTTCCTCCATACATTTAGATAAAGTAGATCCTCTCTATTTGATATTATTTCTTTGATTTGATGTGCCCAGCTGGCAAGAATAAGCCATCTTTTGATGATTCAATTTAGTAGCTTATCCACACAAGCGCCAGGAGTTCCAGAGCCCTTAATGGAACGTTGGCAGCCAAGACCGCAGTCGCCGCCCGGCAGGTACGCGGAAGGGGGAGGCTGGGAATCCAAGGAGCTGCAATCTTGTCGTTTCTTTTCGCCAGGGGCTCCGACAGTGAGCTAGCGTAGGTGTTATTTTAGATGACGATGTGTCGCACCTAACGGAAGTAACACTGGCAGACAGGTGCCAGTTGGAAATTGGTTGGTTATCTAGGATGACAATTGTTGGCTATTTATTCAATCATCAGTCAGATGACGTGTATCATGGCCATCGAAAACATATGTCAGTCTCTGGACACAGGGATCTTCTGGTGATCTCTGAGATATGGAAGAGCAAGGTAGGAATTATCACTGCTCAGTGCCTGTTTATCCATCGAGGACTGCTGGGCAGAGGGCCTGCCCCCAGAGAAGCTCCTACATTTTGTGGCATATTAAGAAACTAGATTTGATTCTTCTTGTCGAGGGCCGGAGAGACCGATCCACTTTACTGCTGAGAGGAAAACTAAGAGGTTCCCTGTAACTTTATGGTAGCCCCATGAATAGGCCTCCCTTTTCCCTTTCACCACCTTGAATTGAGGGAGATAGATTTGGGCCAAAATTTTTCTAATTGTTGTATTGAACATCAACCAAATGCAAGGCATTATGTGGGATAAAGGATAAATTAAATATGGGCCATACTTAATCCCAAAGGAGAAAAACCTTTTCATACATAATTGTAATATAAGGATAATTCTGGAAAAGTCTATATGAGAAAATGATCAGTCTGTGTTGTTGTTTATAAGAATACCAGAGAAAAATTACTCTTCGGACATAAAAAAAAAATAGATAGGAAAGTACGTTGAAAATAATAAAAATATAGTATTTTTTAAATCAGAGGCACTGCTTTGTAAATACTGGCAACCAATTAAGACAAGAATGTTAAAAAGATGGATTAAGTTTATGTAGTAAATAATAATTCCTTACACTCCTGAAAATGGTAGTGTTTGAAGGGCTTTTTTTTTTTTTTTTTAAATGAAAGATTCCAGGAAGCCAGAGACTTCTGGGTAATGTTTAAATCATTGGGAATTGATCTGACATTTAATGGCAAAATGTTGACTCTCTAATGCCGTAACAAGGTCATTGGGTCAAGGGACCTCCATTACCTAACCTTAGCTGTTCTCTTTACATGACATACAGAGTATTGATCAGGGCTGTTACGCGGGATTGGGCATAGAGTTCTATATCCTTATTATAGTGTTCTTAAACTCTGGGTCTAGCCAATATATTCTGCTATGATCTGCATTTTCGTGTGGTCCCAGTGAAGGGGGCTTGCTCTGTTTCTTGTTTATCCTCCTTCTTTGTTTTGTCTGTACTCCCTGGACAAAACTTAGTCTTCTGAACGTTCTGTATCCACGGTTCATTCACTGATGGTCTTAACATTCTCTAGGATTCCACACTATATTTTGCCTTCAAACTTCATTGATCTTCCAAACTCAGTGACGCTACCAAAATGGAAGTCAGTTTTCATGTTCTTAGAGCTATGACATTGGATGATCGCAGTCACATTCATACTGGCTAGTCATTATTTTTCGATCATGGAAATGTTGGGCACTGATTGGTTTCATAGGCTCAAACTGACTCCTCAGATTTGAACAATGAAGGAATAATTCAATTTAATTTCTAACACTGTAGAACTATAATGCTTAGCTTTTCCAAACAGCTTTTATATATTCTCTCATTTTATTCTCATAACACGTATATGTATAATAATTCATAAGAGGATCCTAACATTTCATCAAACAAATACATTTCCATTGCAGATGACTAATGTAAGCCATAGGAATAGTGTGTTCTACAAAGGGTCCAGGACAATTGTTCTACAATTGATCCTTGAACCTTTATTGTATCCTTATGGTTCTTAAGACCATAAAAAGGTTTAAAGGGTATGGTGGAGATTGCAAGTTGTCCACCAAACTCTGTGTTCCACTGCTTATATAGTAAGATGGAGCCATAACTGAGACAAAGGTGCCCAGGCATGGACTATATTTTCCCACTCCCTTGGCAGCTGGTTGTGGCCATCAGACTAAGCTCTCTCCGGTGAAGTATGAGCAAACATGATAGATGCCATTCAAGCTTTGCCTTGAATATTTGCAAGCTCACTCCTACAGCTCATTCTTCTTTCTCACAGCTGAAATAGTGATGACAAGACAAACCTTAGAAGCCATGTGTTGACCGTGGAAGGATCACCCTCATTCTGGGTTGGTTCCTGAATGACTGAGTGGAGCAGAACCCCTTCACTGCCCACCCCTCCGCCCCCCTTTCAGATTATTACTTGAGAGATAAATCCACTTCTATTTTATTTCAGCCATTGTATTTTCAGAATATTTACTTCAGTAGGTTAGCCTGCATAATTGGTATGGATGGCTACTTGATTTTACTAGAAAAAACTTCAAGAACATTCAAGCCTGGGCAGGTGATGAGACTGAAAATTATCAAGCCCTGACTTTATTCCCTCTCTCCAACAGATACTTGATGGGGAAGGAGAAGTTAGGAGAACAGGAGAGAAGCTTGAAACAGAGGTAGGTCAAGGCTGGTAGAGGCAGTTGTGGAGGCCAGAGTCGTGCTGCAGAGACGTTTACACCTGCTCGGAAATGAGAGTGGAATAAAAACTTAAAAATATACAACCAGAAAATACCCCCTCCCTTTTTTTTTTTTTTTAAACTACGTAAAGCCTTTATTGAGCATGCAGAACTCATTGGATATCACCAGCTAATGAATTCTCAGTTCTTTGTGTTTGATTTGCTAATCATTACAGTGAATCAAACACAAAGAATCCAGCAAGGGTTCTAAAAGAAGCCCTGTGAACGGTCACCGTGGACACATACTGCAGAAAGTAACCTCTGTGTTTTCTTCTTAAATCTTTTCCAATCAAATTGTGTCTTTTCTCTTTAACACTTGTCACTTAGATCTTTATCTTAGTAGGTCATCTCAAAAGTCTTGCATGCTAGAATCCAGAGAAAGAGAGAGATAAGCATCGCGGACATTTATCGATGATACAACTACTTAATATCCTCCAGGGGTACTCCCCACATACACATTCACAAGAAAGCAGGACCTGATAGAAACTTTAAAGGGATCTCAAAGGAGAAGCCATGGGGGGAGTGTGTGCAATAACCCACAGTCATCACTGCCCTAATAGTATCTGATCTGAACCTGGCATAGCTTCAGAAAAAGCCATGTGTTCAGGCTAAAACAAGAATGAGAAAAAAGGAGAACGTTGCTTTCTTCTAATGTGGTAAATAGGGCATGAAATTTTTATAGTTTGCTGGTAGAACCGGTTTTACAAGTTTTCTACTTACCCATGGGGCTTAGCCTTAAGGGAGAAAAAATATTTTTTATTCAGGAAGTATCTTAAGACTTCTGGTAGGGTGTTTAAAATCAGTATACAGAATAAAGATCTATATTAATGTTGTTGTGTCTACATTTCTTGGGATGAAGTTTGAAACTGAAAATATTACATTTTTAAAAGTTGTTCACGAGTGCCATACTTTCCACTTCTGTTTTTGACATGAGGAAGTGCTAAAAGAAAGCTTCCTACTTTTGTATCCTCCTTACGTGTTCCCTTGTTATTAAGTTTTGGTAGATTCCTCATATTCGTTTAAATTGCTCTCCCAGATTGTTTATTTTAAATGTCATGAAATGATTGTTTCATGGATCCCGGTCTTGATCAGTTTGGAGAAGAAATGGCTTTAAGTGAGAAACCCCCACAAGGGGTGGGTGAGTGTGTGTGAAAGAGAACCAGGCCCACAGCTCGTGGCGGAGAATGTGACGCAGGGAAAGGAGACAAAGAAACCTAAAAGCCAGAAAATGTTCAGTGTGTTGTATTTGTGCTTTTAAATTTCCTTTCAAGTTTCAGTATCTCTCAACAGACTCGAGGTGCCTTCTCAGTATGGCTGCTTCTACAGATGGTACTGGGGGGGGGAGGCTGAGCAAAGGATAGACGAAGAGAAAAGGAGTACATGTGTGTTTGTATGTCAAGTTCATCTCCTTCCTTCCTCTCTCCTAGTTCAGTTAATGGGAAGTATTCTTATACTGATTCTTTCATTTAACAGCTTGTCTGCTTTGACAAAGACAAATCAACTTCAGCTTTTGGTGACCCCTGGGGAAATATTCTATATCTAGTGGTGAAACTGATTGATTTTATTAAAGCCACTGTGAAATCTCTGCTTCCTCAGGAAGAAAATTATATTTTTCTTCACTGGAGATTGAATAAGAGAAAATAATCTGAATAAATATTATATGTCATATTCAATTTACAAAGATATAAATAGGGTACAGATTGCCTTTAGACTTCAAGTTTGAAACTAAATGTGTATACATATGCATATGTTTTATACGTTCTTAGCGAAGAATACTAATACAATCACAAAGACTTAATAACTGAGTATTTTATCCACTCACGAATTAAAGTTTTTATTACATTTAAACAACTTTTTCTCAATGAGAAGCAAAGTGCTTTTGTTCCTTTTTTCATTTGAGGAGCTGAAATTTAATCTTGAAAATTTGGCTGTGCAGCTGATAGCTAGCTGGCTTAACAAAATATCCCTCACTTCCTCTTCCACAAGGACCTCTCTGATACTTCAATTCCATCCTGCACAGCAGTTTTGAAGTTCTAAAACAATTACAAAATTTTCTTGTCTCTGATGATTTTCAAAGACTGTGAGAACTCAGGTATGCCGGAAAGGCATTTGGAAGGAACAAGAAGTACAAGTATTGGCTTCATTCCGTTCAAATTAGGGTAGCTGCATTACTGCAGATTTTTTTTTCTAGTAATGCTATTTCTCCACATTTTTCCTATCCTGTTAGCTTTAGCATTCTGGATCTCACACACACACACACACACACACACACACACAATGTGGCCACCCTATCAACAAGCAACCCATATTTTTGTCAAGTAAGTGGAGGAGAGTAGAACTGATTTCTTATTACTGAAAAGAAGCTGTTGTCAAAATAAGTGATGTGAGCAAGACGAGGAAATCCAGGCTGCTACTACCATCACTCTAGCCAGGCTTGTACTTGGCATCAAGACTGAAGGGAGACCCAGTTGAAAATGAAAACTCTTTACATACTTCATTTTACTCAACTCTTATAATCTCTCCTTGAAAGGAGAATGCATTTTGTGTTTTGTTTTGTTTTGCTTTTCTAAGCAAGGAGCAGTGGGGGTTATCTTTTCTTGGACAAGCTAAACTCTGTCACCTTGTCAGAGGAGACAGATGAGGTTGGAGAGGACTCTGCCTCCCAGAACCACAGAGCCGAGATGTGATTCTCGTTCATGACAAGACCAACATGTACTTGTTGGGGGAGCAGTCAAATAAGTTGCCATCTCTCTTGCTGAACCAGAAATTAAAGCACTGATATAAAAATTATACAGCCACGCTGTATAAAAATTTGAGCCATGCCAAGGACCTTTTTCTCATTTTAGTGTCACTAGTTGTTAGTTTGCTTGTTATGTGACATCATTTTTTAAGAGCCATGAAACCACGCAAAGAATGGAAAGACCATAATATGGTCCTGTGGGGATACCACTGCTTGAAAAGCAAAAATGTATATTAAACATGTGTCAGCTGGGATTAGAAGGAGTGAACTATTTAAAGCAGAAGGCATGTAATCGGAAGTGTTTCTACGTGTCTTTTCCCTCCACCTTCTTACTTTGAAAATTTAAGAACCTACAGAAAATTGCATGCATAATACAATAAATACGCATCTGTAGGTCTGTGCTGATAGGGTAGCCACTTTCCATATGTGCCTATTGGCTACTTCAAAATTGGGCTAATCCAGATTGCGCTGTGTTGTTCTACATGCCTTTCCAAAAATAAATACTCCCTAAAGTTTTATGAAAAGCGAATAGATACTTGGGCCTTTAAGTAGATAAAAATTACACCTACACACACAGATCATTTATATTATATATATATACACACACATATGATATGAATTCATACTAATATATACAAAGAACACATATACGTGTATCTGTGTGTGCATATATTTAACTATGGATGTAGACTTCATTTTCAATAAAGCGCTGGGAAAAAAGGTGAGATGAGGGTTTAGGCATCCAGCTTTTAAAAAAGTGCTTGATGTTTCTCCTAAGGAGTTGACCTAGGCCCAAAAAGAAGTTTATTTATCCTCGCATGAAATAGGATACATTAGAAATAATAGAATCTTTTTTTAAATAAAATCAAATATAAGTTAAAAACAAATCTTAAACATTAAGGTGTTTCCTTTTGGTGCTTGTGATTTTACAAGACAGCTTAAATCTAACACTTTCCTGTTGGAAAGCTTCTTTGTTTCTCTACCTACTCCAATGCAAGCTAAAATATAGGATTATTAACATTTATTTGAGATCAAGTCAAAATTTAATAATCAATATCCAAAGATTCACCATTGGCAGATCAGCGAAGTAATTAAAGAAAGATTTAAAACCAAGCAGTCAGTGACTTTGAACCTCTTTTAATCTGTTTCCATATAAAATGGAACCAGATTGTTTAATACATAAATAGAATATACCCAAATGATGGATGGCATTCCCTTCTGAGTAGTCTCTTCCTTTGTAAGATGATTCTCTCAAGAAAGTTTTTTTGTGGGGTTTTGTTGTTGTTGTTGTTTTGTTTTGTTTCGTTTTCTTAAGTAGACTCCACGCCCAGCTCAAAGCCCAATGCAGGGCTTGAACTCCTGACCCTGAGATCAAGCCTTGGACTAAAATCAAGAGTCAGCTGCTTAACAGACTGAGCCACTGAGGCGCCCCTGAAAGTGCTTTTTTTTTTTTTTTTTCAAAAAGCACATTTCTATTATTATCCATAAAAGTGCTCTACCATGCTTCTTGGTAAGTGGATTTGAATCTTGCAAACTGACAGATTTGTTTAAACCAAGTAGGATGATAAGAGTGATAGAACTTCCTGTATTAGTCAGCTCAGGCTGCCACAGTAAAATAGCATAGACTGGGCAGTTTAAACAGCAGACATTTCTTTCTCACAGATTAGAAGCTGGAAGTTCAAGATCAAGGTGCTGGCAAGACAGGTTTCATTCGGAGGCCTGTTCTTTTGGCTTCTAGGAGACCACGTGGTCTCGGTGTGTTCACATGGGCTTCTCTTGGTGTGTGAGCAGAGAGAGAGGGCTCTCACTCCCTCTTGTTATAAGACCACTAGTCCTCTTGAATTAGGACCCCACTCTTATGACCCCATTTCACCTTAATTTCCTCCTAAAGGACCTATCTCCCAATAGTTATATTGGAGGGTTAGGATTTCAATATATGAATTTTTTGAGGGACACAGTTCAGTCCATAGCACTGTCTGAATTTTCCACTCCCCAAAAGGCAGTAAATTATAAAAAACAAGGCTATTTTTATGCATGTATGTGCTTATGGCTTAAACAGTCCAGAATATACTTCTAAATGAAAGCTTTAAATAAATTTTATGTCATGCCAGCATGGTTTGAAGAAATAGGTAAACTACTTTCGTGTTTTTTTAGTCAACAAAGTAATATATTTCCTTTGCAGAAAACTGGGAAAATGAAGAAAAGAATGAAGAAAATTGAAACAATTGTACGTTATTAAAATTCTCTGAGAATCACATTTCCCCAGTATCTTTTCTTTCTTTTTTTAAAGATTTATTTATTTATTTGAGAGAGAGAGAGAGAGAGAGCAAGCATTTGTGCAAGCTGGGGGAGGGGCAGTGGGCGAGGGGGAGAGAGAATTCTCAAGCAGACACCTCGCTGAGCATGGAGCCTGACACGGGGCTCGATCCCAAGACCCTGAGATCCTGACCTGAGTTGAAATCAAGAGTTAGTTGTCTGACTGACCTAGCTACCCACATCCCTCTCCCAGTAACTTTTCTAAAAAAAAAAAAACAACACAAACTTAGAATCAAGGGCGCCTGGGTGTCTCAGTCAGTTGAATGTCGGATTCTTGATCTCAGCTCAGGTTTTGATTTTAGGGTCATGAGTTCAAGCCCTGTGTTGGGCTCCACACCCAGTGTGAAGCCTACTTAAAAAAAGAAATTAAAAACAAAGAAATAAAAACAAACAAAACAAAACCAAAAAACACCTTGGAATCATATAGCTGAGAAATGTTATGTGTCCTCACCTTTTCCATTTTAAATTATATCAAGAGCATATTCCAAATTAAATAACTTATGAAAAACTTCTCTTTGAGGGATTTTGGTTGCTTTCACTTTTCATGTTGTACATAAGAGTTCCTTAATCCTTGCTTTTATTTATTCATCCTTGTACATAAATATTTGTTGCAGATCTGTTTATTTCCTCAGGATAATTCTCAAAGAGAGAAATTACTAGGTCAGAAGATATTAATAATTGTTAGACACTTGATTCATATTGCTGAATAGCTCCCCTGCAAAACCGTATCACATGAAACTCTCACATGATATTTGAGAGGGACAAATTCATTTGCCAACACTAGCCATTACACCTAAAAACATCTTTCTCAATTTGTAAAGGAATCTGCATCTGGTTTTATTTTGCAAGGGAGAATTGACTTTTTTTTTTTTTTGTATCTGCTTATTCATCCTTTTCTTCTATTTGTGAATTGCCTATTCCCATCCTTTAGATTTTTTCCTTTGAGAAAGTCTGGGTTTTTTTCACTAATTTGTTTCTTTGTTGATGTCTTATTTTTCAACCCTTCGTTATGTAATGTTGTAATACGGTTTTTTGCCAGGTGTTCTTTTGACCCTTGATTTTGTGTATTTTATAGAAATATCCATATCTGTGTAGTAAATCTGTCCATCTTATTCTGCCTGGAAGTGGTTCTCGAATGTGCATCAGAATGTCTCAGTGTGTTCATTACAACGCAGATTCCTGGGCCCTGCCGGTCAGGGTGTATTATTCATTAATTCTCTGGGGTAGCCCTAGCAACTGGTTGCAAATAACCCAGCTGATTCTAAATGAAGTGGTTAATAACCACACTGAAGCACTGTTTTGCAGGTTCTTGCTTTGGATTAATACTTACACGGTTTCTCTCAGTCACATCACGTAAATAGCTAAGTATATTTTCTTCTATTTTCTCATGTTTTCATTTTTCTACATCTATCTGTTTGGTTCAGCTGGGATGTATCTTACTATAAGCTTTGCCGCAAAATATTGAACCATTTCTCCTAGCACAGTTTATTTAATAACAACCCAGGATTTCCCCAATAATTTATAATTCCAACTTTACCACTTACTACAATTTTATAAATATTTGAATTTATTGTTGTGCTTGTTTTTTTCCCCCATTGATTTATCTATCTATTCCAGCATACTGTTTTAATTACTCTATCCTTTAAGTATTTCTGTTACTATGAAAAAATGTCCTCTCCCCATTACTCTTCTTATTCAAAAATATTTTGGCAATCCTTACCTGTATAATTTAAAAAATATTAATTTGTCAAATTAAGATAACCAAAACATTTTTGCTAGGGTTGTATTTAGAAAATAATTTGAGGAAAAATCACATACGCTCTGCACTGTGGCTTCACTAGAACATGTATTTCTGTTTGTTTATAGCTTCTTTTATGGTTGCTATGGTCTGAATGTTTGTGTCCTCCTCAGAAGTCATATGTTGAAATCCTAACTCCCAAAGTTGATAGTATTAGGAAGTGGGCCTTTGGGAGGTGCTTAGGTCATGAGTGAGAATAGTGCCTTATGAAGAAGCTCTAGAGAGATCTTTTCTTTCCCACCATGTGAGTGCATACCAAACTCTGAATCAGGAAGGGGGCTCACACCAGAAGGCATGGTATACATATGTGATACTCAGATACTTATCAAATGGATAAAGGTGGGTCTCATTACTTTAAAGCAATACCATTTTGGTATTCTAGCGATGATGAGAAGTATCAGTAATTTTTGAAAAAAAAATTCAATGGTAGTTTAATGATCTGTTCTTTTCCTTTGTAAAATTCATGTTTCATCTTTGTTTAGACCCTGAACTTACTAATTCTCCTGATGTGTATGACTCAAAAAGAACGTTTCTGTTTTTACATAAAATGCTATTTTCTGGATACCAAAACATAGAATTTTTTTTTTTTTAATTTTAGCTGGCTTGGGAAGCCCTCATAATAGAGAACTGGATTATATTCCAATGTTCTAGTTTTGAAAAATGATCATGGTTGGTACTGCCCAAATTGAACATTGGTCATTAATTTCCCTCTATCCAGTTTTGGAAAAAAGCGTTCACTTGAAAAATTGTAAATAAATACAATAAGATTTTTTTCCTGATAGTTCAGAACTTTATTATACTGCTAACGTTGTTCCAAAGCAGGATACAATTCAGTTTAAAGCTGCAAAAGAAAGGAATTTGGGATGCAACAGAGGTGGATCCTTCCTGGTGGCCTCCGCAGCAGACACTCCCTGCTTTGTTCTGTTTCCTCATCTTAGTCTGATCTGTAGCCTTCCCATGGGCATCTTCGTCTGACTGGTTTCCTGCCCTGCACCTGGGGCCAACAAGAGAGGAGGAAAGGCTTATTCTCTTATTGAGGCCCCTTTGGAAGTAATCCTGGGCTGTAGGAGATGTCAGACTTCACTGCCAGGCAATGACAGCAATGGAAGAAGTGAAGGGAAAACATGCCAAAATGGAGTGTTCAAGACTTTTCCGACTCATCTTTGGGACGGGGATTTACAAAGGTATTTCTTATTCTTAAGGATATTATAAAAAACAAGAGGAGGTGAGAAGCCTCATTGCAGACCTCCCAGGGAACATTAGCCTTAGAAACATGGATGAAAGAATGGTTAACTCTGAAAGGGTAGGTGAGGCTTCTGAATATTATTGAGTTCGGTGTGCGGCAGGGAAAGATGGCCAGTAGGGTGGCCCATGGAGCTTAAGAGACGTTCAAATTATAGACATGAGCGAGAGAGGCTCTAACAAGGAACATGAGAATGTAGGAAACAGTGTGAAGAGTCCTGGAAAGTGTGTGGCAGGTCTCCTGGGATAATATGGGGTGTTGAAAACCTATGGACAAGAGCATTTTAAGACAATGTTGAGTGAAGACTAAAGGTTTGCTCAACAGCATCTGGATTAGTTTCCTATGGCTGCCACCACAAAGTACCGGAAAATGGGGTGGCTTCAAACAGCAAAAATATATCATCTCAGGGGTCTGGAGGCTGGAAGTCTGGAAACAAGGTGTTGGCAGGGCCATGCTCCCTCCGCAACCTGTAGTGAAATCCTCCCTGGCATCTTCCTAGCTTCTGGGCTTCACTGGTGTTCTTTGGTGTTCCTTGGCTTATAGCTATATAATTTTAATTTCTGCCTTCATTGTCACAGAGTATCCTCACTATTTATGTGTACATGAATATGTATATATACATATATACTTAGTATTTTTGTCTATATATATATATATATATATATATATACATAGTCACATACACATAAATAGGGAGAAACACACATCTCTATACATACGTCTATATATAGACAAATACGAAAATTTTAGTAAATCAAGATTGTTTTCTATTAATTTAAACTCAGCTATTCCAAGCAGTATTAAAACACTGATTTGATATAGACTTATCAGATTCTCTCTATATAGGTTTACACATATGTATATATGGAAATGTAAAAATTTTCCCATGTTTTATGCTATTTCCTCTTAATAGTTCACAGTTACTAAGGCAGGCAATATTGTCATAAGATGAAGTTCTGAAATGAGGAAGGCATTTTCAGTTTATAGTCTAATATAAGTTGTTTTTCCTTCAGAGTTTAGAAAATCATCTTATTTGCTTTTTCTATAATTAAGTAAAGCTGTTGTATTAAAATCCTATTTCTCCCCCCAAACTTTCCAGCGTAATGAAAACCTCTGAGAAGTTTAAGATTTTCTCTGCCAAAAAACTGCCTGTGTTTGAATATTTGTGAGTATATACTGTCTGTGTATCCTCTGAAACACACATAGAATGTGTTTTATTATTTATTAATGAATATTTTGATTGATTAAACAGATACTCAAATTGTGCATCACTTTAAGGTTGTTGGATTTAGAATAGTATTTGGTTTCAGTGATAACATGCATCATGAAAACACTTAAAAATGTGATCTTATTTCCTTCTTGTAATCTCTCTTCAGGAAGGTAAACAGGAACTGTTAAAGACATACCCAGTGTGTCTCAGGGGCTACTTTATTGGCTCAGTCCAACTCTCAAGTGTGCTGGCATTTTTCCTTTTAAGGACAGTGAAGTCCTATCCATGAAGGCCACAGTGTCGTGCCCGGGGAAGCCACCGCCAGGAGGAAGAAAGCCATTCCCTGACCAGGTTCAATATTGCCCCCAACAGGAGCATCTCTGCAATGGTAGGTTTCCTTTACCATCCGGCAGCTTAAGAGCAGGGATGCAGTCAGTCCAGAGACAGAACTTCTGTTTTCACAAGCAAATGAACAAAACAACAAAAACATAGAAAAATCATTGTTCTCTGTCTCAACCGGAGACCCAAACAAATCCTCTCGGATTCCACTTGCAGATTCTAGCTTGACTTTCACATTCTTCCTTGATGTCCTTTTCACACGGCCATGAAGCACTCTCTGTTACAGTGAGAGCCAGCTGCAGGGACTTTCCCACCTGTCTCATGACTTTTGGAGAAGCTTGCCTTTTCATTTGGCTTTGAGCTGGGCAGGCTATGGTTTCTTAGGTTTAGCTTTGGGAAGGTGCCCCCTACTGGGCTTTGGTTGGTGGAAGAACTTGAGGACCCAGGCAGCGGAGCTGCAGTAGTTGCCCGTGAATGTAACCTGGACTTTGGAACCTCCTGGATGACACAGTTGCTTACCCATCTCGTTATCAATCTGGAAATCTAGTCAAGCGATACATTTCCAGTCCCCTGACTGTCTTATGACCAACTTGTGGGTGTCAGGCAAAGTTTAGTCCAGAAGGACTGCCATAAAGTTGTTGACTGGACCCTGTCTCAGGAAAAGTTTAGCATATCCTGGCAGCCTTCATCGCACACCACCAACTCTGAGAGGTCAAGGGTATTATGGAGAATAGTAACGTTCTTGAAACTGACTCATGAGCCGGCCTGTGAGTAACTGACTCATCCCTGGTCTCACAGAGAGGATGTCAAATGGCCCAATAGGTGCTTCCTGAGAGTCAGTGACAAGAGGGATGAGGAAGGGGTCAGTCATGTAACAGAAAGTCCAGAGAAAGGCCAAGTCAGTCCCAAAGAAACTGTCAGTCTCTCTGCACTTTTCCTACTTGTCCAAATGTTCCACTCAGCAATGGAGATAAATGTTATAGGTAATTTGTTCTGAAATCACTGTCTGTCACTGTCACAGGGCCCAAGCTTTCCATGAGAATAATTCTGTTTCATTCATCATGCTTTCTTTTGAAAATGTAACTAAATGTAGGTGATGTCATTTCTATTGCTGTACTTACAAATGGACTTTGAGTATTTAATTGCGTATGATAGATGTTAATATTTCTGTGTTCGATGTAAGAGAGGTCATTATAGTATGCAGTGTAGTAAAATATTTGTTTTATGTTAAGAGAGAAATACTCAATCATTTTTATTTACATTCTTGTGCAGCTTGGGTCAGGCTGCCCTAAGGAGTTCTATTTTCTAAAGAATAAGACTATGGAATGACTTCATCAGAGATTCCAGTTACAGAGTGAAACAAATACAGTCTTAGGACTTCTACTATGCATAGCACCCTTAATTTTCTAGAACAAGACAAAAAAAAAGTCATTATGAATAATTTCGAATAAAACTCTGATTTTTTATTTTATTTTTAAAGACTTCTATGAGTTTGAAATGATCAACAAAAACCTTTTGCTCTGATAAGATACAAATGACAAAAATAAATCTAATCATGATACAATTTTAAATGCAACTTTAAAGCAAGATATATATTTTTTAAAAGACTATTTTTTTTTCTTATGAACAAAGAACGGTAAGTTACTAACTTGCCTTTAGGCATTTATGTTGGTATGTGTGCATTTATTCCAATTAAAGGAATATATAATACATCAAGAATAATGATAGAAAGATAAATTATGTCTTAAATATAGGTAAGGAAAGAGATATTTCTTCCTTATTCTTTTTTTTAAGAAACAAAAAGGGTAGAGAGCAAACAGGCTTTCAGTTATGAAAGGAGTAAGTCACAGAATGACAGGCAGAAGAGCAGAAGGAGTACAGTCAGTGGTTGTAATAGTGTTGTATGGTGACACATGGCAGCCACACTTGTGATAAGCACAGCATAATGTACAGAGTTGTCGAATCACCGTGTTGCACACCTGAAACTAATGTCACATTGTGTGTCGACTATAGTTCAATAAATTAAAGCAAAAACAAACCCAAGTAGGGTAGACATTAGAGTGACCAGCAGGGGGCTACTTTTAGGTTTCTTTTTCTCCTTTCAATTAAGAGCTAACATTTTACTCCTTAGTTTTATAAATAAGGTATAAAGTCTAAACAAAACAACTTTTTCTTCTCTTTAGTTTACTCCTCTTTTCTATTTCCTTTCCCACCACCAACACCTGTAACATGTGATCCCTGCTGTCTGGCCACTGCCGCCTGTGACCCCACCAATTAAAATTCTATCTTTGAAAACTGCTCAGGGGAGGATTTGGATGATGGGCTTCCCACCAGATATAAATTAAAATTAAATTAAGAGCAAAGGAGCATATTCTGGTTTGATGATTTAAATGGTAGTGACAGAAACCTGGTTTCAGCCTGAACCATTTGGGAAGGACTTTCTGAAACGATGGGCTTCAATAGTAGTATAAAAGGTAATGAATGGCCATGTAATATGACATTTTAATTGTGTGTGTTTTCCCAGGAATTTGAGAGTATGTAAAAGGCCTGCAGAACTAGTAGGCAAATCCTGACCCATTTTGGAATATAGCTTCAAATCATCTTCCCGGAGTTTTTTGTTGTGTGTGAAGCCTTACCTCCTTTTTACCTCCTTTTTTGGGCCCATTACCTAAATGTAGGCCCAATGAGTTTAACAGTAGTGCAGAACAATTCACCAGGTAGTGAATTGGAAGGTAAAATTGTGTCATTTGTGTTATCCAAGGGAAATCTCAAGAGAAATTGAAACTGACCTCATGTAATGTTTCTTTTTTTTAATAATATTTATTTTGTTATATTAGTCACCATACAGTACATCCCCAGTTCTTGATGCAATGTTCCATGATTCATTTCATGTAATGTTTCAAATAAGAATTGGGTTCTAACAGAGGAGGTAAGCAAGATAGTTATAATAACTTTGAAGTCAGTAATTCCTGGTTCAACACACAATACATGAAATTATGTTAGGGTTTTGTTTTAAGTCAAAGAAAACGAAACTTTGACTGTGAGGATAACACAGAACAGACTGATTTAGAGTCACGTTTCCCAAACTGAGCTACATAGCAGTGGACATGGGTCACTGAAACCATAGGAGGAGCCTGCAGCCGCCCATTGTGCCAATTTACGCAGGCATTTGGAATAAAAGAAGAGGAGTGATTTAGCTGGCAAAAAAATTTTCAAATTCTCTTATGCTACCTTAATAGGGTTATGTTATGAAAGAGTATAAAATTCAAATGATTCATCTAAGATAAAATATGAACCTTCAAGAAATTTTGAACATGCAAAGGCCCGCTGTAGATTTAACCCCCACTCCCAACCCCTATCCTAGATACATGAATTAGATAAATACTTTGGAAGCCAAACTACCAGATTTCTCATCTTGGCATAATGGTTGATTGATGTCAGTTAACTTTTCATGCATCAGTACAATTGCTCCCAGCTTTTAACACAGTTGAGGAATTCTTAGAAAATTTGGATTATAGAATTGAATATTGCCTTAAACAATTCTTGTGGATAAAGGTATGAACACCACTCTCAGTGTGTTTGTTCAAAGTCTTGGGATCTACCTGAGAGGTAAAGAGGGAGGGGTTAGAAGCAGAGACACCACAACTACGATGAGAACGTAACTCTGATTTCTATGTGCTTACATGGCTTTGTCTTCCACCAGACCTTACTTCTCAGGGTTAGCCTTCAAAACAGGGATGAAATGTATTTTTATTACTGGGTGATTTAACCAGTGTCCAAGATTATGACTTATAAACTTGAATTTTAAGACTGTCTATGGGCATAATTGAGCCTAAAATGTAATAGGTTCCTTCTCTGGTCCTAAAAGAAGAGGTTAATAAGAATAGATTTCTGTTATCTAGTTATGGTTTGTAAGCAATTTCTGGTAATGATATCGCAATACAACTTATTTGATCCAAATTACTCCTCAGTAGCCATCAGTACAACTATCCTAAGGAAAAGATGCCCTTTGATATTATAAGGAGCACTGAAGGAAATGTGCAAAAATAAAGCCCCCTTTCTTCTAAAAAATGCTGTATCACTCTCCCCCTTTTTTTTTTTTTGCTTTTTTTATTTCTTTTTCTTCTGTGAATGGGAATAGAGAGTGTAAATTAATGTATGTAATCATGCATTTATTGAACATGACTATCTCTAGAATTTTTCTTGCCTTGTTATTATATTGTTTTGGAAAACTTTGATAGAAAAAATTAAGAGAAAAATGAATGAAAGATCGGTTAGTTGCATGGCACTAACTTTTAATTAAAATACAGCTAATCTTTTTTTCAGGTGTAGACTATTCGTATCCAATTACACAAAGCCTATTGTCAATGAAAATGTAGCTGTTTTTCTTCCTTCCATATTCCCTCTTCATCCTTGGTATATTTCCTAGTAGTTTGTCCTGGAAACCCTCTTAAAAAATAAACAACTCTGTACTCAATTATATGCTGAAAAGGAGCCTTAGAGATTAATGATAAATTATTGTATTAGTGGCTCAAATTTTTTTGTGGAAAATTATTTCATGCCTTTTGGAAGCAACCTCCCATTCTGACCCTAACTCGGCTGGGAGACTTATTTTGGCCAATGGACTTAAAGCCGACGTGATACAAGTAGAGGCTTAAAACACACCTCTGCATTTCTGCTCCCTTATATGGACCTCTGCCCCTGCCATGAGAATATGCCCTGGCTATCCTGCAGGAAAGATATAAGAGGTGTCCAATGAAGGAGAGCCGAGTTTTCCCAGTGATGCCATCAAGATAGGCTAACCGCACTGACTGGTTAGCTGATAACAGATGCATGAATGGGCCTAGCTGAGATCAGCCAACCCATTAGCTGAAAGAAAGGAATAAGTGGATTTTGTCTTCAGCCATTAAGTATGGAGCAATTCGTGTTCAGCATTACCAGATTCCTACAGGATGTTTTGCTCTAGACTTCCATTTTAGAGGTGAGAAAACTGAGACTGGGGTTTACATTTTCTCCAGCTTTATAGAGCTCCTAAACCCCCTATGTGTTAAAATTGATGGTGTGAACTCTATTCCCACATTATGTAAAAGCCCAAATACCTAATTTTTAATAAACTATTCAATCCTTACCAGATAATAGCATAGTAAACGATGTTGCCTAGAATTGTTTTGGTCAGTATTATAGGTAAGGTTAAAGATTTTGTCGAGACTAAGCGATGTATTGCATTGCAGAAATTGTGATTTCTGTGGAGTTACTCTCTTGTGCAATGGAAAAGTTTGTTAGTGTGCTGAATTTGTAGTTGCATTTGATGCTTAAGGGGTTAACCCTGTGAAGCACGTTATAGCTGTCATCTAGAGACTGGACTGGTTTCCAGTTGATTTCAAGTTGCAATTCAAATTGCCATCTTTCATATATAACAACTACGTTGTTTTAATTCTCGACTCTCAAAAAGTACTGGAAATAAAATTCTAAACTTTGGAACTGGAATAAATGTTACTCTGGAATGTATGTAAAGGTAACAGCATATGAGTTAGGGTGGTTCTTTTCAATTATAACTCAAGTTTTCAGATCTAAACTGTGAAGCATTCTACTGAATTATACTTCTCTTATGGCAATATATTTGGATTGAGAAGTATAGATTCAGAATGGTTTTTCTCTTCTGATAGTTTGATGTTTAATGCGATTTCCTTTTATTAACTGTATTCCTTATTTTCTTTAAAATTATTAATATTTTGATCGAGTATATTATTAATTATGTAATTTTTCTTCTTTTTGGTTTGGGAGGTAGGAGATGATTAATACTCCTTTCATGAATTTTTCTTTCTTCTGATACTGCCTTACCTTTAAGAACTAGGTTTTTAAAACTTATAGCACTGGAGTTGATTCACTCCGGTTTTTATTTATTTATTGAATGTGTGCCTTTGTGCTAATATTGCAGTGTCATTAGCGTACCACAATAAATCTGTATTTATGCTTTATATTAAATGTACGAATTAAGTTGATTTTCTCTAGTCTTTCTGCTAGCTTAGGTTAGTTTTTTTTGGTGTATGATAAGATTTAAAGAATTTAGAGGGAAAATATGTAAAAAAAAAAATCATTCCATGAAGAAATGTGCCTAAAAGTTTAAAGACCAATGCTTTCTGTCACCAAAATTCAGAAGAGACCATATTAATATCACTGTAATTATTACATTCCTCCTAGTAAGTTATTGAGTGCTTCCAACATAAAATATGAAAAAAAACCCAAACCCTAGAATATTAGTTATCTATACAATATATACAAAATGTATAATAAATTACCCAAAACTTAATGGCTTTAAACAACATAAATTTAGTATTTCAGTTTCTGCTGGTCAGGAATCAGGAGCAACTTAACTGGGTCCTCTGTTCAGCATATCCCACAAGCTACTATTATGGTGTCATCTGGGGCTCTGGTCTAATCTTGAGGCCTAACTGAAGAAGGATCAACTTCTAAACTTAGTCATGTGGTTGCTGGCAGAATTTAATTGCTTGCAAGCTCGTGGGCAGAGGGTTTCATTTCCTCACTGACTGTTGGCCAGAGGTCAGCCTCAGTTCCTTGACACATGAGCCTCTTCAACATGGGAGCTTACTTTGTCAAAGCCAGCAAGAGAGGGAATCTGCATTCGAATCACTTAAGTGAGGTCTCATCACCTGTTATACTATTCATGAGAGCAGGTCACAAGGTCCAGCCCACATTCAAGGAGTTCACACAAGAGCATGAGATTTTATAGGTGGTAGGGATCATTGGGGGAACTTCTTAGAAGTCTGCCTAGCATAGCTAGAGCAAAGTCCAATGATCTTAAAGTTGTCTCCCTTTCATATATACATCTTTAAACTTAATTTTTCTTACCTACAGCATTTATTATATATACTGTAACATCACAGACAAATGAGATCACTGTAATACACACCAAAAAATTATATAAAATTTGCATGAAGTGGTTAAGCATTTGGTTCTAGAGTACTCTAGCAGCATTAGTGAAGATGCAGGGTGTTCAATAATGTGTTGGGGTACTGACTTCAGGTTTCATTTTTACCTGTGAGCTGTTCACGTCTATAAAAAGAGAGAGTGGGTTATATCCTTTTGTTCTGCTCCAATGTGTGTCGAATAAAATACAGAAAACAATACTGAAAAATGGAGAGCTGCTAAAGACCAGCATGATCTGCACTTGCAGCCAGTATTTCACACAATATTGGAGAAATAAATTTCTTAAATTCTCAATTGTGCATAGCTTTGCAACAGCTAGAACTATAGAAAGAGTTAATAAAGATTTTTTTATATGGCATTTAGATGTGAACAGTTTCAGATATTGAGAATTCTCTGTAATTAACTGTATAGGTTCCGATCATATAAAGAGTTGGTCATCCCAACACAAATTGGCACAGAAAAGCAGAGCAGACCCTACATTATGCAAAAGAATAAAATCTAGACCAGGCCAGGCCAGAGATGTTTCTCTTCACCTTACTTGATCAAGGTTTTTTTCGTCAACTCCCTAGTATAATGTTGACGCAGACATTACTAATCCTCATCAAAATCCATTTCTTTCCCTCAAACTTCACAGAAAGTTAGAATTTATAGAAGTTTTTCAGTTATGCAGGATCATGTGACTTTCTGGCCAAAGGATCATAAATCCGAAGTGATATGTGTCAATTTCTAAGCCAAAGTATAGAAGAGTGGGTCTGAAATCTTCATGTACTCTCTTCCTTCCTCTGCAGCAACCAGTGATTTTCAAATGGTGGAGTCTCTGTCAATGTGAGTCCTTGACTGACCATATAAAGGAAAGCCCCTGCACAGTGATGGACATGTGCTATGTCTAAAGTGGTAACTTTTTTTTTCATGTTAAGACCCTTTGTCTTAATGTTCTATTGTTGCCGTAGCAGATTACTCAAACTAAGAGGCTTAGAGCAATGCAATATATTATCAAATACTTCTAGAGGTCAGAGGTCTTAAAATCAATGTTTTGTTAGCATTGCATTCTTACTAGCTTATTTGGGGAAGAATCCATATCCTTGCCCTTTCCATATTCTAGAGGGCACTTACACTCCTTGCCTTGTGGTCCCATCCTCCATCTTCAAAGCTATCAGCATAACATCTTCGGATCTCTGGACTCTGTTTCTCTTTTTTTTCTTTTTCTCTCCTTTTGTTCTCTGGTCCACCTTCACATTTCCTTGTTTGACTCTGACCCTCCTGCCTTCATATTATAAGAACTCTTGTGATTACATTGGTGCATCCAGATAATCCTGTGTAATTTTCCCAACTCAAAATCCTTAACTTAATTTGCAAAATCCCTTTTGCACATAAAGCAACATATGCATGGGTTCTGGGGGTTAGGATATGGACATATTGGAGACATTTAGCCTACCATATCTTTGAATTTAGGGGTGTATGTGTTATTGCAGCATAGCTTAGTGTATGCTGAGTAATACAGAAGCCACTGGAAGGTAATAATTACAGAACTTCATTGTGCATTAACTGTGGTATGAATATGCTTAAATTAGCTATTTAGTGGATTCAACTCGTCTCAATTTTTCTTTATCTTTATGAGGTTGCAGATTGCAGAACTTGCTTATAAAAGATAAGTACAAAATGCACCACACTAATAATTATGTATCACTTTTAGGTTTCTGGCTTCTAGAGTTTCCAGAAAAGATAAACATCAAATAACAGAAAAACAAACTTTATTCCTATTTGTGTCTTTACATTACCCATTATTTATTATATAACTATATCTGAAGGAATTATAACATAACTTAGGATATTATATAAATGATCTGAAATGATAATGAAAATATGATTCTAAAGCCTATTTCATGATTGCAATAACCACATTTTGTTTATTGGGTTGTTCTCCTATCTGGACAAAAAGACTTTTTAATCTGCACATGATATCTTAGCTTCACTCCCCATTGTGTAATTACTTTCAGCTGTATTATTATTTCATGTTCTATTAGGTAGAATCGTATAATATGGAAGGGCTCATTAAAATGTTTTTTTTTTGCCTGTGTGAGTAGTTATGTTCAAGACACAGGCAGATCAGGACATGTGATTAGGGTACATGCAGCAAGACTGCAAATGAAATTTTGTGGGCTCAGACCTTATCTCATAAAAGAGAGGAAGCTAATGGGTATGTGGCTTGCTTCCATTTTTATCATTTCAGCTCCAGAAGATCATTATTATATTTTTTGAAGATTTATTTATTTGAGAGAGGGAGGACGAGTCGGGGGAGGGGCCAAGGGAGTGGGAGAGAGTAATCTCAAGCAGAATCTTTGCCAAGTGCAGAGCCTGATGAGAGGCTCAATCCCATGACCCTGAGATCATGATCTGAACCAAAACCAAGAGTCAGATGCTTAACCAACTGAGCCATCCAGGTGCCCTTCAACTCCATTGATTTATTAATTTATTTATTAATTAATCCAGCAATTCAACAAGTTATTTATTAATTAACTTATCCATTTATCCTTTCAACATTCCTTCAGTATCCACTAGGATGATACTGTAGTTTATTTATAAGGATATAGGCTTTGGAGACCGATTGACACTTAAGTTTTAATTTCAGATTCACTACTTACCAATTGCATCAACTTGGGCAAATGTGGCCCCTCTGACCCTTAGTTTTTCCATTTATAATTATGATAATAATGTCTACACTTAAGGATTATTGTGAAAATTAAAGATAATGTACATGAACACTTGGTAAATTATAGGCATTCAACAGGTGATAATAGGTTGTTGAAATAGTAGTCGTTATCTGCCAGAAACTGGGGTGCAAAGATGAAAACCACATAACCCCTTCCTGCAAATAACTACAGAAGGAGCAAATAACCACAGTGCAGAATAGGGGTATGACCAAGCTACGTATCAGAGGAAAGGGAATGATTTAGTCTTTGGGAAGGTCATAAAAGGGTTCATATGATAGGTTACATTTGAGACAGTTAGAAGTGAGTTTGGCATCTGAGAGAAGAGACATCGGAGCAATATATGTAGTTAAAGCAAATCTGAAAAAGCAGGGAGCATACAAGAAACCTCAAGTAATTTGGTTTGTCTAGAGCATAGGACTCTCCAAAACTCCCTCCTTCACCATCTTGCTCTTTCAAGATTCAGGTGTAGCATCACTTGTCTGTGAATCTTTCCCTAATATGTGTGGCTCAGAAAAATCACCTACTCTTTCTCTCATGCTCCCACTGTAGTGAATAGATACCCCAAATACATAGTCCCTACCACTTCTTAAAACTTCTGCTTGTCTTTTCTCTCTACTAGATTGTAAATTTCCTAAGTTCGTTGACTATGCTTTATTCAACATATTTAAAAAATAAATATTAAGTAATATAACAAATATTACTTGAGTGAATGAATAAATTAATAGTAAGGCAATAGTAGGAGACTAGAAGAAGCCTGAGTGAGTTTGCTAAGCTAAGAATTTAAGATTTCTTCCTATGGGTAACAGAGAGGCATGCCAGGGAGGAGGATAAACTGAGGAGGAAAGAGTGAATTTTAGGGCATCATAATTGTTCAAGACAAAAGTTATGGGAGAATGGTGGAAATTGAGGGGAAGAGACTTATTGAAGACACATCTATAACTTAGAATGACAAATCTTGGGAGAGGAGAATATTTGGATAAATATTCCATATGAAACATGTTGAGTTTGAAGTTTCTATGGAGCTCCTCTCAAGAAGCAGTTGTAAATTTTTTATAGTAGGTAGTCAAGAGAATGGCTAGTGCTGGAGAGAAACATTGGGGAATATAGATGAAATCAAACTATAAAGATGGTTGAGATCATCAAGGAAAGTATAAGGACTGAGAAGAGAAAGTAGTCAAGCAAAGAACTACAAGGAACATCAGCATGTAGGTGGTGAAAGGAGAAAACAGAGCTAGAAGAGCAGACTTAGAACAACATAGCTAAAAGAATAAAACTCGTAGGATTTTGTGTAACTGAAGCTAAGTGAGTTTCAGGAAGGTGGAAGTCACTAAACAGAAATAAAAAAGAAAGAACATAATATTTTGAACAGCATCTCCCAAAATTAATAACTAAGAAGTTGGTGATGGCCTTTGCTGCCACATTTTCTTTCTTTCTTTTTTTTTTCTTTGTAGTTGTAAAGGTGAAGCCTAATTAAAATGTTTGAATAGAGTCTTTTTCAGAGAAGGATTCTGCATACAGACTCTTCTTTAAAGAATACTCTGATCTGAAGGATGAAGATAGGCTAGTTATTTTAAGATGAGAGAGGGCTAAATGTGGACCAGTTTAGTACATGAGACTTGACCATAATTTATGGCCTGAGAGAAAAAGCCAGTATAGAACAACTGTTGGAAAATACAAGATAAATATAGGATTATTGTTGGATTAAGTTTTATGAGGCAATGGAGCATGATAAGTAGAGTGACAGCACTTTGGACTTCTCCATACGCCTGAGGGAGTGGGGAAGAGATTACACAGTCAACATTAGTTTTGAAGTGGTCATAAAATGGTGACTCTGAAATATTGTTTTGGGCATTTACTTGGAGGTATGGCTCATTTTTTTTAGTAAACATTTATTAAGGTTGTACTATGTGACCAGCACTGGGATAGAGTTTTTCACATTTATACCCTCATTTAATCTGAAGATAGGTTTTTGATCCAAAAGAGAAGTTTAACAGAGAGTTTGGAAAGCAAACGTGGGGATAACCTTTTGGAGGAAAAGTTCTTAGCATTTCTTCAAATGGAACCATCTCAAATTGCTTCTTGGCCTGTGCGTAGATTGGCCTGTCTTCTGACCTTAGGAAATAACACATGGCGTGTTATTTGTACATGTGATGTGGTGGTGGTGGAGGACTGTGTGGTATGTTTGTGTTTTGTGGCCTTCAGGTCACAATAATTGCCTTTGCTATAGGGATTTAGACTTATCAACTTTGGAAGCCCAATGTTTCAGCCTTTTCAGGTTGGTTCTAGAAAGCCATCCATGCTAGCAAAGTGCATTAGGAAACAGACATCTAAGATGAATGATGCTTGTACTATAAAGATAAGGACCAAAGTTTCTTATTCCAGGTTGATAATTCTTTCCAAGAGGTCATAGTCATCTTCATATGAGATGTAGTTTGAACATGAAATCAGAAAGTTTGAATTTGTATGGGAAATTTTATTCTAATCATGTAACAATAAAGAACGCTGATGAACTTTCTCATTCTACTCTTTTGATAGGAATTAAATACAAGTTAATTAAATGATCTATTAAAAGATGAGAATTCTATTTCCTTAAGAGTGTTTGGGCTAACATAAATTCTCATTCCAATGGTCTATGTAAGATAAATATTTTATTTTATTTTACTGAGCCTTATCCTGCCATATTTATTTATGTAATGGTTAATCTATAATCTTGTTTTAATATCAACCAGAGTGCTCTGTTTCTATTGATCTTTCGTGTTTTCTTCATTTCTCCTCTGTTCCTTTGTCCCTCTGTCTCTTTCAGCAGGCATCCTCATTTATTTGTTACGTTTAAATCTATTGGCCCTGAACTAAATGTTTAGCCACTGTGGTGGGAGGGAGCGGGCGAGGAGTGAGGAGGTCTCCCTCTCTTCACTTAGGTAAATGGCTAAAGTTAAGGATTCATTTACCTAACTTAAAAGCGGAAAGGGAAAGGGAGAAAATACTTCTATGGAAAGAACAAATAAGTTTCTCTAGGAAACATGAATGGATTCTTAGAGAAACAAATAGGAGATAAAGCTTGTTGTGATAATGTTTGTTTATACAGATGTGAGTGGTCTTTTTCTGTCTTCTTCATGGCCATAAAACTCCCCTGGGACTTATGACAGCTTAATTCTTTTGGGAGGCTCTGCCTTTAAGCAGATAAGGGGAATTCAGGAAAAGATTCTTCACATTGCCTTATTCTGGATCCCTTAATTTCTACTATCTGAAACTTTCCGGTAAGTTTCACAAATAAGAAGCTGTGTTGTTTTAATTGCCCCATATCCCATTGAACCCAGTCCTAGGTATAGCCCACTCTAGTTAAATAGTTACGTTTCATTTCTGAAGGCGGTGGTGCAGGTGGTGATGGGGCAACCAGCAAAGTTAGGCCTTTATAAGGGGCAAACAATTAGGCATTTGATGGGTGATATTTCTATGGAAACAGAAGAAAAATGAAGATTAAAAGTCGGAATACATTATAAAAGAAGGTTGTTGGGGTTTTTGTTTCTGTTTTTGTTTGTTTGTTTTTCAGTCCGTTTGAAGTGTCTTTAAACGGTGGAGTGAGTATCGTCATGGCAGTGTCACAGTCATGGCTATTTCCTGGAGCAAAGTAGGGAAGATGTAGGTGTTCCAATGAAGTTTCTGGGTGATCCACACTGTTATGGTGATAAATCCTTTGTATTAAGTCATCCAGCTTATTTGGAACTGATGCAAATAACTATCATAGTCCTGTCATAGTCCTTTCCATAAGTCTCTGAGGCAGTATTTTTTGTTGAAGAAAAAGTACTTTGACTGGTAGCTGATTGTAAGAGCTTTCAGAAAAGCATCAGAATAAAAAAGTAACTATCTGTAAATGACGAAAACTTAAAATCGCTGTGGTTAAAGATCTAATGAGAGTTCATTATAATGCAATTGAAAAGGAAACTTGGTTGTCTGTCACACACATTTTAAGATAAAAACCTAAATCATGGCTGATAAAATTATACCAAGACATATGATGGATAACAAAGACATTGTCAAATTTCTAGGAACTTTATATATAATTTCTGAAATACCTATATTAATAACATGTACACATGCAGATATAACCTAGGAAGGTTAAGAATCTCTACTTATTTGACAATGTTTCTTATGCAATTTAGCATATCAAATTTAAACCTAATTAGTTTGACATCTTTCTTTTTCCAAGGTGAGGGAACAAATCCTTTGAGATTTTTTTTTAGGGTCCCTCTGGGAAATCTCAAATTCATTTCAAGGTCAAGAAGACTTCATTTAAAATTTGACTTGGGGAAGTTGTCAAAATGTCAAAAGGTTTGAACACTTGATTAAACGGGATCACAGATCACTATGAAATGATGCTTAGTTATCTATTTAACCGAAGTGATAATAAGAGATTTTAAAAGTAAATATAGGAAGTAACATAATTTAAACAAAATAGCTCTTTTAACATTGAGAGAGGTCAAAAAGATTTGGTTGAGGACAACATGATAAAGATGTCATAAAGCCAGGAAATTATTCAACAAAACACAGAACCTTTGTTTCCTAGGTAGATTACTCAAAAGGTAAAGAAAAACCTTTTGCAATCTCTTCTTAAGAGCAGACCAATAACCCAAGAAAACTTTGTCCCTTTAACAGAAAAAAGAAACCAAACTCTAGTTTTGCATTGGCCCATTATTAATATTAAAGCTCATTTAAAAACCTTATAATAAATCCATTCAATCTTAGCCAGTTTAACCATATGAGATATTTTCTCTTGCTTTCTTTTCTACCAACTCTTTATCACTTTCTGTAACCATTCAGGTTTTTGTCCTTCATTTTTCTCTTTCTCATTCTGGAACAACCTTTTAAAAACCTCTAAACAATGAATTTAGGACAAGATTACCCTCCTTTTTTCTTTAATAAAAACATTCTACTTTCTTTGAATACTTTGCATAGAGTTTTCTTTTCCCTTCAATCTTATTATTCCTAGTAGTTTCATTTACATATATTGATTAAAATTCTTATCCCTTAGCAACTTTAATTTGTAGGGAAAAAAGAGGAAGTAGACAATATGAACTGTCATAAATCAGCTTTCTGCAATAGATTGGAAAATTTATGATACAACATTTTGTAATTTCTTTACAGTAAAAATTTTTTAATGTAGCAAAAATAACATGTTTATTAACGGACCCAAATATCTCTATTCTCTTGGTAAAAATAGGAAGCCAAAAAGTACATAAATTTAAACTTATGTTTAATAATTAATGTTTCAGTATTTTATCTTATTTAGAAATGTAGATATTCAGGGTGCCTGGGTGGCTCAGTTGGTTAAGCACCTGCCTTCCCCTCAGGTCATGGTCCTAGAGTCCTGGGATCAAGCCCTGCATCAGGCTCCCTGCTCAGCAGGGAGTCTGCTTCTCCCTCTCCCTTTGCCCCTCCACCCACTCATACTCTCACTCTCTCTCCTCTCTCAAATAAATACAATCTTTTTTTTAAAAGAAATGTAGATATTTAGTAAATATCAATAGTTTAACTTAGCTTAGTATAACTTTAAGGTTCCAATTTACTGAAAAGATTTTGGAAACTACTTCTAAGCAGCTATATTATAAAACACAATTATTGTTGAAATAAAGTCTGAGAGAACACTGACTCAGCTTGACTAAAATCAAATCTGTAAGTTTTGTAATCTTAAACATCTAAGAGATATAACATCAGCTTACTAGACTAGTAAGCCCAGGTAGAGTAAGAGTTGTATTTCTGCATATATGTGATGCTGACAATTCTGAAGGCAAGCAATTTTTATTAAGTTAATATTACCAAACTAGTCTTATTTAACATTTTTCCAAATCATGTGACCTTAATAAACATTTGGGTTAGTTTCCATATTTTTGAGGGTTTTAGGAATATTTAATTTATAAGCACCTTTTTTTTTTCAAGTAGGCATGGAGGGAGTGGGAGGAGAAATCTTTTGTGCTGGGAGTCTGTAGTTTTTATAGGCCAAGATTGAGACTTAGCTGAGAAGACTCAGAATAGCCTGATTGAAAAGGCTGAGGCCTAGTGAATTACTATTTAAATTTTCCTTTCTCTTTAGTACAAGATAGTCCTTTTTTCAGGGTCCTAGCTTTTTACGCTATCTACTGGTATCTTGAGATGAATGGGGAAGTCTTTCTGGTTGGTAAGAAAAATGAGTGGGCTTTGTTACTCCTAGAGTTGTATTTCTGTTTCTACAAAGACTCGATTTATATGGTAAAGATTATTGATTTTAATTTCTCATTCTTATTGCTTTCTTGCAAGCAATTTTCAAAGAATTGGTTGGCAGTCTCAACAATAACACAAAGGGGCTGACCTGCCCATCCAACATTATTTTGATTATTACTATATATATTTTTTTACATCAGGAAGAAGATTTCCTAATACAGAAATTAAAAGATTTCTATGTTCCAGGGCTTCTGGATTTAGAAGTGTGTGCCTTTGGAATGTCTGCATATGTCATTCAACAAAGACTGTAGTATATATTTTCTCCTTTCGAGTACATAGTTCCACTTTCCCCCAATTAACATTTGGAGGGAAGACTTGTAAAATAGTTCCTATCAAGCCCTGAATATTGCCTATAAGTAGGTCAACTACTGATTTGCAGAAGGGTCTGGAAGAGAGTCTGACTATTTGTTATCTTGGTGAAGAGAGTTTTTGTCTGGCTTGTTACATAACTACAGTAAAACTGTGGGTGGGAGGGTTTATGGTGGGTTTGGATTTACATTTTTGTTCTAAATCTGATTTTTGCTCTTTAATTTTGTCAAGGGAGTATTTTAGGCCAGCCATGGTACTGTTGTCCTTCTTTCAATTTGATCTTCTCATAGGTACCAGTAGGACATTGGTGTAGGATGAGAGCTCTCTGCCCTTTGAAAATCCTTTTAAATATAAAAGTTTTGGGGCACCTGGGTGTCTTAGTCAGTGAAGTGGCTGCCTTTGGCTCAGGTCATGATCTAGAGTCCTGAGATTGAGCCCCTGCATCAGGCTCCCTGCTCAGTGGGAAGTCTGATTCTCCCTCTCCCTCTGCTGCTCCCCCTGCTTGTGCCCTCTCTCTCTCTCTCTCTTTCTCAAATAAATAAATAAATAAATAAATAAATAAATATTTTTAAAAACAAGTTTTTTCCAAATTAAAGGGTATGTTATCTGGCCATTGATGACTTAGGGTCTCCAAAGGTATAACTGTTCCAAAATGTAACTCAAACCAATAAGACTTATATTTAACCATGGACATAAGACACATTCCCCCAAAAGGATGCAGAATGTACAATCCCCATGATCCAAAGTCACTCCCAAAGATAAGCAAAGAACAAGAAAGAGACTTAAATGAACTTGAGAGCTGGCAACGGTTTGTAGGACACCAACTGCAAATGGAAAGCCCAGGCTACCCACATTTCTGTCCAGCCAACTATAAATTCTTAGGGCTTCCCAATGTCTTTGAGCACAGACCCAGCATGCAGAAAGTCACAGAGAGAATGCTGACATGGACTCAAGCCAAGCTATCAGGACACAAAATAAGACACAGAGAACCCAATAGCTATATCTGGGAGGAAAAGGATCTGTAACAAGAGTACTCAAACCAAGAGTCAGAATACCCAAAGTAAGAGTTCTTCAAGTGTTTTCTCTTGCTAATCTAATCCTGAAAAGAAAAGACAAAGAGAGGCTCTTATTGCCCTAGCCCAACTGGACCTTTAGCAGAGTTCCAGGAGTCCAACTATTAAGGAAATTTACCTTTTCTGACTTAGTCAGAGATCCCAACATCTCAGTTGCAGCCTCCAGAGTGATTGATAAATCCCAATCATCCAATCCTCATCATCAAACTATCAGAGAGGAAAAACTTTTCCTCTACTTGCTTAGTTTAAGGGACTGTGTGCCTGCAAATTAACCCGACAAAAGACGGATTGGCAAGGGAAAAGAAAAAAGTTTATTTGTATTGACATGGGAGCACACACAAAAGGTGGCTCACTAAATGGCTAAAGTTAGTGGTTTTTATCTAAATTAAAAGGTGAAAGGGAGAGAAGAGAAAAGGATTCTGGGATGAACAGATGAGTTTCTTTAGGAAAAACAAATGGTTCTTCGAAGAACAAACAGAAGATAAGAAAGCTTGCGATAATGTTTGTTCAGGCAGGTGCAAGTGGTCTTTTTCCATCATGTTCATGGCCATAAAGTTTCCCTGGAGAAAGGATTTATGATAGTTAAATTCTTTTGGGAGGCTCTGCCTCTAGGCAGATAAGAGGAGTTCAGAACAAGGTTCTTCACAGTGCTATATTCTGGATTTCTACCATAATCCCATTACAGCTACTGCCCACCTTAACTCCTATAATTGTCCTGTTCTATAATGCAAGACATAATTCCCTAAAGTCTCATACCTACTGACAGTGAGGATGAATGTATTAAATATAGCATATACTGTGTATATTTTAAACCACTGGATAGTTGTCCTAACTAGATTTTTCAGTTATATATATTTATTTTTAAACCATTATGTGCTGCAGGAAATACATAAAAGACAAAGCCATTCAGTCTGGAGTTTCTCCTTGAAATGTGTTTTTTCTTTTCTTATGTAAAATGAGGATAACAATACCATTTTTACAGGATTGGTAAAAGATAAGAGATAAAGAAGGATGAAAGAACTTGGCATGTCCTTGGTAGATAGTAGGCATTCAATACATTTTCAGTTGAATCTAGATCTAGTTGAACCCAACTTCTCATCATGGCAACAAAATAATGCATCATGTTTTGTCTTTGTTTCCATTCATGCCTTGGTTTACTTTTAACGTAGTTTTAATTATAGCAGAGATATAATAGTGTATTAGTTAGTGTATTCTAATTTTTTCACTTAACATTATTTGATATATATTTACACTGCATTAGTACTATGTTACCCCTTTTAAGGTCATTATGCTCTGCTGTCACTAGAAATCAGTCGAGTGCAGTCACACAGTCATTTGCAAGTGCTAGTTATTTGTTTGGCAAGGTGGAAGCTTATACTTTTAGACCATAAATTAATGACTAAGTTAATCTCCCTTTTTTAATTAAGAAAAGGCAACTAAGCATAAATGCTGATTAAACAGACAATGGTACTTAAAGTAGTATATAAATAATATATGTTACACAAATTACTTAGCCTGTGTCTTTCCATGAGGAGTAAAGAGCGAATCAAGGTGATTGTCTGAAATGTATAGGCATAAAGTCTAACAAAACAATGTTTATCTCAGCCATATCTGTGAATTTTTGCAGGAATTATCTGTTTAATTGGTTCAATAATCTGCTCAGCTCTTTAAAATTTTCTCTAAACCCTCTTTGTTCAGTTACTAAAAAATCATTGTTTTTCCCTTCGCTCTTTTATACATCTAAACATTGAGAAGATAAATAACAAAGAGTGACTACTAAGCTCTTTATAGGAGGTGCTGAGAATAAAGGCAAAATACAGAAATAAAATTTCAAACTGCTCACATGATTTTGGGTGGAAATTTTTTTATTGTTCTTGGTCAATATTTCTTAGTCTTGAAACAAACCTAGGGAATCAGCATCCTAAATTATTTCTATAGGGTGTAAATTCGTCTGCTGTTCCTTCACATAAGTTATTTATTTTTAGAGAAAAATCAATTTTGAAGTTGAGACTTTATCAGGCCAAAAGGCCGTTTAAATCCAGTGATGAAAGTGCTATGTCTCATTTGCACTCTACCAATTTGAATTCAGGTATCTGTGAACCTCGAGAAACTTTGCCTTTTCCCTCATCTTCCAGCTGCTCTTATGGTCGAAGAGGAAAGGGTATAATGTTTATTGTCTAAACGCCAAACATTAATTGAATCATTTAATGGGTATTGATACTAAAGAAAAGGAATAAAAAGGGGGCATTTCAATCCTCTCAAAGAACAAAATAGCTTCTACTCCACTCATTTGGTATTCGACTACATTTGGTAGGTACTCTTTTCTTCTTGCTTTCACTGTTTATGTTCAAACATCTAAATGCATTTATCAGATTGCCTTTGGAGACTGCCTGTGAGGATAGGGATTTGCAATCCGTTTCAAAGATCACAGCATCTTGTTATAGGAAGCATTCATATTGTTATGAAAAGAAGTAGTCTATACTAAAAATATACAAGTGTCACTTGAAATCTAAGCTTTTAAATAAGAACAAGGATATCTGGCCATACTCCTGCTCCCTGAACTCACACAAGTCTGGAAATGAAGAAACTTTTCTTAGCAAATAACCAAACAACTATGCAGTGTAATAAAACCTTGCTAATTTATCCTTCATTGATTAAAACATGTAAAACCATCTTAAAGAGCTGAAGTTTAGTTTACAGTCATTGATTTTCTAATACAAACTTGTAAGAGTTTGGAAAGCATAAGTAAGGGTTAAGTGCACAGTATCTTCAGGTAACTTTTGCAAAATTTCTAAGAATATGAAATAGTATACAGTATTTTAAAGGATTTATCATTCTGACCTATACTTTACTTGGGATAGATGTCTCCTCCAACCCAGTCTTGATCAGTTCATACTATGAAAGATTTTATTATACAGTCTATCTTCTGCCAGGAATGTTCTTTTCCCAGATACTCACGTGACTTGATTCTTTATTTTCCTTCAAGTCTTCACACAAATATCACCTAGATAAAATTGCATCCCTGCTGTCTCCAGGGCACATTCCAGCTCTCACCCTGTCTTATTATATTTTTTTCTCCTTAGCTCTTATCACCTATTTGTCATTCTGTGTATCTGTTTATTGCCTCTCACCTTCCACTAAAATGTAAACTTTATGAGAGCAGGGACTTTCCTGGTTTTGTTCATTCTTTGTTCCCAGTGCCTACAGTAACTCCTGGCACATAGAAGGTGCACAATAAATATTTGTGGAATGAAGGAACAAATGGAATTTGCTTGACTCTGATGCAAAAAAAATCGACTAAGGAAAAGACACCAATTGATAAATAACCGATAGAATATTAACACAGAGAAAAGACCCTTTCTATTTGTGCCCGATGTTCTCAAATCTATTTGTTGTTTGTTTTTTTGTTGGGCTTGAAATGTAGGCATCCAGCCAGGAGCCTGCATGCTGACTAATGAGAAAGAGATACAGATCTAGCCCAGCAATATTCATACATTCTATATGCATTCATTTTTCTCTAGTGACATTTTAATATATTTTGGTGAAGATATTCCCAAGATAATGAAGATATGTCGAGTGAGCATTGAAAGTGATGAGTCTTTTTTTCCATTATCAAAGACAAATACAGGTGTATAATATATGCAGAGCATTGAAAGTAGGGAAAGAAAATGAGAGAATCCCAAGTAATGAAAAGAAATTAAAGCTCTCCAGTAATGAAAAGGAAGGCCAAACTGAAAACATAAATCTCTAGACTCAGCAAGGATTTATGCTGATGTGGAGTGAGTGGACCAATGGCTTTCATGATGTGATTCATTTTGAAAAAATGTCATTTCTACTGCCAAGTAGAGTTCATGGTTTAGTGAAAATTTCATCTTCAGTCTAATCACATGAGCCAAATTCTGGCCTCATTTATTCTGATATGAGGAAGGAACTAATTCCTGAGCTTATTTGTGAGAGTCTCGGTATAATATCAAGGAGGGATGGTCACAGCTAAGGTGAGATCTTGGTATATTTGTATTAGGCCTTACGCTATCCACTGGAACTTCTGTGTAATATGACATTAATAGCACAAAACCCACTTAATTCAAGACTGTTTTACACTTTTTCCAAATGACTGAGAAGATATCAACTCACTTATAATGCAGTCCTGATGGTCAGACCATAGGATATCTGATCATGCATTATTTTCAGCAGAGACTCGTAGAATAGCAAGGCAGGGGAGAATGTAGACAGGTCATTTTCAAGCAAGACCAAATCTAAATCAATTCAGGGAGATTTCACCTGGTTTTGGGATTGAGTATTAAAGAACCACTATCACTGATCAGATTTTTTAAAAAATTGACCATGTTGTAGTAAACTAAATTAGGACATATCCTCTAATACTGCATATATAATAGCAAAATTAGGGCAAGTGGTTCACACAGTTTGTACCTGAGGGTACTGATGATTAAAACGAATCCAGCTATTTTCTGGGGAGGATGGGAAACCTCTCTGGTTAATCAGGTAAATTAGGTAGTAGTAGCTAATACAAATAGTCACACAGTGTGGGCCATCCTACACTGGTCTGCTACATACTGGGTGTCATGTATTATGCAGTAAAATTTGACTTCAGTATTGTTTCAAAAATTAGAGATTGGCTATCTAATTCAGTCATTAATAAACCAATTTCCAATTCTTCTGGCTGGAGTAAGTAAATATTCATAGAAGTAGAGAAGAAAAAATGGAGGTCAGAGAGTAGATGTAAAAGATAGATGCACAGCACTGCATAATGTTGGTTTTTGTTGAGCTGAGAGCTAGATCAGGATTGGGACTGCTTGGTACCGTCCCAGATGACAACAGCCACTCAAATGGTCTTCTGTTGAAACAATGTCTATTCTATCAACTGTGGGAAAGGACTAAAAACCACAATGTTGATTCAGCAGGTTTTTCAAAACTTAGTAGGTAAAATTGTTATACTCAGTATTTTCACAACATTATTATAAATCACAATGTCCCCCTCTTGAGAGATCCTTTATTCATATATTTACCAATAAGTCTCACAACTATTATTGTAGATTTACCCAGACTTTGATTGCTTACAGAAAACTGTACACATTGATTTAGGAAGATGTCACTTGTTTCAAGCTTTAGCCAATATTTCCATTTGCTCTCATTTGAATTCTCCTAAAGTGTTCAAATTCCAAAAGCAAACATAGAGTATGAAATAATGAATAAGGATCTAAAATACAATATATATTTGAAAAACTTATTCTTCTATCTTATCAAATGAGTAGAACTTTTGCCAACATAAATAGAATGTTTTCCAGTATGATATTTAATCAATATAATATCCTTTCCTTTTTAAAGCTGAAATTAATTTAGCTATATTGTTATTGGAATGAAATATGCAGAATAGAAAACAAAATATAATTAAGCCTCAATAAACCTCCAACATGGCTTTCTCTAACAGTTGCATATGAAAAGAAAAGGAAAAAAAAGCAATATAAAGGCTTGTTTTCCTGAAACACCATCTGTTATTTTTGTTTGAATCAAGCTCAATGCTCAAAAGGTTGTGGATACTGTGCAGTAATTAGCACCATTATGGGAAATGTTGTTACTTCTATGTATTGGACTTCCCCAATTATACAAATATAGAATTCCAAAATGATCTCTTTTATCAGAGGTGTGACTAAATTTCTTGCTTGCACTGTAATATCAGCAAAGTAATATTGGATTGTCAATTTGTGTGCTCTGAAATGCAAATAAAATAGAAGCTTGCTCTGCATATTTTCCATCTAATTGTTGTTTTCTTTATGTCATATATACAGAGACTTTGAAGAAAGTGGTCATGAAATTGCTATCAAATATCTATAAATTATATTGATTTCTCTACCTTAGGGAAATTAGTTTTCTTATAACTAAAAAGAAAATTAGATTCCTTTCCCCAAGGGGAGACCAACAAATTTCAAGTACTTTTATATATTGCATAAGAATCAGTAAATGTTTTGTACATCATCTCCCCCCTGTTCTTTGGGAACGGTAGTCCAGAAATATTTAATGCGTGGCATGTGGTCATAGATATTCTACATGAAGGTTATATCTGTCCTTTAGCTTACAATTAAAATGATAAATTTAAGATTCGTGTTTCTCAAGCATTGCTTTTATAACATTTTTTAAAAATTAATCTTGAATCAAACCAAGAAAGAAAGCTAAATGGTATTTAAACACAGGCCAAAGCTACTCAGATTAGGGCTTTTACCCTGACTATGAATTCCGAGAGGGTAAAACGTAGGTGAGAATTCACAAGGCTCTTTAGAGTCCAGCAGTAGTCTGGCCATGAGCTTCATCGGGGTCAGCGCTATGTCAGGATTGCCACCTGATTATATCATCTCATGATAATGATGACAGCTAATATAAGTGTACACTTGGTATGTACTGAATGCTTTCTAGAAAGTAACTCATTCAATTATGACAACAGACTCCTTAAGGTAAGGTGCCATTGTTATCTCCATCTCAAAGGTGAGGAAAAAGAAATAACAGACTCTGTGGTTCCGGGAAGTAAGTGGCAGATCGGAACCAAGGCAACCTGGACTCAAGGTGAGTCTGTGCTCCTGACATCTATCCAGAGAAGTCAGTCAGCAGCTGAGGTTTGCCTTACAGCCATCTTAACGGGCAGACCTCATGGAGGAAAGCCAGTGTGTGAGTGAGGGCCCAGTCCCTACAATAATAATAGTAAGCCCTTAGATGGCACTCACTCTATGCTGAGCACTTTACATATATCAGTTTAATCTTCAAACACTCCCCCAGGAGTAAGGAATTCTTTTAATTTTCACTTTTTAATTGTGGAAAGCAAGACACAAAGAGATCGAAGAGCTTGCCTACCACTGCACTGCGGTGGCAGAGGCAGGCTTTGAATTCAGGCAGTCTGATTCTATAGTCTAGATTCTTTGCTATTATGGAATACTGTATCATGTCTTAGACATTTAAGACCTTCAGCAAATAATGGGTGATATTCAATTTGTGGGAGCCAGATTTAGAAGAAAAAAGAGGAAACAATGAAGTGGTTTTTAAATATTAAAATTGAAGGGGCGCCTGGGTGGCTCAGTAAGTTAAGCATCTGCCTTTGGCTCAGGTCATGATCTCAGGGTCTTGAGATCGAGCCCCATGATCGAGCCCCACGATTAAGCCCCATGATTGGCCCCACATTGGGCTCCCTGCTCAGCGGCGAGTCTGCTTCTCCCTCTCGCTCTGCACCACCCTCCCTCCAGCTTGGGTGAACTCTCTCTCAAAGAAATAAAGAAAATCTTTAAAAATAAATAAATAAAATTAAAATTAAATTTAAATATAAGAAAAAAGGAAGAAATATATTTGAAGATCAATGACAGTAATATATGGGCACTCTACAATTTAATCTACATTTACCCTTGTTTTAGTGCTTGTTACAGGTTGAATTGTGTCTCCCACAAATTGATATGTTGAAAGCCTAACCCTGAGGACCTCAGAATGTGACCTTATTTGGAGATAGGGTCTTTACAGAGATAATCAAGTTAAGGTGAGCTTTGTAGGATGGGCCATAATCCAATATGACTGTTGTACTTTTAAGAAAAGGAAATTAGGCCACAGAGGCACACTGAGGGAAGATGATATAAAGAGATACAGAGTTGATAGCTATTTATAGTAGAAAGAAGTGTGGAGCACAGCTCTCCCACAAAGCCCTCAGAAGGAACCAACCTTGTTGATTATGTTGTTTCAGACTCCTACCCCCCCAGAACTGTGAGACAATAAATTTCCATTGTTGAAGCCACCCAGCTTGGGGTACTTTGTTATAGCAGTCCTAGCAAACTGGTGCAGTACTTAGATCCAAATTAGAAGAAAATCATTTCGAACAGCTTAGCCAAAAGATAGAATTTCAGGAAGGATACTGGGACACCTCATGGACTCCAGGAAAGTCTGACAACCAGCCTGCAGTGTACGGAGACTGGAGGGTACCAGAGTTCAGGCAGTATCTCTGAGTCTCATTCTTTCTGCCTCACGGGCTACATCATCTCTAATTTTTCTCTTTTTCCACTTTTCCACACACATGACTACACCAAAGTCGACAAGGTGCAGGTCCCCACAAATTAACAAAAACTTATTAATAAGTTGAAATCTCAGTTCTGAACTCAGAGGAGGCAGAATCCCAGAGGACTGACATGAGTGAGGTGTCTATCGCTATTTCAGTCTGCTATAGCGAGAGTGGCAGGGCTGTGTAGGGTAAACATGGCTTTTAGGAGCAGCGCCACATTGGGATTCTTATGGGGTCTAGTCACTTTTGTCTTCATGTGCCCTATCATCCCTAAAAAAATTATTAAAAATTATGTTTTATGATCATATTGACATAAAGATAGTTATCTATTAAAACATTTCCTTGACATGAAATTAATTTTTTTCTTTTTGATTTTAAAGAATGAAGACATTTTCATAGTCCTCTAAAAGTGTTGTGGGCCCTAAGCCACTAGGCCTACTGTGCCTAATAATTGCTTTTTTGATGAAGTGGACTTCTCAGAGAAAGAGGGAATCTATGAGTAGCTACACATTCCTATTTAGCTAGGCCTTTCAAAGACTTTCCCATCACTTTTTCAATGAGACACTTTTAATTTGTGTTGTTGATGATGATACAACCAATATTAATGCTGGAGAGGATATTTTCCTCATATGTTCCTCTATGTAAATGCCTTTCAGATTTATAACCGAAAGTTTTAACTTCCAACTCCTGATTCCCATATGGTCTCAAGGGTGTAGAATAATCTTGATGCTTATGATGGAAAAGACTTGGAGTAAATTATTTAAGCTCTTGGACACAGCTGAGTATTTTCAAATCCCTTCTCCAATACACAGGGTTATATTTTATTAGCTATATCCATGATAACAATTCACTGAAGCATATGCCATTAGTCCATCTTTCATAAGTAAAATAAATCAAGAAGTCCACTTATTCACTAGGAAATACATATATCTTGCCTTTAAGATGACATTTAATTATGGGTCAAATTGAACAACTGTAGAGGTGTATTTTCTGTGCTAGAGGCATGAAGGGGCTTCTAAAACTTATTCAACTTCTCTAACTGTTATGTGTCACTTTCGAGTCCTTTCATCTGTGCTAGCGATAATTATAGAAATGAAATAACAAAGACAGAATGATAAGTGGGCAATTATTTTCTGAGTTTCAAATCTAATAGGTTGGTCATATGACTTGGTTGAGTATAAGCATTACACCTAAGTGACTATTTCAAGGGGGACTACCATCATGTGACTTGAAATACCCAGGGAATCACATCTTGAAATACCCAGGAATACAGTCACAGCTCTTATAGAGTAGTGAGTTACAGAAGTAACAATAGTTTCACAGAAATTAGGTGGCTTATTTTGAGAAATCAAATCAAAGGTTCTGCAAAGTACCACTAGAGCTATACACTGAAGCCATTGCATATGTTCATACGTATTGGTTACTCAGTGCCATTTTAGGCTGTGTGCACAAATGTACATTGCATTCACCTCGAGAACTGCTATCTTTGAGAGCAAAGGATCACCCTCTACAATAATAAAATAAGTATGAAAAAGCGGAGCAGAATTATCATTGGCTTGGGGGCTTTTTCAATCTGGAAACATGATGAATTATGATGATTAATTTTATATGTTAACTTGACTGGGCCACACGTTGCCAAGATACTTTTTCAAATATTATTTTGGGTGTGTCTGTGAGGGTGTTTTTGAATGTGAGGAACATCTGAATTGATAGACTGAGTAAAGTAGATTGCCCTCCTTAATGTGGATGGATCATCCAATCAGTTGAAAGCCTGAATCGAACAAAAAGGCTAACCCTCGCTCCCGCCTGACTGTTTTGTGCTGGGATATCAGTCTTTTTTTGGCCTCCAGCTTCAACTAAAACATTGGCCCTTCTTGGGTTTTGAGCCTGCCAGGTTTCATACTGGAACTGAAGCATCAACTCTACCATCAGCTGTCCTGGATCTTCAGCTTGCCAACTGCAGATCTTGGGACTTCTCAACTTCTGTAATCACATGAACTAATTCTATATAATAAATCTCTTGATACATAGATAAGATATATGTCTGTCTATTATCTATCAGTCAATCAATCAATCTAATCTATCATCTATCATCTATCTCCTATTGGTTCTGCTTCTCTGGAGACCCCTAACATAATGAGTACATATTAAGGAAAGCTCAGTCTAAATTCCTGCCTTGTAACCTACCAAATATTTGCTCTTTATAACTTGGCTAACGTGAAACTGGCGCATTGTAGGCTATCAAAAGGATTTATTATAAGGGGAAAAAAAAGAAATAGTGGTTACAACTCTCATAATCAGACATCACTCCAGAGCAGAATCTTTTGCTTCAACCTAGTCGTCCCTTTCAAAACTAAGCTGGATTAGAGCTTTTAAACTAGTGAGCGGCAGCACACTTCTGCATTGTTAATGGGGTGCCACGAAAAGTTGAAACTTCAAGAGCAGCGAAGAGCAAGTGAAGGTGGGTCAGGGATGGGGCACCTGGTCCGAAGGCATCCACCGGAAGCAGCGCCCTCCTGCGTCTACCGGAAGTGGGCTTTGTGTAGCCAGGGGGGCACCGTTGAGTGGCGTTGCAGCTCAGCGAGACGTAGCCGTTAACCAAGGTAAAGCTGGTAAGAGAGCTGATTGAGGGGGAGGCCGACAGTGCCCTGGCATTTAAGGCGTCATGGTACTGCGTGTGCAAGGACAGCACCTGGATCTTCCTGGGAGCGCTTCCTCATGAAAAGGAGATACCCTCCGTGTGGTCTCTCGGTACGGCGAGATTGTTCGCGTTAATCTCACGCGGGACCGGAAGACGGACAAGTTTAAAGGTCAGTTTTATCTGCTATGAACACCAGCAGAGTACAATTTTGGCTGCTGAGAGTTTTAATGAACTCGAGTCCACCACATATCCCATTAACAGCCCCCTCAGTCTTCAGAGGGTGAGGGTGACGCGACCAGAGAGCTCTGGGAGAAGGGCTGTAGGGCTCAGACCCCTTCATCGAGTCCATCGGAAATCTGCAGTGACGAAACAGCCTCCGAACAGCACAAACTAGAAAAACAGAGAAGAAATGAGACCAGGAAGAAGACCGCTGTATGAGTTAAAGATGAAGCGGGACAGACTGAACAGGCATCGTTCCTGCCAGCCGGAGCCGGAGGCCGGATTAAAATGGTGAAGAACGTCCCAGGTTCTTTCTTAAACATACCAAGGTGGAGTTAGGGTTTAGCCCAAATCAAAAGCCCCAGCTCAGATGCTCTGAGGCCAGGGACAGCTTGCAGCAGTGCGCGGAGTGGGGGCTGAGGAAGGAGAATCCAGGTTGTGAGCCCAGCCAGAACTCAAAGACTGGCGGAGGAAAGGGGAAAAGAGTCCAGATAGGAACAGAGATTGAAACTCAGAGGCATTTTAGGCGATAGGCGGCACAGCCGCAAACAATCTCCAATCCCCGTGACCACAGCCAGATGAAGGCTGGGGCCTGCTCAGTTCCTCATATTTTGAAATGAAATGTGATATTTAAAATAATATGAGCTGGAAGTTGTTATTAATTTTATATTTCCTGTAAATAAAGTAATTGGGGTAGAATTTCCTTAAATTTTGAACACCCACCCTTTTTTTCCCTTCAACCATGTAGAATTTTATAACAGTTGTGAAATTACCTACTGAATTTGTATGGCTTCTTCTGTAAACTCCTCGAGATTTTGATGCCTAAGATTTTTAAGAGTGGTGACCTATAGTTGTTCACCATGCAGTAACTACCTCCCATGGTATCCTGCCTAAATACTACCATTTTCTACAGAACAGGATTTGCAAAAGGTTAGAAGCACTGAACCAGATAACCTCTATAGTCTGTCATAGTTCCAAGCTTCTCAGGCTACCGCGGGAGAATTTGAGCCAGCATAGAGGGGGCTTACTGCTATTATATGGTTTTTCTAGTAAGCAGTAAGATATATGTAAAATATTTAGGGTCCTGCTCCTATATGATTTTATGTTTTTAATAGTAATAGTAGTTGGATTTTTTTTTCACTATAACTTTAGCTAATGATAAAGGGCAAAGGATATTCTTATGGAAAGGAGTATCAGTTGAGGTATATAATTAATCATGGGGGATTGAAAATAGGGTATCTCTGATAGCACATTCTTGCTATTCTCTACTTTGTGTATATATATACACACATGTATATACATATACATACTATCTATATAAAAATAAAGAAAGCATGATATTTTATTCTCTGTCACAAGAAGTTGTTTTATCTGCTGGAGAGCTTGGGATATGTAAAACGATACAGCATAATTGGAAATGCAAAATGTTTCCCGGATTCTGTTAGTATTTGATGTTTGATTGATGAGCGTTTCATTCCCATTTGCAATTTCATATTCTGCATATGGACAGAACTGCGTGTATGAACTTACAGAGGTTGCTACTTAGGATGGAAACCTTAAGCTAACCTTTTGGAAATTGCCTGTCCATTTTAAATAAGAAAAAAATCCCAAGATTCTTATATCTTGAATGATTTTGAATACTGTGACTTTGGGCCAATCATTCTTTATACAGGCATACCTAGTTGCTCTTCATAGATACTGTGTTTTTTACAAATTGAAGGTTTGTGGCAACCCTGCATTAAGCAAGTCTGTCAGCAATGGTTTTCCAGTAGCATTTGCTCACTTTGTGTCTCTGTGTCAAATTTGGAAATTCTCACAGTATTTTAAACTTTTCATTATTATATTTGTTATGATCTGGGTCAGTGATTACAACTTGCTGAAAGCTCAGATGATGGTTAGCATTTTTAGCAATAAAGTATTTTTAATTAAAATATGTACTTTTTTTAGATATAATGCTGTTGTATATTTAATAGACTACAGTATAGGGTAAACTAACTTTTATAGGTACTGGGCAACCAAAGAATTCATTTGACTTGCTTTATCGCAATATTTGCTTTTTTGCAATGGTCTGGAACCCCACCCACAATATCTCTGAATTATGCTTGTACAAGAAATATATTTGGCCTAAAAATTTTCTTAAACTCTTAATAATTTTGCATTTCTATATTCAGAAGTTACCAGTAGTATAAGCAATGACAGCATTGCTAATCTGCATTTACTCACCAGTAGAAATTTCTATAGTAGGCATTTACTGTGTATTTTAAAGATCTTTCCTTTTTATTTTATTTTTTCATAAAACTAACTAAAAATAGGAAAAAAATGCTTTTAATCCAGTTATCAGATCCAAACTGTTTTCACATTTCCACATTTACTTCTAGTCTTTGCCCACATATATGCATATTTTAAATAGTTGCAGGTCCTTCGTTTATTCATTTATTTGTTCATTCATTCAAGAAATAAATTTAAGTTTCTACTACATACCAGGGCCTATAATATAGTTGTAGATACAAAAATGAATGTGACACAGTGCTTGGCTGGAGGAGGTCATAATATAGTGGAAGAGATGCACATGCAAGCAGTAAAATTAGAAGTACGTGAAGAATGTGCTAGAATTGTAAAAGGGAACACAGGTGAGTGAGTGGGGCAAATGAGGTGAGAAAAGACATTGTGGGCAGGGATTCCAATATGTGTAGAATCCAGGGAAGTTACAAGTAGTTCAGTGTTAAGTGGGAACACAGGGTATTGCACGTAACAGTGAGAAATTAGGCTGTTGGAAAAAGGATACAAGAAAGTTCTTGCGTGTTATACATGCTATTTGAGCTTATCTTACTTTGAAGGAATCAGTGATTTTAAAGAGAAAGTAACATGATGGGAAATAGATTTCTGAAAAAAACACCTGGTGGGAAGGTGGAGGATGAATTAGGTTGGGAGAGGAACTGAAAGCAGAAAAAGGAGTAGGAAGGCAATTGCTGTGGTTTAAGGGAGAAATCATGAAAGCCTGAACTGAGGCAGTGTGGTACAGGAGAGAGAGGAACTTGAGACATCTACAGATATCAGGAGATAATATTGTGAGGAAAGGGAAGACCCCAAAATTCCAACTAGAGAATACAAGAAGAGGAGCGAAGTATATGTGATATGTGAGCAAAGCATGTGTGGTAGGGAGGGAGTGGAGGAATGCCAGGTGATGACAGAGAGGTGATGTTCATTTTGCTTCTTGTTGAAGTCAGCCAAAGTAACAGCTTAATAGTAGCACAGAATTAGGGGCGCCTGGGTGGCTCAGTTGGTTAGGTGTCTGAGTTTGGCTCAGGTCGTGATCTCAGGGTCCTGGGATCAAGCCCCAAGCCAGGCTCCTCGCTCAGTGGGGAGTCTGCTTGTCCCTCTCCTTCTCTCTCTGCCCTTCCCCCCTCTTGTGCTCTTTCTCTCAAATAAATAAAATCTCAAAAAAAAAAAAAAGTGAGGGAGAACACCACGTAGCAGTGAGAGGTAAGCCAATATAAACAGGAACTTCAAATATAGTCTTTTGGTTGATAGATACATATATATATATATATATATATATATATATATAGTACGCCTTACTGTAACTTTAATAGCTATATAATATGACATATAGTAAACACAGAATAGTTTAACAAACATGTTAAAGTGTTTTCCCCCTAAAATAGCAGTGCATTGAGTACATTTGTGCATATGGTATTTTGGTGGTGTTATGCAATTTTTATAGGATATATTCTCAGGAACTGCATCATTGGGTCAAGAATATGAGTGGTTTGGGCCTTTTGGTTTTTCTGAGCCATTTATCATCATTTATATGATATTAGGGAGTAGATTCAGAAATAGAGTTTGGCGAGTGAAATAAAATGACAGAAATTTGAACTGAAATACATAACCTTGGTGAATATGCCTAGATTTACTACATCATTTGGTTTGAGGTTGATCATTTTTCTCAAATATTATTCTTTTGAAATAAAGGTGGTTCCAGAGTTAGAGTTTTTCTGACCTTATGATATTCCTGGTTGGCAGATATACTTGTTTATCTTGTCGTTTAAAGTCTTAATAGAAGGATACTGGTTTTAATACTGGTTTTATCAAACATTGGAAAAACTAATTTTATTCTTAATTCTGTAAGGTGAGAGTAAAATTGACTATTACTTGAATCTTCATTTGTGGTCTTTGGTAGCTACCTAGATCACTTCATGATGAAGCTGCCTCTGATTAGAAGAGCAAGCAGGTTATATTTTTGATGCTTTGTATTTATATGGAGGAGTCCATTTATTGTCTAAAACGTGACTTTAAGTAACCATAGATCCTAAATGCAAGATAATCCATGAGTTAAATAACAATATTTGTTATCAAAGATGATCACTTTATAGGAATACATAATGTGGGGGAAATCTATTGCATAAAATTCAATAATTCGTGCTGAAGTAATTAAGTTACCTTGACAGGCCTATTGTTGATTTTACTGTCTTTTTGCCTCCAGTGTTCTTGCTTTTCATTTGTAAAAGATAAAGAAGACACATGATATGAGTTTGGCTCATGTGTCTGAATATGGCTCCACAGGGACGACTTGATACAGCTGAAGCTATTGCTTTGTAGAGACCTTTTATTTTGAGCAGCTGCCTTAACAGCCTTCGTCTTGTTATATGAGCTATTTCTCTGCAGTAGGAAGAGAAAGATATGATTGAGCAATACTTTTTGACTAAAACTTAAAATTGCAAAATCAAAAACAGAAATGGATGTCCCTGAAGTTATAAATTTATAATATGTGACAGATACACAATTTTCTTATCCAGTTTTAAAGCATTCCTTTAATCCCCAGAGGTTTTTGTTTTGTCTCATTCACACAAACTATTTGCCATAAACTATTCCATTTTGGTTTAGTAGTTTGAGTCCTTATCCCGAAGGCATCTCAAAGGGCTCATCTACAAAAATAGATTCCAGGACCACTCATTCTGAAGGACAATTCAATACTTCCTTTCCTCCTGTGCCCCTATATGCACATGAAAAACCTTGGTTCATCAGCTGTTAATGTAATATAAGGAATGAATTATGCTCGTTCATCTAATTGTAGGACCAGAGGACTAGGATGGAGTCAACCACAGCTTTATTTGTGAGATGTGGCAAGAATGGCTTTTAGTTTGTTATACCTAAGTCAGCTAGAAACCTAGCTGATGGCAGTGTTAGCACCTCTCAGGCATTGTTCATGCCTGTGAGTTTAGAAATTTATATGTTCTCTAAAAGTACCAGTAACATACAAAAATATCACATATCATTCCAAGCCACGTTTACATAATTGCAGTGGATATGATTAATAACAATTATACTAATGTTTGTTTGACCCCTTATGTCTGATTGACTCAATTTACTAGTCACTTTTGTGTGTTCAAGAAATAATCCAGATTATCTCTTCATTTCAGGTAAGGAACTAGTCAGAGAAAACACACTTTGATTTGTTGGGAGGCAGAAGTTCTCTCTTAAGTGACAGTCTCATTGGCCTTCTAAGCTAAAGCCTAAATTGAACTACAGTATATTTTTTGATACTTGCCTCCTTTGATTCTTTTACTCTTTAATTGAAGGTCAGTTTTTGACTGTAAATGCACAGAAGATAAAAATATATTGAACTTGAGTTTGGTCTGCTGTATGAGTGAGGACTTCAGATTTTCTCTAATAAGCATATGTTTTGAAAGAATAGCAGGGAATAGGTATAATAATAGAAGCCAGTACAGGGGATGTCTGGACTGCAACTCTGAATAGGTATTAATGATGCCCTATCGTCCAACACAAGGGTTAAGCAGTATTTCAGGTATGTGGACCTTTTGTGGGGGCTTATTCATTCCAGTGAGATGGATCTAGAAGAGGACAGGCCTAGAGAATTCCCTTCTGACAGGGTTTGTCTTTGGGGTCTGCTTGAAACCAGGTTTGTTGGTAGGAAAGGCTTGAGTAACAGGATAAGTGTCAGAGTACTATTTTATATTTAAACTCTGAAAAGTTTGATATGTTTAAATAAGCCTGAACATAGATTGGGCTTGTACAGGGATCCATGTTGGAGGAATAAAAGCACATAGCAGAAACAGATTTGGATGTGGTATTTTTATATTTTAAGTAGTTGTTTCTTAGGATTAGTATTCTATTTCATTTGATTTAATATATAATAACTAATATTAAGAATAAAGATCTTATACTTTTAAACTCCTTAACTGAGTGTTTTTATAGGAATGGGCATTTTTGTCAGCAGTCTTAGTTTCTAAGTAATGATTAGCAGACAGCATGGTAATTGTTGAAACATGGGAGTGCCTGTAACAAAGCTTTCTCTTAAAATGCTAGGAATTTATTGTGTAAAGGGTTCCACATTCTTTATTGTAGTTTTCTTTCCCATAGTGTTTTTGAGACATTTCTGGCATGTTACTTCAGCTTCTTGTTTGATTTCTGTCAAACAGGATTTTTCCAGTCTTTATGTTACCAGTGATAGGAAAAAGTAGATGATTGTTGACATTAAAATATTACTGAGATTTCAAAGGTGGAGGACATTATCTTTTCCTATTTTTCTTTATGCTATAGTGTTTGTAACATAGTGTTCCCAAAACAATAAGCAACTTTGGGAAATAAATTTGGTAAATAGCCAACTGATTTCTCACATCAAACCAACAAAGAAAGGTAGTGCTATCAGATTAAGCCATTAAACTGTATTTACATAGTCTATATCTATAGACTATAAACTGCTAAGCTCTATCAGTACAACAGTAACTACCCATTATATTGACCAACCAGAATTTATCCATTTTTATTCATACCGATCTTGCTTTCAGGATAGAGAGGGAATTTCTTCCTTTTTCTGTTGGTTATGAATGGAAGTCATCCATTTTTTTTTCTGACTTTCATCTTAATGGTTTGAAATAAAGAGTAAAATGCATGGCTTTTCAATTTCTTTTACTACTTTATTTTATTACTTGGTTATTTTAAGGTCAAAAGATTTCCATTTCCAAAATACATAATAGAAATAATAAAGCAGTAAAATTTGGACTTAGATAATATGGACATTTTTCTTAAAAGTGTCAACATGATTTACAAATTATTAAAAAAGCAGTAAAATTTGAACTTACATAGCATAAACTTTACCTTAAACTGTCAGATACATGATTTTAATGTTATTTTACTAATATATCACTAATAATTATTTTTCTTATCAACAGAGAAAGTGAAGTAAAATCTAGTTACCTAAGAAATCTTTAGAATTGGAAACCCTAGATATTCCTGTGTTAATTTGGTTTCATTTATCTGAAGTCTGTATTTCTGCCATGTTATCTGAGATCAACTCTATATAATTGAATACCTGAAGGAAAGGTGAGGGTTTTCTAGTTGAATCAGTCTCCCAAACATCATTTTTATATAAGTTATCTGGAGAATTGACAAAAGTGCCTTCATTTAAAGGCTATCTGTAGGAGATAATTGCTTCAGTTTTCCATTTGGCAAGAATGATCTTGGCCGTAACGCCCTCTTCTGTTGAATTTCTTTTCAAAGTAGGATTCCAGAATCCGTACAAAAATCTGAAACAGTATTCCTCATTTGGGTAACTTAGCATCCTCACAGAAATCCTGTCATAATTCATTTGTGAAACAATACCTCTACATACCTAAAATAGTTTTTCATAAGAAGAATGTTCCATAGGAAAAATAGTTCCAAGGGAAAAATAATTGGCCTGTCCCTTGGAGAAAATGCTATTAAGTCGTGTGTTATGAGAACAGATAACATTTTCCTTGTCTGTGATTTTTTTTCAATAGAAATTTGGTTAGAGAAATCACTTCAAAATAGAATATACCAGAAATAATCAGTCCGTAAGTGGTTCTTTTGAAGACTGTTAAATGAAAAATCACCAAATGAAGCACTCCTCCATGTTTGCAAAACTGTTTTCATCCCCAGGAGGCTTGCAGCATTTGGTATTTCTAGAAAGGTATGGCAGAAGTAGTACTAGAATTGTGATTTTTGCCAACTATTCCCTAATGGCAGTAGACCCTCCAGAGAAGAATTGAAAATTAAAAATGATAATAGTATATTCTATATATCATCAGTATATTCTCTAATATTTATTGTTAAGCATACATAAAGTGTAGCCAGTTGTGATAATAACTACCTTATTAATACCTGGTGTCAAAGATCTTTGAAAACAAAGCTTATAAGATTAGGGACCAACAGGAATGTATTCCTTAAAATGATAGGATTATTTTAAAAATATCCTCCACCAGTCCATCCCGCTGGCAGAGTACTTACATGGTATGCGTATGAGTATTTGGGCAAAGTGCTTGAAATATTAGGACACAGCAAAAATGGTTTTGAAGTGTTTTCTTGTTCAAATGCGTTTGTTGTCAGGACACTACCTGTTGATCATTTTATATCCCATGCCTAAGAGTGTTTAAAACACCATATTACAGGCTTCTGATTCCATGTTGGGCAACTTTTAAATCCATGTGTCAGTAGTGAATGAGCTGATTAGTAGCGTGGATGACTTTTGGGATCTCCCCTTTATTGATAGTTCCTTTGTAAAGCAAATGCCAGTTCTGCAGTCTAGTAATAAAGACAGGAACTCCCCTGTTCATTAGACATGTAGCAGTAAAATGGGTAAGATAGCTATGGAAATGTATTTGCAATATGTTCTCTTTGCTTGATACTCATGCAAATACTGCTGTCCCTATTTACTCAAATCAATAATGGATAATGGAATACTTCTAGTCTTTGGTAGATTCCTGTGACCTTGAATTGGTGCTCGTGTCAGACAGTAATTGCCATCTTCATCTTTTGCAATTATTTTAATTTTTGAAGTTACCATCCTAGTACTTTTAATATTTTGAAATTTCTTTTTTTTTTTAACTTCACTTTTCAGCTGAATATCATTATTCACCCCTGGAGGATGCATCATGTTGGGGATTTCCAACTACTCTCCTAAAAGGAAGGCTTCACTGCAACAGTTTCATCCCATTAGGAACATGGAAAAACAAGCAGCCACTTATCTCTTTTGGCTTAAGCCGAAAGAACCTAAATGAAGGAAATAAACACAAATTAATCTGGTGATACTTTTAGAAAATGCACTAATGACATGAATACTTTTGAGTTGTTGTCATCAGCATCACCATCATCACCATCATCATCATCATCATCATTATCATCATCATCATCCCATGTAGTGCTTCCTGTGTGCTCAGCACTATTCTAAGAGCCTACCCGTATCAACCTAAAAAGAAGCCTTTGTGGTAGGTACTATTATTATCTTTTGGGGGGATAAAGAGGACAAGGAGAACAAGGAGGGAAGACTGGTTATGAAACTTCTCCTAATCACCTAGGTAGAAGGTGCTAGGGCTAGAATTTGACCCCAGGCATTTAGGTTTCAGAATCAGCCCTCAGTTGTTACGTTTGAGTTTCATGTTATGATGTTTTATCTCTAGGTTTTTTATTTTGTATAACTTTGGGTGGGCAAACATTCATTTGAACTTCCCTATTTTTTAACCCTTTACTGGGGCTTTGAAATTATTTTTTTATTAACAAAAAGTTATAGTTGCTACAAAATTCCCAGAGCACCTAACTTTTGAGTTGTTCCAAGCCTTCATTTATTTCTGACTCAACTTTTTCCAAATCATCATTCACAAAATGAATAAGGCTGATCTTATAATATTGCCATGTTCAGCTCTCCAAAAATAACCGTTGTGGCACATGACCTATCATTTTTATGGATCCTGTTGAGTGAAGAGCTCAGTTGCTTGTACAGACCGTTTTATTTTCCTTCTACTTTAATATTGTCTATCAGCAAATCAGGAGGCAGTATTTCCTTTTGTGGTGTTGCTCAACATAGAGGATTTTACACTTGTAAAATGCGCTTTCATATCTCAGCCCAATGTGTATTATAAACAAAGCCAATAAAAATGTGCCATGTTATAATTATTTTCTAAATCAGAATTATTTTCCAGATCAGTAAATGCCGTGTTATTGTCATTGCCTTAACAATATTTTAAACAACTGAGTTAAGGGAGCCTGGGTGGATAGAATTTAGCAAGTGGTGAAAAGAAAAAAATGACCTCTTGATTGTTAGATCAAATGCAGTTGAATTTTGACCTGTGTGTGATGGCCTTGTCCACAGTTAATGACTAAATTGATCTATTCTTTGTTGATTTGGTCTTTTCTTGCCAGCTTTAAAGATCAATTTTTGCCTTATTGCTCAGGTTGTCATGTAGTTTATTTGTTTTTGTCATTGAAAGATAAAGAATTACCCACCTATCAATCAGGATATGTCTCAGGTAAAGATACACAATAAGGAAGACAGATCACTGAGTTGAAGAAATCACTGATGTTGAGAAATATAATTTTTTAGTATTTTGTTTAACCAGGTTGGCTACTGATGTTTATCAATTTTGTAGATAATGAATGAGTAGCACATTACTTGTTAAGTTCCTCTTCATATGTGGTGATGATATAGATTTTATGCCAAATCAGGCAAAGAATGTGATAGCTTTTGGTTTATAATCTAAGACAGAAAAAAACAAGCATAATTTTTAAGTATAATGGATATTTAAATAATTGGTATATTTCTTTGTGGAACAGGAAAGAGATAAATGCATTTTGTGGGATCAAATATTGATTGAGAGGGGTTTAGAGAAGGTCACTTTGCCTTATTGCTAGACAGAGATAATTCATCGATGGGGTATATTTTCAAGAGGAGTTGGAACCAGAGGGAAATGGCTGTTAGTAGGCTTTATTTGGGATAAAAAAAGCAGTCTAGGAATGGACTTTAACATGGGAAGATACAGATGTGGAATGATAGCCTTGGAGGCAAGGTAAAAGGTGGTCCTGGCAATAGATATAAGTAAATAGAAGGTGGAACTAAAAATTGAAGACTTTCTTTAATTCTCTGAAAGGAAGTGGTTTTTTAATGAAGCCAGAATGCTATGAAGACCCTGTTCACACCTGGAAAAAATGTACAGAACGTGTTACATTTAAATTAAAGTTTAAATTTAAGTCTCATCCTATAACAAATTAGTCATTAAGTATATTCTAGAACACTTTCTTAACTGATGTCTGAAGTACCTGGAAAACAATCATTAAAATTTCATTTATATTTGGTGATAGGCAGATCATTCCCTAGAACATTGTCTAAATGCTGCTGAGAGATGTAATTTGACTAGTAAATTAATGGTTTCTGGTGATCTTAATGTTAACATAACATTTGGAGGCATTGCTCATCAGGGGTGCAATATTGTGTTTTACAAGATGCATGAGACAAAGGCACTTAATGAGTTTTGGCTGCGCTGCACATATTGTGCACAACTCTGTTCAAACTGTTACAGGCTCCCTGCCAAGATATGTAGGAGAAAATGCCTAAAAGATTAGTAGAAGAAATGGTCCCATCCCCTACTGTGTACCCTTGTGATTGGTTTGTCAACAGTTGGAGAAAATTTTGGTATAGACAGTAAACAATTAGTGTCAGTTCATAGAAATGCTGGACCCCTGCATAAGATTTATGAAGAGAGAAATAGTGACTCTAGTGTAGTATTTTCTTCTTCGTGATAAGTGGTGGTTTTAATAGGTAATGGCTACTCCTAATATTCATTATTCATGTCCATTCACATTTTTAATAAAAATTTTCTGTGATAAATTCCATTTGATATACTTCTAGAAAATGAATGGCTAGATAACATTGCAAGTTTAATATTCCTTTTTTGTATACATAGCAAAAATTTTAAATTATTCAGATCCTCATTAAATTTTAAACATAAATAAATAACAATTAAAGTTGCTGCCCATTAATAGTCTACAAATGAAAAATGGCAAAGGCTGTTTGTTATCCTACATGGTTGGCTGCTTAGAGGACACACATACATAAACATTATTCCTGAGTTGTAGAATCATTGTACAGTTGAAGAATAAATTATCCATAAAATTGAATCATACACAACTGGAATAGTTTTATTTAAAAATTTTTTTTTTGCAAATTCTTTAGCGTATTCTCTTTTTGGTTATCAACATTTTTTCTTGTATGTTATCTTGAAAGTACCCATTCTTAATCAGCTTATAAATGTTTTATGTAGTAACAAAGCTGAACTTTTTTGTTACACCATTACAAAACGTATTGGCCAACATTTATTGAATCTTTTCTATGTGTCAGGAACTGTTCAAAGCACTTTTTATGTATTAACTCATATATTAACTCACAGTAATCATAAAATTTAATTACTGTTACCAGCATCACTTTATAGAAAAGTGAGGTACTGAGTAATCAGGAAGTTTGTCCAGCCTCACAGCTGAAAAGTGGTGAAGTGAGGATTCAGTCTAGGTAATCTGACTGAGTCAGTCCTGTTGACGATTATGTACATAAACTTTTTCAGATTACCTGGGAATGAATGTTTGTGGTGGATAAAATTGAACTGTAGAATAGTTTTAAATTAGAGGCTCTTTCTAGGAGTGCATATGTTCTGCTTTTAAAAATATAATAGCCAAACTAACATTTGAAATGATTGTTTGCATTCAGTACTACTATTATTTTTACCATATAAACTATTTTAAGTATATATTTCAGTAGCACTAATACATTCATACTGTTGTGCAATTATCACCACTATCTTTCTGCAGAACTTTATCTTCATCCCAAAATGAAACTCTATACCCATTAAATAATACCTTTCCTCTATCCCCTTTTCTCAGCCCTTGGCTAACACTATTCTACTTTCTGTCTTTTTATCTCACTTTTCCCTTCTATAAAGTGATGCTGATAACAGTAATTACCTTTTAGGATTATTGTGAGTTAATAATTGGCTTAGCATAGCATAATCTCTCTTCAGAGCTATGTGAGACTACAAGGGGACACTTGGATGGTACAGTTCTTCTAAGATGAACCCAACATCATTTGAATTGCCTGCTATTTCACTATTGTTTTCTGCCCAAAGAGAAACACTTTGATGGTATGGCTGTGGGGTGGGGGGTGGGGTAGAGGCTGTGGGTGGGAAAGAGGCAAGGTAAGAAGGAAGGAACTTTAAGAACCTGCAAACAGGAATGAAATAGATACTTGGTTTATATTAGGATTCCAGGGAGGGGTGTGTATGTGCATGTATGTTTGTATGTTGGTAGAGCTTGAGGAGTCAGGTATATCAGAATCAACTGTGAATTGTTTTCAAGTTATTCTTTGCTACTTTGCATTCCAGGTCTTTGGGAATCGAACTAGAGTCTGGGGGTGGGAAGTCTGTGTCATTTGTAGGAGCCCTTCTGTTGGTGTTCGTACCCCCAAAGCCCACCCCCCCACCATACAGTTTTACATAATACTACACAGGCACTCACATGTCATTTAAGAACTATTACACTAACTACATCATCTAAAAAGGAGAAAAAAGGAAAAGCTAGTCCATAGCTGGCTTATCCTTGGTTACTTTGCAACACATTTGGGAGGATGGAGGCAAGAAGAACTGGGGATTTCAAGTATATTTGAGCTAACAATTTTGGATAGTGATGTCAATAAACAGAGAAAGTGGTGGTGGCTCTGAAACACAAACAAAGAAAATGAGAGAAAAAGCCAAAAAGATGGCAGAGATGCACAGAGCTGGTCTAGAAAGAATCCATGGGCCCAGGATGGAAGCCATGAATGAAGCACAACCTGTGGATTTATCAACAAACACATAGCTAGATACCATGAAAATAAGGAGATAATCAATTTAACATGTGTTTCAAGACAAACATTATAATACTTTGCTTTTAGGGATATGATCATTTTACTTTTAAAATTGTTAGAATAGGGGCGTCTGGGTGGCGCAGTCATTAAGCGTCTGCCTTCGGCTCGGCGTGATCCCGGTGTTGTGGGATCGAGCCCCACGTCAGGCTTCTCCGCTAGGAGCCTGCTTCTTCCTCTCCCACTCCCCCTGCCTGTGTTCCCTCTCTTGCTGGCTGTCTCTCTCTGTCAAATAAATAAATAAAATCTCTAAAAAAATAAATAAATAAAATTGTTAGAATAGATTCCTATGGTTCATTTGAGATGTATGCCTAATTCATTTACTCTTTTAAGATGTCTTAAGCATATTTTGAGTATAGTTCAAGCAGAATCACCAACTTGTCTTGGTTTCCCCAGGATTTTCTCAGTTTTAGCACTGGAAGTTCCATGTTTCTGGAATTCCTTTAGTCTTAGGCAGTTGATGATGACTGGTCACCGCAAGTTGAAGACATATTATTTATAACCATATCTTTATCATTTTATGATGTACATATTAATTATATTTTCTACTGTGTTTTTATTCATCTGTAAGAATAATAAATAGTATACAATAAAGTCAAATTTTCTTTGAATTACAATCTGTAATTTTTGAAGCAGACATTTTTGCTTTCAAAGGAAGAAGGTGGCAAAATGTTATTGAAAGCAGTTGCATTTAATGTTTAAAGTGATACTTGCTAAATTGGATACCTGGCTGGCGACCAGATGTTTTAGGAATGCATCTTAATTAATTATAATGCCGGCTTCAAAATGCACATGCATATGTTTGGAAAATCTATCTGTTGGGCATATGTATCTTTCTTAAGATAATTCACTCCTATGGAAAGAAAGAGAGCACAGGTGTTAGGATTCTTATTCTCAGATATGCATTTGTTCTCAGATAATCATTTAAAACTATTCGTTTTTTCCTAATACAAGCATTTTCCACTATACATTTCCCTGCAAGCATTACTTTAGCACCTTCCCATACCTTTTTATACATTGTGTTTTTATTTTCATTAAGTTCAAAACATGTTCTCATTTTCCTTTCAGCTTGCTCACTGACACATAGGTTATTTAGAAGTATGTTGTTTAATCTCCAAATATTTGGGAGTTTTATAGATCTCTTTCTGTTATTGATAACTACTTTTGTTACAAATGGAGAAGACACTTGGTATGGTATCAGTTATTTTCATTTGGTTGTGGTTTGTTTTGGGCACAGGTGAGGGTCCATCTTGCTGAACGTTCCATGTCCACTTGAAAAAAATGTTGAATCTGCTGTTGTTAGGTTAAATCAGTTGATATTGAGGTCATCTAGATCCTTAGTGATTTTCTGTCTGTTTGTTCTATCAGTTACTGAGAGAGTTGTGTTGGAATCTCCGTCTATAATTGCAGATTTTTATGTTTTTCCTTTTAGTTCTATCAATTTGTACTTCTGTTGCTAGTGTGTACATATTTAGGAATTTTATGTCTTCTTGGTGAATCTAATTGTTTTTCATTATGTAATTTTCCCCTTTATGCCAGATAATATTTCTTCTTCTGAAGTCTACTTTGATATTAATATAGCCACTTCAGCTTTATTTTTGATTTATGTTCACATAATGTGTTTTCCCCATCCTTTTTCTTTTAACCTATCTATGTCTTTATTTATATGTAAACTGAGTTTTTTGTAAACAGCGTGTGTTTGGATTCTGCTTTATCAATTTGACCATCTCTGTATTTTCATTAGTATGTTTTGATCATTTACCTTTAATATATCTATTTTATGTTGTTTAATTGGGAGATGCCCAACTTGCTAATTGTTTTCTATGTGTTTCCACTTTTTTTCTCTTCCACTTTTTTTTTCCTGGCTGGTTTTGAATTATTTACTATGATTCCGTTTTAACTTATTGGCTTATTGGTTATACCTGTTACTAGTTTTAGGGTTTCCCTTGGGTTTACAATATGCATCTTCGATTAATCACAATTTACCTATAAGTAACATTGTAACACTTCACGTATAATGTCAGAAGCTTATAGTAGCATACTACCAATTTATCCCTCTCAATTTTTTGCTATTTTTGCCACAAGTATTTCAAGCCTCAGAAAAATAACAACCCTTAGGACAAAGCTAGTCATGCTCATTTATTTTATAATGTATAATTTCACTTTCATACTACAAAGGCATAGTTGAGTAATTGCAACAGAGACCTGATGGCCCACAAAGCTGAAGATATTTACTACCTGATCTTTTAAAGAAAAAGTTTGACAACTCCAGCTTTAGACAGTTATCCTTTTTAGTGTGATTAAGAAAAGAATATCTTTTATATTTACTTTTATTTTAACCATAGTCAGCAATCTTCATTATTTCCCAGGAGATCCAAGTTTTTGTTTTGTGTCATATTTCTTCCTGCTGAAGAACTTCTCTTTAATATTGTAGTTCAGGTCTGTTAGAAATGAATTATCTCAGTTTTGTTTAATCCGGAAAAATATCCTTTATTTTTTTAGTTATTTTTGATGAACATATTTTTCTGGCTTCACAGTTGTTTTTTTATGTCACTCCATAGTCTGGCTTGCATAGTTTTTGTCAAAATTTCTGCTCTAATTCTTACTTTTATTTATTTGTATATAATTTGGATTATTTTCCCCCCTGGCTGTGTTCAGTATTTTTTCTTTGTATTTACTGT